>NC_084827.1:104868200-105181325 GCF_033115175.1 Lepus europaeus | reverse complement strand
GCACAATGATGACTTGACATCATCAACTGTCATTGAATCATCATTGCTTTCCCATACAATGCACTGGCCACATCAGCTTCTAACATGTCATAATGGAATAATATATTTGACATCCCTGAAAATTGCCCTTTGGGACAGGGATCTGTGGATTACATGCTGCCTCCCTGCCCTGGTCTAGTCTGAATTATTTTCTGCAACAAGTTACTTCTCTGTATGGGTAGAACTTTAATGAATGTGCACTTCTCAGACTCAGTCAACACCCAGCCTTTCTTGCCCACGCACTGCCCTGTAATCTCCATATCTTATAGCTGTGTCTATTCTCATGAAGTCTGAGTGATTATATCTCTAGATGTTGGTATTGACCTCAACATCAGATAGGAGGAACTGTCTGGGGTTTGGGACTCTGAACACTCCTTGAAGCCAGACAAAGTTACATGGAAGAACTAAGAGGAGGCTTTCCCAACGATCAAGTTTTACACAGCACCATGGCAAGTCCTGGGGTGCCATCAGTGCTAGTTCTGAAAGAAATCTATAAACATTCAAGGAGGGTCTCAAAAAATGACTGGACCCCATACAGGATCTTGGGTGAGTATCCAATGGCCCACAGCAACCCAGGTGCAGACATATTAGCAATTAGAGTAGAGAGATAAAATTAGTAGGTAATACAAACCTGGAGCCCCAAGTGACAAGGCAAAAATAGAGTGCATTGAGTCAGGTGCTTGGCAGTGAAGATGTTCAAGACAATTATTAAGAATATGGTTGAGAGATTTCTAAGGATCATGGTGAAACCACTCAGAAATGGCAGAGGGCAGTTGGTATTAGGAATGGCATTACTTAGGATTGAGTCCTCAGCCATTTGGAGTGGGGTGAGTATAATGAGAAGAAAGATTAGGTGTAGGAGCAGGGCAGGCCTGCAAATATGGTTTTAAGGAGAGGAATTGAAAATGAGTATAAAAGTAGAAGCCCATTTATAAAAATTGGAACAACAGGAGATGAGGGCAGATGGCTACCTGTATTTCAGAAAATCCTGAGTAATGGCAGGCATGGCGAACTCAGGGAAAGTTGAGTTCCTGCATAGATTGGGATGAGTATCCAGAAACAGGCCTACAGCTGGGTCTCTGTAAGAGTGGGGATCCAGTGGGAAGGGTCCATTGCCTAGGAATTACACTGGGCTTGATGTAGATGCCATGAAAGTGGTGTTTTGCTGATACCAAAGTTCTGTTGAGACAAAGTTTGGAATAGATCGTGGTAGAGTTAAGGAGACAACTTGACTATAGAGGTCTCAAAAAAGGACAGCAATTAAGATGAATTAAATTCTGCCATATATATATATATATATATATATATATATATATATATATATAATTTCTCCTGTTTATTCTCTTAGGAGCCCACATGGGGTAGATGTTACTATCATTTTTATTAATTACTCTCAAGATTGATAGGAAATTGTCTAACAGCCAGACAGATATTAGGGAGAAAATAGGCAAACATGACTCTGAGTTTGGATTTTTAGCATTTGTCCAGTGTGCTTTGTTGGCATGAACTCAGTTGCAATGTTTCTTTTAGGTTTCTTGTTCCCTGGGAAGAAGTAGGTCAGAACAGCAGCATTCAACATGAAGCTACGGAGTTCAGAGGCCTCCTGGGCTAAGTCTGAAAGCCTCCGTCAGCAAGTTCTGGAGAACCCTGATTAAATGAGAACCAGCAAGGCAAACTTATCCCATGAAAAGTGTCAAATTAGGGTGCTGATGACCACCTTAATATATAAAGGCTGTGCTCCTCTCTATTGAAGAACTGTGTCAGAGAGTTCTCTTGGTAATCGGGGCGGGGCAGAGAGGAATTGAGATCTCACACAGCAAGGTTATACAAAGATGCGATAGCACCTTTGCAAATCACAACTAACAGTGCCTTAATGTGTAAACACACACACACACATACATACACAAATCCACGAGTATCTTCAGAGCATGAACAATGAGTTGGCTATTAGTACTTAAGTTTACAAATTTTATTTTTTAATTAAAAGGTAGTTTATTTTTAACTATTTGAAAAACTATTTGAAAAAGAAACAGTTGACTCCCCAAACACTCACAACAGCCAGGGCTAAGCAAGGTAAAAAAAGTACATAATCGGTCTCCCGGGTAGAAGGCAGGGGTCCAAATAATTGCACCATCACCTATTGTCTCTCTCTCAGGATTTGCATTGTGTTAGCAGGATGCTGGGATAAGGAGCAGAGCCAGGTCTTGAATTCAGGCACTCCCATATGGGATGCAGGTATCCCAAGTGGTGGCTCCGCCACTGCACTAGAGGCCTGCCCTAAGGTTATAATTTTTTAAAGGAACTTATCACAAAGTCATGCAATCTCATTGTAGTAAGAACCAAGTAGGACTCCTCTCTTCTTTCAGCTGTTTTCAAAAGCCTAGGCTTATCAACCTGTGCTCAGCACTCTTTACCTTCCAGCAGGAAGAGCAGTTCAGGACAGAGGAAGCAAAACCCTTTAGACTCAGTAATGTTTCAGAGTTGTTTATGAGTTAAGTTCAGTGTTATTCTTTGATGTCATAGTTTCTATCATTAATATTTTCCTTAAATAAAGCAGGTGTTTTTGAAGGCATTATTTTCAAATGGTACTTTCTTTTAGTCTTTGTATATGTTTTCCCCGTGAGGGGGGGTCTTATGTGACTGAATATACATAACCCAAATGACTCAAATGACATCAGAATTTTGACACCTTCCTTAAATGCCTCTGAGAATGCCTCAAAATCCTTATTTTCACTCTGCCCTTATAACTCGCTCTCCTTCCTGCTTGGGTGATCACACCTTGTGTTATGCTAGTTGCATGGCTGCTCTCACTGTTCTGATCTGTGAGCATGAGCAGAGTCTCCTCCAAACCATTAACAGAATCTTCTTTTAACACTCACTAGTCCTTCTCTACTGCTTTGGTAGGCAGTGGTCCCCCCTTGCTCAAGGCAAAGCTAGCCATCCCATACATACCAAGAAGATCATCTCTAGTCCCAGTGTTTCTTGGAACCATATTTTCCTTCCCATATGAATTTGAGGGATTTAAAGGAAACATAAGCCACTTGGGGTAAAACAATGTGTAGATATTTGCTGTCGGAATTTTGGTGTCCTCAAATACCATGTTCTCCAAAGACTACCTTTTTCTTGTTAAAAAACACTTAAGGTCATTTTCTTCTCAAAAATGATTTCCAAATTCCAGTTTCCTATGCACTCAATTTCAAAGTTGAAGTCTGGAAATGGGTTTCATACTTCACTGGGAAGTTGAAGTACACATAGTCCTCTTGCAATTAAGTAAAAGATCAAATAGTAGACATTATGTGAGACATACCGTGTCCCACTGCTAGAGTTTGGAGTGTCTTCCTTCCTGAAACATAACGCTAGTGTTTGGAGAATTTTGTGGACTTGATTCAGGTTGGTGTCTGAAAGCTAAAGAGTGAAAAGAATGGGCACAACAGTGAGGAGACAAACAAAGCTTTATCTGAGTAGGAAACAGAAAAGCTCCCAACAAAGGGAGGGTCTGGTAGGAAGGAACAAACTTCCTGAAACTTGTGGTCTAGGGGTATATATAAGAACTAAATGGACTGGTTTCTACAGGTGGATGGTGCTGAAGTGGATTGATCTCCATTGTTGCTGGGCAAGCAGACTACGTTTTTAATTTTTTTTTTTTTGGAGGAACAGTTTCTGGTTGTTCTACAAACTTCAGATAGAGAACTGTTAGATGGAGGTCTGAACTAAGATGTATTTGGTCTTACCTCTTTTCTTCTTAGCTCTGGGTTTCATCTCACTAGTTTTTGTTTGACTATTTGTTTGGATATACTTTAATTATTAAACTCTTAGAAGAAAATTAGCTGTCCAAATCTTTCAAGTATTTCATTTCCAATCACCATGAAGAACCACAGTAGAGATACTTAAGAAAAGAGGAAATAACAGAACTCCTACAAAGACTTACACAAGTGGCCTCTTCCAGGTAATCCTCTTCCTAAGTCCCAATCCCTCTTGTCACTCTTTAAATTCTGACAGTACTTCTTGGTGTTGCTCACCTTCCTGTGTCAACAAATATGTCCTAATACTCATTTTTCTTTCTGTGACTTTGGAGACCTCAGAAACTATAGCAATTCCTGTTATTGGAGAACATCACATTGCCTGTGTTGAATAAGCTGCTTAAATGCCACTTAGCCACAAAGGGATCATTTACCTTCTGGATAACTTCTTGTTGGCAGCATCCTTCTCAATCTGTAGCCTCTCACCTTTGCTTTATAAGGGCAAGTCAGTCACCTTAACTCATTTCTTATGTAAAACACTCATCCTTAAAGCCATCTATTTTGATGTAAGTCATATTTAATTCAGACCCCAAAGATATAATCATCCAAATCCATAGGTTGCTAGATCTTTGGAGTTCAAGTATGATGGATGAAAAGAGTTCTTAAAGTGGTACTTTGAAAAGCTTAACTTTGCTTACTTTTCTATAATGGAAGTTCATTTTGATAATGGGATTTCAATTTACTCAATGTATGATTCATTTTATTCAAGGTTTTCTTGGTCAACTAGGATTTTTTAATCAGTGTTGTATTTCTTCTCCTTGAGTCTGTGCCAGTGAACTCAGTGAACCTAGTGCTGAATTTTTATCACCCACCCATCAGCTAATAGACAGTGTTTACATTGGTTTAATTACTACATTTATCGTTATTATTTGTCATCAGTATCAGTTAAAATAGACATTGCCCATAATGCTTATTCATTCCATAGTTAAATCATTAGTGCACACAAGTTGCTCAGCATTTCCTTTATCTTGATCACAAACCCCTTCTGGTCCACTGCCCCTCTCATAGCTAATACCAAGACCTTCTCAAGAATATTATGTAGCTTATGAAATGATTGCAGGGTGCTGTATCAAGCTTTGCCTGTCTAGATCTGTCACAGCCATTTCTTGCTATATCATATCTTGTAAGGCTTATTGTAAGACTTGCTATCTCTCAAAGATGGAGATAGAAGTTCTGTTGTCCTTTAGATCACCAAATGCCAAGTTTGGATGCAAGGCAGTGCAAGGAACAGGGTTCAAATTTCCTTTCAAAGGCTCGTAAAAACATGTAAATGTGACTCCTCTGTTAACACTGCTCTCACCAGATCCTAAGTATATTTGTTAATTTAAAAAGGATTAATAAGAAAAATTGCTAACAGCAAATTTCATGTTTTTCTGTAACTATGTATTATGATATAAACTTTACATATTGAGACACAATCAGCTCCTGCTTTGATATTGGAAGGCATGGTTTTGAAATTTAAAGATGAAACTCCTCTTCACTAATCTTGAGTTTAAGAGGTCTGTTTTGAAGTCTAAAGTACTCACTTTCTGTTTAAACAATCTGCCCCCGAGGCAAGGGGTGCCAAGTGCCTAGTGTGGAGGTTTCACTGAGGGAAGGGAATTCTTGATAAAGAGGGACCCCAGGGGAAAATAAAAAAAGAAAAACACACTTTTTATGTATTTATTTCAAAATTCCCCCACCAGATATAGGCAGGGAAATTTCAATAAGTATAAGAAGTGACAGTGAACACTTATTGCCTTGATGTTTCCAGATAAAGATATTACACAAAATTAACATCTATTAGCACTTTTATTTCTCCCAGGAAAGCACATTTTATTATACATATATAAAAAAATATATTCTAAAAAACAGACTTTTCAATTATTAAACTTTCTGTGTGGATGCTATGGACCATTATGAAGAAAGAACCACCATATGTTCCTATTCATCTCATTTCTCCATGTCCCAGGAGGAAACAGAAAATAAGCTTTTTACCATGGGATGTCATAGATCCATGAAGGAATCACCATCTGTACAAAAAATTATGCCATATATTATGATATAAAGCTTTTGAATGAGGCTTCCTAGAATCCATACCGTGACAATGAAGTTCGCTTAGTAAAAAAGACCATAAGCTTGGGGTATAAATATATGTTTTTATCAAACATGAACATTGCCATTTTTCTAAATTTCTGAGCTTGAGTTTACTCACACTGAGAAGAGCAGTAACTATACATTTAAGTATCATTGAGTGTTTAAATGGTGTAAAATATGAAAAATATTTGGTACATGGTAGGACTTCAACTAATGTTAATTTGTATCCAATTTACTCTAGATAGGAAAACAAAGGAGGAAGGATCATGCCATATTACAGAACAGCTGGATACTTCTATCATGTACTATGTACTCCCCTTCCTAAATAAGAATAATAATAAGAAGAAGAAGAAGAAGAAGAAGAAGAAGATTTGGATCACTGAATCAAATGCCACTTCCTTTTAGTAGGCAGAGAGTGATGTTGATGGTTGACAAAATATGATTAGGGGAGCCAGAAGCGTGTATGAGTGAGTTTAGGCTAAGTTCTGATGTGATAGAAAATGACACCAAAACATCAGAGGCTCACAATAGCAATAACTCATGTTTCCCTCATGCTGCAAGTGCAACATGAGTCTGTTTCAACTCTTCTCCACATCACCTCATTTTGGAACCAGACTAAAGGAGCAGTCCCCATCTGGGGAAATCCCGATCTCTTGGCTGAGGGGAAAATAGAGAAGACAGAGAATGAATGGCTTTGAAAGCTTTCTGCTTGCAACTGGTATTTATCTCAACTCATTGGTCAAAGCAAATTATGTGGCCAAGTCCAATATCAAGGGTATGGGGAGGAATAATCCTGAAGTATGCAGAGGTAACAAATATTTTTGAAAAATGATATAATCTAATAAAGTAAGCAAAAGTAAAGAGTGTAAAAAAGGTTAGATATAAGTGATAGAGAATGATGGGAACAGTCAGTAGCTAATTGATAATTTCAGTTTATTGTTTCCACATGGGATCAACAACCTGGCTGTCAAAACTGTTTTCTGTAAGAATCTGAGGGCTGATAACTGTGTTGTCCACATTTGCCTGGTTCAAGCTTAGGTTATTAGACAAGTCCTGTCTCCTTTCCTCCTAGCTCTCATCTCATGTGTAGTATAAGAGTACATCAGAGCTGAAGATAACCCACCCTCGTTGTTGCTAAATATACTACCTTTTTAAGACAAGCTGGGAGTCTGGAATTTTTAGAAAATATGTGTATTTTCAGATTTCATATATGAATTAAAATATTTCTAAAACAGAATGCCAGGCTAACCAAACATATTTTGGGGCACAATGTCTGACCACAGCACCTGAGTAACAGTGCTGGTATTGGGGAGATCCCTGCACTTTCCCAAATTGGCAGCATCCGAGAAGAGTAATCTATTTGTAACTGGCATAGTAAAATTACTAGATACCTGCACAAAATTCTTTCTCATATCTCATCATATTATATAAGTCTCATGATGATTTTTTTTTCAATATTTCTATTTTTAAAAGGCAGAGCAACAGAAAGAGGGGGAGACAGAGAAAGAAAAAGAGATCGTTCATCTGCTAATGTACTTCCTATGATGGCCGCAATGGCCAGGTCTGGACCAGGCTGAAGCCAGGATACTGAAACTCCATCAGGTCTCCTACATGGGTGGCAGGGGCAAATGTGTTTCGTCCATCTTTCATTTACAAAAATAGAATATCTGTATACATCTGGTGCTGCTTGACTTTTGATTTTCTTTTTGTTCTTTTTGTTCGAGATAGAATCTTTTGGCTTCAAAGGTCATGGATCATTTGTGGCATTCTCTGGTACTACCTGTGTCAGAGGCTGTCACATCATCTGTCCAGTGTCCCTTTAACTCCTTATATCATCTCAGGAGAACAACTTGCTACAGAAATGGAAAATGAAAATCTCTATCCTCCTCAAGCATAGCTCCTCTAAGTGATCTTAGAGTCTGCTCACTTCCCGTGCATCTTGTCCTCAAACCACCATGGTGGCAGTGAAGTTCCTATGGCTGCAGGAGAGCAAGGGGGTGTCCATGAGCTTACTCAACATCTGTCAACTGTCTGTAGCTACCCAGTGTTAGCTCAATCTGCCTTCATTCTACCAGCTTTATCTGTCAGTTGTTTAACAGAGCACTTGAACTATAAAAAGCAGCAGGTTTCCTTTCCTATTTATATTGTTGTAACTATGAAAAACTCCAAACGTAGATTATAATGTAACTGACATCCCAATATCCACCACCCATCTTTACCAAATTTAACTTTTGCCACACTTACTTGTCCCATAGTTCATTCCCCTCTGTTCTGTAATCTTCCTAGAAGTAATCTACTCTAGCAAACTTAGTACAGACCATTTCCATAAATATTTAGGCATTTTAATTCATAACATATATGTATATAGATACAATAAGGCATCAATTGCATATTTTATAAAACATTATAGCATGTTCCTAATTTCTGCACTGTGTCCTTTTTGTTCAATATTGTCATTGTTTATCCATGTTGATGTGTATGGCACTACTTAATTTACTTTAATAACTGTAGAATTCAATACAATGCATACAAGGATCTCTTAATTTTCTGTTGGTGAACATGCGGTCTTTCCTTTCTCTTCTTTTCCTTTCCATTTCCAAATGTGATACAGAGCAGCTCTTTGTGCACACATGCCAAGAATTTTCTTGTGTACATAAAATAGAAGTGGAGGAGCACATTAAAAATTTAATGAAAAATAGGTATTGTGAAAAAAAACTATGCATAAATTTCAAGTTATGTTTACATCAAAGTAAATCTACCTTTTAATTTAATTTTTCATGAACTTTTTGAAGTTCCTTTGTACACATCTTCAACTTTATTAAATGTTACCAAATTGCCCTTAAAAGCAGTGCTTCAGAGTTGTCTTTCTTCTATTAGTATATGAAATAATATTTTGCTTTGTAGTCTTGGAAAAGTATTTGATGTTATTGGATATTTATTTATTTCAATATCATGTATACACAAATATAATTTGTTAGTAAATTTGAACATATTTTCATGTTTGTCATTTAGGTTTTCTCTTTCATGAATTGCTTACTAGCCCAATTTGGGAAAGATTGTTACGTTGATTTCTAGGAGTTATTTCTATATATAAGGGACATAGACCCTTTAAGAATTATTACACAGTACCATTAGATTTGAGGTTTTTGCTGAATAATATTTATGATGGAGATTCTTTTTCCTAGTTTCCTCTTTTCAGACAGAAATGTTTCCAACTCTTTTGTCACCAGTTTTACTAATTGTTTCTCTCTCTTTTTTTTTTTTTTTTTTTTTTGCTCTGGAACAATTTGTTTTCTTAGACTTTTTATGAATTTTCATGTTTGTATTAGGTCAATTGTTCATTGCAGTTCAAGTTTTGCTTATAGTGTTAGGCAGATCGAGTTTCAGTGTAGCATATGCCTACTTTTTTTTTTTTTATTCTTTAATTACTTTCTTCTTTTGTTAGCTGGTTGTCCCAGTGCCTTCAATTTTGTACATGAATGATGTTGAAAACTATTTTTATTTCTCCTACTGTCTCTTTGTTGGTCTCAAGTACTAGACTAACTAAATGAAGTTGCTTTATTGCTTATTTCCAGTTTCTAACAAAGTTTATGCAAGCTTGGTAGAAATTGCCCATCAAGCCATATCATTTATTGTCTGCAGTACCAGCATCCCATATGGGTGCCAGTTGATGTCCTGGCTGCTCCACTTCCTATCTAGATCTCTGCTAGTGGCCTGGGAAAATTAGTGAAAGATGGGGACCTCTCTGTCTCTCCTTTTCTCTCTGTGGATCTAACTTTCAAATATATAAATATTAAAAACAAACAAACAAAAAAACTCCAATGAGTTTTGGAAGTAAATTTTAGAGAGGGGATATTTGGTGAGAAATAAGCAGTTTTTAATTTTTTGACTCAGTTATTTCAATTGTAACTAGTTTTTCATACTTTGTTTATTCTCTTATTAGTTATGTTCAAAAGTAAATATATAATTAGTTAGTAGTATTTTAATGACTTATTAACTGTCTTTTGTTTTTAAGCTTTCATATGTTATTACTTGTGTATTCTCTAGTTTTTTGATCATGTTATTAATTTTATCAAAAATCAGTAATTGCTTTTATTGTTTTGATATCCAAGTTTATTATTCTCTTCTATGTGATCATTTAATCCATTGAAAATTTTCCTTAGGTTTTCTCCCAACTTTTTGGAGTTGCTGACATAGTTAATGTTTATAATTTCCTAATACAAGAATTTATAGGGATGGGCATTATGGTGCAATGGGCTTAGCTGCTGCTTGGAATGGTTGCATCCCTGACTGAAGTGCCTGGAATCAAGTCACACTTGTGCTTCTGATCCAGCTGCCTGCTGATGTGCACCTTGGGAGGCAGCAGGTGATATGTAAAGCATGTGGGCTCAAATACTCATGGAGGGAGACACAGAATGAATTCAGGGGACCTTGGATTGTATGGCCCAGGCCTGGCTGTTGCAAACATTTAGGAAGTGAACCAGTGGGTAGATCTGTCTGTTTCTTTCTCTCTCTCTCTCTCTCTCTCTCTCTCTCTCTCTCTCTCTTTCTCTCTCTCTCCCTCTCTCTCTTATTGTCCCTCTCAAATAACTATAAAAATAAATATGAATTTAATTTATTTTATAAAAAGGATTTATAGCTACAATAATTGTCCCCTTTAGTACTCAAAATTACTTTTAAGAAGCAGAAGGGAAGCAAGCTGTAAAGAAAACATGACAGTTATCTATTATTTGCTTTTATATGCCTAATGAAAAATCACAGTTACACTGTCACACTTGAACGTGTGCAAGAAGATAATGAATCAGTTAAGTCTTGCTCAAAAAAAGACTGAAGTCTAAATTCTTCAGTGCTTTCAAAATCAAAGTAATTGAAACCTGTTAGAGAGCATGTTGCAAAAAGAATTATTAAGGGTGTACCTAAAAAAATAAGTGTAAAATGCATGTCCAGGAAGAAAAAATTTCCTCATAACACCACTTATGCGACATTCACAAAATGTAATATTTATTACTTAACTTTCCTAATATTTAATTATGGCAATATATTTCTATGTTTTGATTTCTAGTATGACTTCTCTTTTAATATTTGACATGTAGAAACAGCTTAATTTTTGCAAGAATTCAAAATATCTGGATCTAGTTAATTTTTCAGTGTACTTTCCATTTAGTTATATGTATTTAGTAAATGCAACTTGTATGGTATCAATTGTTTTGCAAATATTTTCAAGATGAGACTAAGACAAGTATAAACTATAAAATACAAATTTGATAGGCTACACCAAATCTTTTTTTTTTTTTTTTTTTTTTTGACAAGCAGAGTGGACAGTGAGAGAGAGACAGAGAGAAAGGTCTTCCTTTTTCTGTTGGTTCACCCCCCAACGGCCGCTGTGGCCGGTGCACCACGCTGATCTGAAGCCAGGAGCCAGGTGCTTCTCCTGGTCTCCCATGTGGGTGCAGGGCCCAATCACTTGGGCCATCCTCCACTGTACTCCCAGGCCACAGCAGAGAGCTGGACTGGAAGAGGAGCAACTGGCACAGAATCCAGTGCCCCAACCGGGACTAGAACCCGGGGTACCGGCGCTGCAGGCAGAGGATTAGCCTATTGAGCCGCAGCGCTGGCCATACACCAAATCTTAATTTTCACTATCTGAAAATTATTTTCAAGGAAATAAAAAGTCAAGTCACCTACTAACAAAAAATAATTGGAAAACATATTTCTGATAAAAGTGTTGAACCCAGAAAATATAATGAAAATGTAAAGAACACCTGTAAACCAAATACCTTTATTTAAAAACAAGAAAAATCTTTGTGGAGTCACTTCACCAAAAAATACATAAGTGTGGCAAAACAGCATATAAAAATTATCAGAATGTCTAGTCATTTAGTAAACTTGACTTACACCTCAGTGATACACTGCTACATATCTTTTAGAGTGCCTAAAATAATAACAATAAAAAGGTCTGATCCAAGTATTGGAGTATGCATCAACTAATCTCTCATATATTGCTGCTGGGAGTGGTAAAATTTGGTACTTTTTAAAATAAAAAATTAGGCATTGATTTAATATATGGCCCAGAAATTCCTCGCTTGTGTATTTTCCCAAGAGAAATTAAAACATGTGAACTCACAAAAATATGCATCTTATTGTTTAGAATAAACTTGTTAATAAAAGACTTCTCAAAAGTCATCAGCAAGAGGATGGATATACAAGTAATGCTATATCCATATAATAGAAAACTATTTGGTTACTAAAAGTAATACTAACAACACAGATAAACTTCAAAAACATCTTGTTGAACATAAGCAATTTCATTTTATGCATGTGAGGTATTTATAAAAATATGATGTGCATAGTATGTAATGTGTACAGTAATAGAAAGCACATCAATAGAAGTCAAAGTTTATCAATGGGAACTGGGATGAAGGATATCAAAGACAAAGCAACATTTTGCAAATTTTGTGAGAATGGAATTTATCTTTATATTGATGATACTGAGTTCATTCCTTTGTCAAAATTGTATCAAATGTATCTATATTGCCACTTGCCAATCACACTTCATTAAAGCCCATTTTTTTTCTTTTTTTTTATTAAAGCCCATTTCTAAAGCACAAATAATTTTGCTATATATTTCTGCAGTCAAATTCTCTATCCCTGAGCTATACCCTCTTGCTATATATTTCTAATGCATTGTGTCCAAAGAAAAAAATATATGGTGTTTTATGTAAACATATTTTTGTTGATGGCATTAATATCTTCAGTCTAAGAAATCTGTATGTGTACTATAATATGATGTATATATTCAGCTAAGATTTCTTTGAGAACCAGAATTTGGGGTGTAGATGAACAGAAAAATTGACCATATAAGTTTAAGTAAAAACTATGTAGTATCTTCAAAAAATACGTTTCTTTCTAAAAGTAAGGGCTGAGCCAGTGGTAGTGATGAGTCCCTCTCCCTAGTTTAGATTACAGTCCCATTTCTCACCAAAATGAGGCAGTGTTCTCTGAAACAATAGGAAGTAGCTATTTCACTGGTGTCCAGCATGGGAAATGCATGTGGAATCCCAAAACATTGTATCAGATACTAAGAACACTTCTAAGACCACTAAAAACCATGTCAAACAAGAAATTGAAGCCAATCACAGAGATTTCCACTAATTCAAACTGGGATAATTAGAGCACTAACAAGAAAAACAACCCTTTGCTTTTCTTCATTGATTGAAACCCTGAATACATGTCTAGATATGACTTTGCATTGATACTTTAAAAATTCATTTATAACTGCTTGAGGCAATCTACTTTGAACTGGTAGATAACAGTGAAATAGAGAGCTGTATTTCTTTTTTTTTTAACTTTTATTTAATGAATATAAATTTCCAGTGTACAGCTTGTGGATTACAATGGCTTCCCCCTCCCATAACTTCCCTCCCACCTGCAACCCTCCCCTCTCCCGCTTCCTCTCCCCTTCCAGTCACATCAAGATTCACTTTCAATTCTCTTTATATACAGAAGATCAATTTAGTATAAAGATTTCAACAGTTTGCACCCACATAGAAACACAAAGTGAAACATACTGTTTGAGTACTAGTTATAGCATTAAATCAAGATGTACAGCACATTAAGGACAGAGATCCCACATGAGGAGCAAGTGCACAGTGACTCCTGTTGTTGACCCAACAAATTGACACTCAAGTTTATGGCGCCAGTAACCACCCTAGGCTGTCATCATGAGTTGCCAAGGCTATGGAAGCCTTCCAAGTTCACCGACTCTGATCATATTTAGACAAGGTCATAAAAGACAGAGTGAGGATAGTAACCAATGATCCTAAGAGTGGCATTTACCAGGTTTGAACTATTATACAGCATTAAGTGGGGAAGAGGACCATCAGTACACACAGGTTGGGAGTAGAGCCATTGGTGGTAGAGTAGAGGTTGTGATTACAAAGGAATGAGGCCCAAGTGCACTAGACAGGGCCTAGAACAAAGGACAGAGTCATTGTTAGAGGAGCTAAGAAAGGTGCTGTCTAAGCTACAAGTAATTTTTCTGATCGAGAGGCAAATAGAACCTGATAGAAGGGGCTTGATAATAATCTGGTGGGCTTTAGGTCTTGTAAATTCAGAGGCCCAGGCCTATCTATCTCTTCACATGGGGTATATCCTAAGGGAGGTGTGAACCTCCTAGGGGAAGGCACTCTGTTGACTTTCATTACTTGGCTGGGCTGGGAGGAGAGCTGGCCAGGTAAAGGCAGGGGGCATCTCTAACAAGAAATTTACAGTTCTGCCTGCAATGTTGCTGACCCTACTTGACCATCCCCTCAGCTGCAGTGGTCACTTTGGAAGCTGGGCTGAGTGAAGGGCTTTTCAGCTTAGAGCCAATAAGATCTGTGGCTCTGACCTGGGCATCCTTCGACTCCAGGGCAGATCCATTTCCAGTGATCCAACTCTTGGCAGAGCTGCCAGGGCTCTTCACAAGCTGACTTCTGCTGAGGCCCAACTTACCACATTGAAAGCCACTGCAGTGGACTGGCCTGTTGGGTCTCCTTGAGGGCAGATCACTGTACAGATCAGCCATTAATAGGCCTGCCACCCATTGCTTCTGATGCCTAGCTTTCTTTTCCTCCTGGTTTGTGTTAAAGCAGACCAGAGGATGCAAGTCAAGGGAGTGCCCAAGTCCCATCTCTAATCTTCGGTGGCCTGAACTACAAGTCTATAGTCACAGGCATGTTCTGTAGTAGTGTTTCTAAGGTAGACAATGCCCATGAGGAAAATTATATTCTCACTTTAAAACTTTCTTTCCCTTTGGTCTGAAAGGGAGGTTTTTTCTACTTACTGTATACTTCGCTGATGGCGAAGTGAATCTAGCTATGAGATTATAATTTAAGTTCTTATTTTGGCTATGCTATTACAGAAAAATGTTAGCCATCTCTTTCATAAGGTCTAAAGATTAAATTGTGCGTCCTACAGATTCCTTCATAATAGAATTAGTTTCCTACCTTGAAGAGAATAGAGAAATGAAAGAACAAGTTGGGCTTAGAATAGAGAAATGAGGGAGCAAGTGCTAGATCGCTTGCTGACAATAGCAGTATTACATGAATACTTAGCAAACCGTTTCAACCATTAGATAACAACTTAAGAAAACATTTACCAGAAGGTCCAATGCCTTCTCTAAATTTTAAGAATCATGTATTTGAAAACACCTCTTAAATATCTAACATGGTGTAGTTTGTTTAGCCAGTAAACTTAAGCACAACCATCTAAAATGTTTTTAGTTTCTTTCTACCAACATGTTTAAAACATATGATACACAGATTCAGGTCACACAAATTCAAATGTATCTTTGATTTTAGCAGCTTAAATGTATGGACAATCTTATCTATAAGCCATTTAAAATAAAACTCTTAATAAAATTTCCCCATGTGGACATACAATATGTACACACATATAACATAGCATAATAGACCAATATAGCAATTTTAATAATAGCTTTTAAAATCTTTAACTCTTTTTGTAGATTGCCAATTGATTTGAATTGCTTTTTGTTTTTAGTAACCTCAGTTAACCATACTTTCTCTCAGTTGGTACTGTTAATACATTATTGGCTTCATCTGTTTACAGAGCCATCCCAAAGTACTGAATACAATAAAAGTGGCTGGAAAAAGTCCATAGGAACCTATAGGAGGACAGCTAAACACAGAACCAACAACGCTTTAGTTTTATGAGCATTTGGTCTATGTTATGTCATGATTTTAAGGACTCTTATTTCAACCAGATATTTTGGATTTTGAGCCTTCTTGGCATTCTTGACAGGCATTCAAAAAATCAAAGTTTCAAACAATCTGGTCTCTAAAATTTCCAGTAAATCCTGGACTTTGGTTTTTCCAGTTTGGGCCCAACTGAAAAAATCAAAGGACCTATGTCTCTCATCTTATAGAGACACCAACTAATCAGGCTATTTGGATTATATTAAAAGGACTGTCAAGATGTGATGTGGTACCAGACTTTAAGTTTCTATAATGGAAAATGCTATTAATACAAATGTTTGAGAATTAAAAAGTCTAATGATCTTGTGTTACTAGACATGATAGTTATCTTAATGAGAAAGCCCCAGAGGCCTAGAGAGCTGTATTTCTTTGTATCATAAATGTACAATCAGTGAAATCAAAACTCTGGAAGACTGCAGAACAAATGACCCAAGAAATAAAATAAAAATAGCATAAGAAATGAAAATAGAGGCAGGCTAATACACAGATAAAAATTAAATAGATCAGAAGAAACAAGATATATACACATTTAAATAAATGTGTGGAATTGTGTCTCAATTCACTTTTTTTAGAAAATCAGTGATTTTTGTGTATTGATTATTTAATGCCATGGAGAAATAGTATTACCTTCTAGAGACATGATAATAGCATGTGATTGTGTATTTGTGTTGAATAAAGATGCTATTTTAGAAACATATGTTGGAATGTATCACATTATTAATTTATTTATGTTGAACCATCCCTGCATACCAAGGATAAATCCCACTTGGTGCAGAGAAGTGATTTTTCTGATGTGTTGTTAGATTTGATTAGCTACTATTTTGTTTAGGATTTTTACATCTACATGCAAAGTGATATTGTTCTATATTTCTCTTTTGTATATTTTTCTGATTTTGGAATTAAGGTGAGACTGACTTCATAGATGTTTGGGAGGATTCCCTCCCTTCCAATTGTTTTGAATAGTTTGAGAAGCATTGGAATTAGATCTTCTTTAAAAGTTTGATAGAAGGGCTGACACTGTGGCAGAGCAGGTAAAGCCACTGCCTGCAGTGCCGGCATCCCACATAGGTGCTGGTTCGAGTCCTGGCTGCTCTACTTCTGATCCAGCTCTCTGCTATGGCCTGCGAAAATAGTGGAAGATGGCCCAAGTCCTTGGGCCCCTGCACCCACATGGGAGACCCAGAAGAAGCTCCTGGCTCCTGGCTTCAGATGGGCACAGCTCCAGCCATTGCAGACAATTGGGAAGTGAACCAGAAGATGGAAGACCCCCCCTACCTCTCCTTCTCTTTCTGACTTTTAAATAAATAAATAAATAAATGGCCAGAACCTTGGCTCACTTGGCTAATCTGCCTGTGGCCCCGGTACCCCGGTTCTAGTCCCGTTTGAGGCACTGGGTTCTGTCCCGGTTGCTCCTCTTCCAGTCCAGCTCTCTGCTGTGGCCTGGAATGGCAGTGGAGGATGGCCCAAGTGATTGGGCCCTGCACCCCCATGGGAGACTAGGAAGAAGCACCGGGCTCCTGGCTTTGGATCAGAACAGCGCACCGGCCGTGGCGGCCATTTAGGGATTGAACCAATGGAAGGAAGTCCTTTCTCTCTGTCTCTCTCATTGTCTAACTCTGCCTGTCAAAAATAAATAAATAAATAAATAAATAAGTATAAAAGTTTGATAGAGCTCAGTATTAAAGCATCTAGTCCTGGGCTTTTCTTTGTTGGGAGGGTCTTTATTACTGATTCAATCTCCATCTTGCTTATTGGCCATTTATGTTTTCTATATCTTCATGTTTCAGGTTTGCTAGACTATATGCATCCAGAAATCTATCCATTTCTTTCAGATTTTCTGCTTTGTTGGTGTATAGCTGTTTGTAGTAAATTGTGATGATTCTTTTTATTTCTGTGATATCTGTTGTTAACAGCTCTTTTTCATCCCTGATTGTATTAAGTGGGGTCTTGGTCTCTCTCTCTCTCTCTCTCTCTCTCTCTCTCTCTCTCTCTTTCCTCTCTCTTCCTCTCTCTCTCTCTCTTTCTCTCTCTCTCTCTCTCTCTCTCTCTCTAGTTAGTTTGGCCAATGGTGTATGTATTTTATTTTTTCAAAAAACTAAATCTTCATTTCACTGATCATTTATATCATTTTTTGGTCTCACTTTTGTTTATTTTCCCTAATTTCTTTCCTGCTACTAATTTTTGATTTGGTTTGTTGTTTTTCTAGGACCTTGGAATACATTGTTAGATCACTTATTTGATGTTTGCAATTTCTTGATGTAGGCACTGATTGCTATATTCTTTCTGAACACCACTTCTGCTGTATCCTATTGATTTTGATATGTTATGTTGTCACCTTCATTCATTCCCAGGAATTTTTCAATTTTCCTTTTGATTTATTCTATGAATTGTTTCATTCGGGAGCATGTTGTTCAGTCACCATGTGTTTGCATATTTTCTGGAGTTTCTTAAGTTGTTAATTTCCGGCTTCATTCCATTTGGTCAAAAAGGACACATTGTTTGATTTAATTTTTTGTGTTCCCTGAGACTTTAAAGGTTGATTTGAAAAGCAGAGTTGTAAAATGACAGAGAGAGGGACAGATACAGAGAGAGAGATCTTCCATCCCTGGTTCACTCCCCAGATGGCAGCAATGGCCAGAGTTGGGCCCATCCAAAAGCAGAAACCAAGAGTTTCTTCTTTGGTCTCCAACATGAGCACAGGGGCACATGCACTTGAGGCATCTTCTGATGCTTTCCCAAGTGCATTAGCAAGGGCTTAAATTGAAAGTGGAATAGCCAGGACTAGAAACTGGCACCCAGATGGGATGCTGGTGTCAGAGGTGGCAGCTTTACCCCTATGCCACAAAGCCAGCCCAGAGACTTGTTTTATGGCCTAGGATATAGGCTATCCTAGAGGTAGTTCCATGCACTGATAAAAAGAATGTGTACTCTGCAGCTGTGGGATGAAATGTTCTGTGGATATCAATTAGGTACAGTTGGTGCATACTGTAGATTATCTCTGTTATTACTTTCTTGAATTTTTGTCTAGTTGATCTGTCCACTGATGAAAGTGAGGTGTTGAAGTCCCCCATTATTGTTGTATTAGAGTCTATGTCTCCTTTTAGATCCATTAGCATTGCTTTTAAATAGCCAGATTTTCTGCTATTGGGTGCATTTACATTTACTACTGTTACATCTTACTGTTGAATTGATCCCTTAATCATTACCTAATGCACTTCTTTATTTCTTTTAACAGTTTTTGTTTTAAAGTCTATTTTGACTGCTATAAGTATGGCTATTCCTGCTCTTTTTACTTGCCATTAGCATGGAATATCTTTTTCTGTCCTTTCACTTTCATTCTGTTTGAATCTGTTGGTAAGGTGTGTTTCTTGCAGGCAGCAAGTCTTGTTTTTTAATCCATTAAACCAGTCTATATTTTAATTGGAAAATTTAGCCATTTACATTCAAAGCTATTATTGATAAGTAATGACTTAGTCCTGTCATTTTTCTACAAATATTCTTATTATTTGCTTTGGAGTTCCTTTGTACTTTTACTAGGAGATTTTCTACCTCCACATTCTTTAATATTGATGACTATCTCTCTGTGTTTCTATGTGTAACACATCCTTCAGAATCAAAGACAATGTAATTAAACTTCAGGTGATATCAAGTACCTCTTGTAAAAAGATTTCATGAAAGATTTTTTTTCTGAATGGATCTTCCATAATTATTGTGATTACCCTATTAGAAGTTTTTGCTTATAATCATGTATTTTAAAATAAAAATCCTTCCTGAAAGAATATTCTTTCAAAAAATATAAGCAGATATTCAAATGTTATTTTCTAAATTTAAACATAAACTGGGAATAAATATTAAGGAAGACTTTCATGTCAATGTGATTTCATTTATACTATACATGCAACTGTTATAATAGAAAACTATAATTAATGTGAATATTAACCATACCAACTTTGTATTTTCATTATTCAGGTTCAAAGTTGTAACTAAATCTTATCACATTATCAAAAATTTTTGCAATATCTTCTAATCTAAATACAGTTGAATTCATAAACCACAGTTATAGCTAAAATTAGGTTTAAGAACTTTCTTTTTCTAATTACAGAAATGTGCACCAGCAAGATGTTGGCTGAGGTGACCTTAGCTTTTTAGAAGGCATTGCAAAAATAAAACACACTTTCAATGAGTCATGGAAACATTATTTTTCTGGGCTATTTCATGGGATTTAAGAAAGGTAACCCTTTCCTTTGATGCTGTCAATGGCTGTGATACGTATTTGACCATATTATCTTTTAGTGTTATGTGGCACATAACATACAGTAGTCTTAATTATGTTAGCAGGCTGAAATTATCATGGTTCATTATTACCTGTTACTACAAAGTTATTGATTTCTCACACCAAGATTCCAATTCCATAACTTAATCTAGTGCTTATTTTCATTCTAGTAGTTTCACTAAATGATTATCAAATAAAACATCTCCCAAGGAAAGTTTGTGCAAAGAATCTGTATTTGAAAATGTGAACTAATCTTCAGTTATTAATGTAACCTTTATTATTCTGACCACAGAACTAAAGTATTAATGTATATGCTCTCTCTGTATGTCATAAGAAGACGTTCATCACCCCCTTGGTCACAGATTATTCTTCCATATTATCTTCTAATTAGTATAATTTTATTTATTATATTGAACTTTTATAATTTATGTGGAGTTCCCTCTTATGCATGTCTAGGGAAAAATGTATTAATTAGGAGACAGAAATTAGGATTTGTAGTGTCCAGTGTTGTGGCTCAGGGGGTTGAGTCATCCCATATCAGAGCAACAGTTCAAGTTCTGGCTGCTCCTCTTACTATCCAGCTTCCCGTTCGTATGCCTAGGAAGTCAATGGATGATCGCCCAAGTACTTGCACCCCTGCCACCCATGTGAGAGACCTGGATGGAGTTCCTGGTTCCTGTCCTCAGCTTGGCCCAGTTCTGCCTGTTGTGACTATTTAAGGTGTGAACCCGAAAATGGAAGATTCTCTCTCCCCCTCCCTTTCTCTTTTTATCCCCCCCCTCTTTCTCTCCTTCATTCCCCCTCCCTGTTTCTATGATGTATATGATATGATTATGGCAAAAAATAAATTGGAATTAATAAGTAGAATTTGTAGGAGAGGCCAGTAAAGTTACAAATTTACATTTAGCAAAAAAAAGAGTATTTATTAATAGGATTATGGGACACAAAAAGATAGCATTCAAAACTGATTAAACAATATCACATGTGTAGAATTATGTGAACAAAGGATGCTCATAACTGGTTTGGAGAGAGATTTAAAACTCTATTGAAGGGCAAGAAAGCAATTCTGAAAAGTGAAAAACAATCACTTTTGTATATCTAACAAAAGAAAAATATAACTTCCTCAAAGTAATCCATACATTCAATGCAGTCTTAAATCCTAGGATAAAATTTCAGGTAGAATTTTATGGAGAGTGTGACAAACACATTTAAAAATTTATAGGGAAGAATAAAATTTATGAGCAACTGTGTTAAGTCTGAAAAAGAAAACAATGAGGGAAACAATCTCTCAGATTTTAAAGAGTACCACAAACCCCTAGTAAGAAGAAAAGAGTATGATAATGCCACATAAATAAGCAAATCAATCAACGAGTGAAATGGAGATTACAGATAGACTCACTGTGAATGGGAACTTAATACTTAAAGACAGCTCCACGAACGAATGGGAAACAGATTATTTGTTAGACAAATAGCTCACTGTATTGAGAAAGCAAACAAAATCCCTGCTTACTACCTAGATGCTCATGAATGAAATGAGTTTATGATTTAATTCCATTTTATTGACATTTTCTGCTTTTGAGACCAGCGTTGGAGAAACCTCATAAAATGAGTGATAGCTTTCACTTGTTTCCTATGGTTTAAAATGAGAAAACATAAAGAATAGCTCTGAGTTTTATTAACTCCCATAAGTCATCCTAGGTCTTTGTAAGAAAGGAAGTCTTTACAATTTCATATTTTAATAATGATTAATCTAGTTCCATTTTCTATTTCTCCTTTCATAACCTGGTGCATTTTAAATGTTTGGAGATATATAATAATTTCTTCTAGTTTTAAAGTGTATTGTAGAGTTGAGATATTCTTAATACTTAAAAATATTTGGCCTGTAGTGCTTTCTTATACCTTTATGAATGTCAATTATTTATATCTTTCTTTCCTGGAGTTACATAAAGACTAGTATTTCAGCAAACAATTACTGCAGAGATGCAAATTCAGTGAGGTCCAGTGGGAAGTCTGCAAGTAAAAAATATTTGATACCTGAGCTTCGTGAAACGATGTGTCTCAAGGCAATGGTAAAGGTTGTATAACAGTTGTGACCAATATCTTGATACTTGTAAGGTAACAAAAATAGATTCATAGGACTGGAGACCTCATTTTTTTTTTCAGTTGGTCATGGCTAACAGCTTCTTGCATTTTATATGTGATTAAGGATATCCAAAAACAAAGACTGTAGTACACATAAACTTGCAGTGAAACATGCAAACATTGAATGCTAAGCAAAGGAAAGGGAGTAGTAAATTCACATAGACCTTTTCTGTCTGGCAGCTTTCTATTTGTTTGTTTTTTTGTTCCATAAACCTGAAGATGTTGACCAAAAGTACCAAACATATCAGCTAGTGAGCAGGTTGAAGTTATGTACTTGTATTTAGTATACAGCCCACATATTCCCATTTCAAAACAAGGTTGCAAAATTATGGTTTTTATTCTATCTGTAAAACTTGTATTTGTACAGTCAGGTAGCTCCTTTTTAATATTCTAAAGTATTTCTTGCTAACATATGACAAAGTCTTTTTCCTAGGAAATTAGAGTTATTTTGTGAATATTTGAAAAGAAAATAAGTCATTTCGGAAAAAATTATCTCATAATTAACTTTTATTTCTTAGTGAGTTGACATCTCAACCTTTTAGAAAGCAATATAGGATTTATATCTCATTCATCAAGAACAAACAAAAATCCTGAAAATTACACCTTCAACCTATATTTACTGAAAATAAACTATTTTAGTCTACCAGGTCTTAAGCAGACTTACATTTTCCTTTAAAAAGATGAAATGAGAATATTCTCACCTTGTAAGATTTTTTTAAAAGAGTCTTTGAAATAACAATTTCCACTAATGAATGAATAAAAGCATGGCTAGCATGGCAGGGATTGAAGAATTTAGTTCTGGATTCACATTGACACAGAAAAACTGAAACCCCAGAACAATTAGGTATTATGTCTGAAATCCACAGCTGGTATACACCAACTGAGGACAAGAAATTGTGTCTATTGAGTTTCCTCTTTCAGAGAGAGTAAAATTATCACTAAATTGGAAGACAGATGGGAGAGTCTTGGTTCCAAATTCTTTCCTGTATTTAAAATTTTATAACACTCTGGCTCTTGAATTGGATTGCTATACAACATGTCAGAAACAAATCCTCTGGGCAAAATGAAGTCTATTCATCTACTTAATATGATTTAATAGAAAGCAACTAAGAAGGTATCCATATGCAGAATCAGAGACTTATTTGAAATTAAGGGATACATAGGAGAAAATGTTTCAAAACTCTCTGTGTTAATTGTAAAAAAAGATTGATTATTATTAAACATGAATCAAATATGTCCTAATAAAAACATCAAAACGAATGCTGTTACATTCAATATCATGGTTTCTGTTGTACTATGACACTCAGAACAAGTCTTGCAGTCCAATTTCTAAAGTTCTTACCAAGCCACTTTATGAGCAATCAGTGGAAAGGCGAGTCTCATAATGTTCCAGTCACATCATTTTTTTGATGAAAAATTCATAAGGTCTGCTTTGTTCATACCCTGTTCCCCACAGTGGGCTTTAAATGACTTCTGGCTATTTCCAAAACCAAGTCCACTCTCAAATAGATAAAATGTATCCATTATTGAACACATTAAACTTAAAATTTCACAAGCTCTGAAGATAATTACAAAGGGTGGTTGCAAGAAACACGTTTGGACAAGGATGGTCATTGAAGTCAGTGCATTGCCTGCCAGAGGTTCATTTTGGGGTGAAAATATTACTTGGGAGTTGCTGCCTCATGTGTTAAAAACTCTTATATTTTCTTAGACACACAGTAAATCAAAGAATTTGTCTAGAGTTTTCAATGCTTCTTCTAGATGTCAGCTATGGGATTTCACCATTTAGGAATAATTTTTATAATTGTTGCCCTTTTCAGGTACTACTGAATACATTTCCACAAGAATCTAGTATCTCATTCATTCATTCTCTCTGGTGTCAGAAATTCACATGGGAATAAGACAGGTGCTTGTCCTCCAGTAGAGAAAACTGACAATAAACACCTGAGTGAATAATGTAAGCTCATAAAGTAAGAAGGCTTATAAGGAAAAATCACGCAAAATCAGAGTATGTGGGGGGCACAAATTAAGCATTCTGGACAGAAGTTCTCTTTGAGAAGTTGACAAATGATTGTATATACCTCCATGTATGCACTGGAAAGGTTTTCCCACAGAAGGAAAAAGTATAGAAAGATCCTGAGTACTTTGAGAAATGACACCATGCCAAAGAAATTGAATAGGAAAGTGAGGCAAGTGATGAGAACCGGACCCCTCCTTACAATGGTACATGGGAAAGCAATTAATGACACAGTCTCTGGAGTCAGATTGCCTGGATCTACAGATAATTAGCCTCACTGATTATTATCTGCATACAAGTTACTTAATTTTTCCATTTCTTGAATCCTTAACTGTCAAATGGGAATAACAGTAGATCCATATCAGGGGTAGTGAAACTAAACCTCTATAATGTAACAGCAGGACCCAGTCTCTCATCCATCTTCCCGAGCACAATATATCCTTACCTGTCCTTTATCAAAAAGAATTCGCTGACTTTAGGAGTGGTACAGCTGGCCTTACAAGGTTCTAATCACTGGACTCAAGAAGTCATTTGCTTTTCCAACAAATAAGAACCTTGATGGCCAGTACTCTCCAGAAAGATTTCTTTAGGTTAATTCCAGGTCCAGGCAGACTGTAACTGCCACTTACACATAACTCCCAGACCAACTGGAGTCCACCTGGCCATCACAAATTCTCTAAAGAGTGCAGCATCACTGACCAATCGAAGGGAGGTTATGAGCAGCAATGACCAAAAAGGAAGTTCAACACAAGTTCACCACACACCTCTCTGTCCCAAATTCAATGGATAAGAACCTTCACACTTATCTCCTGGGGGAGTCAGAGAATTAAGCAATAGCTGCTCAGCTCCTTGCTCTGTGTTTTTCAATAAATATCTATTTTCTTAGACCATCTCAATGTCAATGATTGGCTTTCTGTGTGTTGGACAAGTGGTCCTTGTTTGGGGGTTCTATACCAATACTTCCAACTAGTTTAGGGTGTTGCTCAGAAAAAGTAGCCATTAAGCAAGTTTTTTTTTTTTAAAGTGTACACAACACTTTACAAATACTAGATGAAGAAAAAGAGAGTGGAGACATAAAGTGTGTGCCTTTCCAAGAAAGAATGTTAGGTATCAGTTCACATATTAAAGGAGAAGATATTTTTAAAGATCACTTTTCTAGCTCTATTTTGGTTAGAAGTTTCCAACATCTGACTGCAACAGCTGTCATTTGTTCACTTTTTAAACAACATTTTGGAAATGAAACCTGATACCTCTCTCCAGGTAAATTTTTATTCTCTTTTTAATTAATTAATTGAATAATTAAAAGGAAGGGAGACAGAAAGATCCTCCATCCACTAGTTCACTCATCAAATGCCTGCAACAGCCAGGTCTGGGTCAGGGAAGCCAGAAATTCAGAATTCAATCTGTAATTCTCATATGGGCTGCAGGAATCTAAGTACTAGAAATGTCATCTGCTGCCTACCAATGTGCACATCAGCAGGAAACTGGATCTCAAGCAGAGTTGGGACTCAAACCTAGGCAATCTGATATGGGATGTGGATTTTCTAACATGGTTTAACAGCTGCTGCAAAGTCCCACTGTCGTTTAGGGCTGCTCCTTTAAAACAGCACTCCTCCCTTCCAAGATCTTTATAAAACATAAATAACTTGAATCTTATCTCATAACCAAAGAAATTTACTTGTTGGAGAAATTTTGAAAGAACATAATGCATATTCTGTAATCATAGAATAAAATTGTGTCATTAGATATTAGTGAATTGAATCAGTTCTGATGATTCAGTATTGGAGTAAATGTTTGATCATACTTTATGACACTTTTTATATCAAATTTTTTACTTGTCAGAATTTTATTTTGCTGTATTGTAAAATAGAAAGCTGAATTTAATACTTATGCAAGTGCAAAAATTATCTCATCCCTAAATGGAAGTGCAATTTCTCTCAAAACCTAAATGTATAAAAAGTGCTTGGGTCTATTTTTGAATGTTCATTCTGTCTCCTTGAACCCTCTTTTCCAATTTAGTATGGTGATATATTTATAATCTTATATTAAAATTAAATGAATTACATGTATAATAATATTATAATAAACATGAAATATTTTGTAGGGAAATTCAGTATGCATTACTGCTGTATAACAGATTTTTTGTCTTCTCTTGATCTATTAAAATTCCTGATAAGGTTTACACTAGTTTATCAAAACTTAAAAGTTTTTTGGGGGATTATTATTGGAAGCATGTAAAATTTGTTGATGAATTGGGGGAAATTTGACATTTTCACATTATACATCTTCTAATCTGGGTATATATCATGTCTCTGTGAATGTGTATGTGTGTGTATATGTGTGTGTGTGTTTATCAAAGCTTAGTCATTTAAAAAACAGATTTAAAAGGATTTCATTTTTCTCATTTTTCTTCCTCAACTTCAGTATCATTAATTATTACAGAAATGCAAATTAAAACCCAAAGTCATTCTCTCATATAAAAATGACTAAAGCCAAATCAAAACAATTACCAATATCACAGTCACCTGTTGACAAGGAGGCAAAGATACTGGATCAGCACTCATACATGGGTGAATATTAATGATACAGTCATTCTGAAAGACAATATGCTAGTTTCTCTAAAAATAAATAAATAACATACAGCAACCACATGACCCATAAATTGCACTTCTGGGCATTTATCCCAGAGAAAAGAAGACCTGTTCATACAAAACTTGTTTGCGACCTAATAGTAGCTTTATTTGTAATAGCAACAAACTGGAAACAACACAGATGCCCTGCAGCATATAATTGGCTAAGCCAATTTTGCTGCACCCATCAATTGGAATACTACTCAGCAATAAAAATAAATGATTGAATGATTCATTCACAACAGGTTGTATGAAGGATGTTCAGAAAAGTTTGTTGAGTAACAAAAAGTCAATCTCAAAAGGTGATATACCATATAGTTTCATGGCAAAATTATAGAAAGGAAGAACTGATTAGTATTAGGGGTTAAGGAGGGAGTTTGTGTAGGAGGGCAGTGGGTGTGGCTATGAAGGACAACATTTTCTCTGCTTCAACTGTATCAGTGTCAGTATTCTGAAGGTGCTATGGTACCATAGTACTAGATGTTGTTACCTTTGGTGAAATCAGATAAAGGGTATACAGGGTGTGTCACTTTTATTTGTTACAACTGCATGTGAAAGAATAGTTATCTCACAATGAGTTTCATTAAAACAAATAAGTGGCGATGGTAAAAATTATTCTTAGAATTAATTTTTATTGAACTTGTAAATTTATAGATTAAGTTGGGAAGCTGTGACATTTTTATGGTAGAAACCTTTTATTCTAGGGACACATCTTCTTTGCATGTCTGTGTCACAGTGTGTGCAGCTATTGGGGAGAATCTCTTTAACAAATCTTGGTCATTTCAAAACAAATTTAAAGCATTTCATTATTCCTTACCACTTCTCTTCCACTTCTATGCGTCTTATGTTTCAAAGTAGACACCTAGAAAAAATAGGTACAAAAGAGGGGATTTCCACATTTCTAGTATTTTCTATGATATCATGTCACCTGTTGTCAGAATGAAATTAATTCTTTATTTCTTATGACTTTTAGACAAATGGCATCTTCTCTGAATCTTAGTATTCTTGTCAATGAAATGAAAGAAAATGTCTATTCATTCATTCACCTGTAGATTTCCTGGCTTGCTGGGTGTTTTGTCTTTCTATAACCTGGTAATAAAACAGGTAATAACCTGGTAATAAAACCCTAACCAGATAAAATACTGCTTTAACTACATGTTACAGTCAAATATTCTGGATTACTAGATTGCATAAGTAAAGAAATCATTGACTACTAACCCTTTTTCAAAAACTCTTTGACACTCTAATATCAAGGCGTTTTTATGCTGTTTACTCATGAAGAAGAAAGAGCACCAATGTTTGAGCAGAGTAGAGTGATTGAAATGTTACTCCATTGTTCCCTGGTAGAGTAGCTCTCTGTAAGAGTTCTGAAGCGTCATCAGCCTCATTTTCAAATAAGGATGAAAGGGATACATATACATCTGTATGTGTCACACACATGTCAGGTCTTTATGTTTTTAACTATTATTTGAAACTAATGCTTATTCTTTAAATTGTTCATGATCCCAAAAGACAAGTCCGTTTAATTTCTCTGTAATCCTCAAATGACTTTATAAAATAAGTGCATATGTGACTTACTAAAATACCTGTTATCTCACATGAAGTTTGTAAAATTATTTCTGACTTCAGATCTCAAGTGAGTCCAGATGAGTACATGATATATTTATTATTTTCACATAAAAGTGACCTGAGTTTTTAACTGTAATTATCAATGTTTTGATGAGAGCCAGTGTTCTTTCCAAAAAGATACATTTGTAGACTTTATTCAATGCTATTTGGAGACTTGGGTGTCTTATCCAATGCAATTTATAATAAGAATTTATCAAAAATAACTTTTGAGATAACTTTTTTATATATCATTCCTGGGCATAGAATATATGACATGATTAATTATATAATTTAATTCACTATTATCTAAGTATAACCTATTTGAAAGACTAGAAAGCTTGAAAAGATATTATTTCACAAAATTTATGATGAACACATTTATGAGTTTCCTGACACATTCTCTTTGACTCTTTAGGCAAGTAATTTAGTTAGACTGTTAGCTCTTACGCTAGAGAATGAATAGATAAATAAGTCTTTATAGTTGCTTTTAAAAGAAAAAGATTTATATATTTACTTGAAAGCTGGAGCAGAGGAGACCTTTAATCCACTGGTTCTGTCCTCAAATGCCCACAAGAACTGGGGCTGGGTCAAGTCAAAATCAGGAGATAGAAATTCTATCTGGTGTTCCCACTTAGGTGGCAGGGACTGATGTACTGAGCCATCATCAGTTGCCTCCCAGGCGTATAAGCAGGGAGCTGGAGAGGAAGCAACGCAGCGGATTCTTGAACTGACACTCCCATTTTGAAGTGGTCAAATTAACCTGCTAAGCTACAATGCCTGCCACAGGTATAGTTTGCCTTGAAAAAAATTTATAAACTCATTGATGCAAATACATATTTTTTGTTCTATATAAAGAAAACAATCTTAAATCTCCTTACATTCCTTCTTTGTACGGTTTTTTAAGTAGCCTCCTTACCTCTGACATCTTAATTTCCTCTGAACTTAGATTTTCAGTTAGGGAGCCAGAGATTTGGATATAGCTGTGCCAATTTCTAACTGTGTGGCTCAGGAAAATTCACAAATTCGGGTTCTGAGGAATTCTTTGCAGAAATTTTCCTGGATTTCATAATTTAAAAAAAGTTCACAAATTCTTTTCAGAATATAGTTGTTTGATCCTCTGTGAAAACATAGAAACATACCTACCATTTCATATCACTTATTTATATATTGTCATAACAAAGCTATATAATAAACAGTCACAAAATTCAGGTTTCATACAACGATAGACATTTAGTTTGTAAGTAAGTCAAGATCAGCTTACTCAGGATCTGTGATCACTGAAGGACTGGCAGAGTGGTTCTGCTGATCTAGAGCTGAGCTTCCTCACCAGCAGCCTGGCTGCTGACTTTTCTATGGAGGCCTTGCGGTTCTCAGCTCTGCTCCAGACGTTTTCCTCCCTTCAGCAGTATATCTTTAGCATGACATCTCTCTCCAGTTCTACGGAATAAGCCGTAAGTGGAAATCCTCCGGAATGTTTAAGTCTGTGCCTCTGTCTCAGTTACTTTAATACCACTGACCAGAGCGAATCACCTGGCTCAGCTCATGTGACTGAGGAACACAGGAACACATTCCAGCCTCTTGCTCAAGTGCACGGCAAGATCTTAGCAAGAACATGCATACAGGGAGAGCTGAAGAACCAAGGCCATTATGCATTCGGCCCACCACACTAACTTATTAAATATGGTTGCTATGAAGATGAAATACTGTGCTTAAAAGCCCTTAGTATAGTATATTACATTACATTCCACAAATTCTGTTATTATTGATATTCTCATCATTATCATGACATTGATAATAAAGCTGGCTTGACAGACTTACAGCTTTAGAACAAGGGTCAATAAACTTTGCTCCATGAGCCACGTTTGGCCCCTTGTCTCTTTCTACACAGCCTAGAAGCTAAGAATGGACTTATATTTTAAACAGTTAAAAAAAAAAATCACATTGGATGAATAGTGTTTTGCAACATGTGAAAATTATATGAAAATCACATTTTAGTGTTCATAAATAAATTTTTCTTGGGACACAGTCATACTCATTAGTTTAGGTTTATCTAAGGCTGCTTTTGTAGCAGTGGCAAGGTTGAGAAGTAGCAATGGGAACTGTGTGGACTGCAATGCGTGCAACAAATACTTTCGGGCACTTTATAAAAAAGGTCGGCTGACTTATCTGTTTTAGCATACTTATTATTTGGGTCTCCTTAGATTGTAAATAGTGATTTAAAAAGAGGTCTAGGCTGGCGCCATGGCTCAATAGGCTAATCCTCCACCTGTGGCGCTGGCACACTGGGTTCTAGTCCGGTCAGGGCGCTGGATTCTGTCCCAGTTGCTCCTCTTCCAGTCCTGCTCTCTGCTGTGGCCTGGGAGTGTGGTGGAGGATGGCCCAAGTCCTTGGGCCCTGCACCCGCATGGGAGACCAGGAGAAGCACCTGGCTCCTGGATTCGGATCAGCGTGGTGCGCTGGCCACTGTCCACTCTGCCTGTCAAAAAAAAAAAAAAAAAAGTTCTAGCCCGGTTATTGAGTTACTTCATTAAAATCCATAAGTGAATATCTGAATGGATCAAGAGTGATATTATGTGGCTTTTGTTCAGACATACTGTTAAAGTACCTGCTCTGTTACCTTAATTCCAACCTTGTTCTTGTCCTCACTACTCTTTTGCTTTATTGAGTCTCTTGACTTCACACTTGCTAGCTAAACCTCTACAGCACCCTTACAGCTCAGATTTCAACAATTTACTGATACGTGACTTATTGTTTCCTGCAAAATTCCTCTAGAGGAAAATTCCAGTTGTAGAAGCATCTGCCAATACTCCCACCTGTCAGAAGCAGCAAGAACTCTAACCCTCAAACTGGACCTGCTGGCTCTGACCTAAAACTAGACCTATCCCCTCAGAAATCGGTAAATCAATAAAAGGAATAGCCTTGCACAGATCTCAGATATTCTAACTATGCATTGTAGAATAATATTGCATCATATATAGCTATGATTCATTAAATTTTTAGTTCACATTTTTCCAATTCATTCTTATTTTAGCTATTGTATATATTATTCTCATAAAATAATTAAACATTCCAAAATTAAAATCATACATGTATATTCAATAATAAAATCATATCTATAGGTACTGTATTTTAATCTTTTTTCTTTTTTATATACCTTTTTTATGTAAAAAGAAAAACTTTTATGTATTTCATGTATACATTTTTAAGATCCTACCCTCTCTCCCTCCATCATCCCACCCTCCATCCTCCATCTTTTCTTATTTTTCTTGTAATTTTTGTAATTACATATTTCAGTTTCTTTATGATCACAAGCTTAACCTCCACTAAACACAGAATTCAACAAGCAGTAAGTAGAAAAGCCACTGTTCCTCAAGAGTATAGACAAGGACTCTAAATAATAACCAAATCTCAAACTGTCAGTTTTACCCCTGCATTACTTTTTTTGTACTTTGAATTTTAGTTACCACAAACCAGGGAAAACATATGACATTTATCTTTTGACACTGGCTTATTTCACTAAGCATAATGGTTTCCAGTTGCATCCATTTTACTGCAAAAGACAGGATTTCATTCTTTTTTTTACGTCTTGGTAATGTTCTATTGTGTACATATATCGTAATTTCTTTATCCAGTCATCAGTTCATGGACATTTGGGTTGATTCCATATCTTAGTTAATATAAGTTGAGCTTCTATAAACACAGGGCACAGATAACTGTATCATATGCTGATTGTATTTCCTTTGGGTAAATTCTCAGGAATAGGATGGCTCATAAGGTAGATCTATTGTCAGATTTCTGATAAATCTCCATACTGTCTTCCACAAGATTGTACTAGTTTACATTCCCACCAACAGTATATTAGGGTACCTTCTTCCCCCATCCTCACCAAATTTTATTATGTTTTGATGTTTGGAAGATAGCCATTCTAACTGGGGGGAGGTAAAACCTCATTATGGCTTTTATTTACATTTCCCTGATGGTTAGTGATCTTGAGCATTTTCCGATGTGTCTGTTGACCATTTCTACTTTATCCTTTGCAAAATGTTTGTTCATATCCTTAGCCTTTTTTTTTAAACTGTATTGCTTATTTTGTTGTCACTGAGTTTCTTGGGCTCCTTATATCTGCTGAATAGTAATCCTTAATCAGATTTAAAATTTGGAAATTATTTCTCCTTTCTGGCAGTTGCCTCTTTGTTGTCTCCTTTGCAGTGCAGAAATTTCTTACCTTAATGTGATCCCATTTGTCTATTTTTGCCTTTATGGCCTGTACTTCTGGTCTCTTATCCAAAAAGTCTTTGCCTATGCCAGTATTTCTTTTTATAGTGAATAATCTTCCCTAGCAGATTGCCTTAATTATAATAGTAGTGAAAAGAATAATTTGAATACTTTATAGCTTTGTTGGTTAAAACATTCTTTCACATACATATAATAAATTTTGAGAAAATGCATATAGTATATATTAGAAAATACACATATGTGGCTTCAGAAGTTTCATTGTAGATTTGCATTGTCTTCTAATTCTACTTTTCCATGTACTTTTTGAAGCTCCCTAGTATACAGTTCTTACCACAATACATCAATTTGTAGAATAAATTTACAAAGTCAAGTCAATAAAAAATGGTGACAAGGATGTGGAGGGGCCAGTGCTGTGGTGTATCCAGTAAAGCTGCCGCCTACAGTGCCAGCATCCCATATGGGCCCCAGTTTGAGTCCTGAATGCTCCACTTCCAATCTAGCTCAATGCTATGGCCTGGGAAGGCATTAGAAGATGGCCCAAGTCCTTGGGCCCCTGCACCCACATGGGAGACCTGGAGGAAGCTCCTGCCTCCTGGATTTGGATCAGTGTAGCTCCAGCCATTGCAGCCATTTGGGGAGTGAACCAGTGGATGGAAGACCTCTCTCTCTCTCTCTCTCTCTCTCTCTCTGTGTGTGTGTGTGTGTGTGTGTTTGTGTAACACTGACTTTCAAACAAATAAACAAATCTTTTAAAAAAAGGATGTGGAAAAACTGAAATCCCTACATTGTTGGTGAGAATCTAAAATAGTGAAGGCACTTGGTAAACAGTTTGGCATTTCCTCTAAATAACTAAAATCCTGGGGCAGGTGTGTGACACAGTGCTTAAGTCACTGCTTGGGACACCCACATTCCATATCAATGTGCCTGAATTGATTCCTGGATAGATTCAGCTTGCTGCTTATGTATACCCTGGAGGCAGTGGAGTCCCTGTCATCTACTTGGGAGACCTGGATTAAATTCTGTATTCAATATGAATTCTTTAATATGCAATGAGATTATATTTCTTGCTGAAGGCTTTCCTACAAATGCTGTATTCATAGGGTTTTTCTCCAGGATGATGTTATTTTAAAAGATTTATTTTATTTTTCCAAAATACAGAGTTACAGGAGATAGAAGAAGAGAAGAGAGAGAATCTTCCATCTACTGGTTCACTCCCCAAATGGCTGCAACAGCCAGGGCTAGGCAAGACAGAAGCCAGAAGCCAGGAGCTTCTCCTGGGTCTCTCACATGGCTACAGGGGCCCAGGCATTTGGATTATCCTCTGCTACTTTCCCAGGCACATTGGCAAAGAGCTGGATTGGAAATGGAGCAGTTGGAACTTGAACCAGTGCCTACTTGGGATGCAGGCATTGCAAGAGGCAGCTTTACTTGCTATGCCAAAGCAACAGCCCCCTTTAGAATGTATTCTGTGATATATACTGAGATGTTACTTCCTGTCAAAGGTTTTTTCCACATCCCCTGCATTCAAATTGTTTCCTCCAAGTACATATTCTGTACTTATTCCAACACTGCTTATTTCACGGCCTGGGACACCCACATTCCATATCAATGTGCCTGAACTGAATCCTGGATAGATTCAGCTTGCTGCTTATTACAGTGTTGGAATAGGGCCATCATGTTTGATCAGCAATTGAATATCAGCAGCTGTCCATCATTTCTGGCTGTGTATGATATCTTCTGCTTCTGAATGACCAATTCCAGCTTTTAGGAATCTGTGTCTTTTAACTATGGGACTATGGCCTTCAGTTAGGAGGAGTGGCAGCAGCTGGATTTGGTTCACAGAAGCCTATAGAGGGATGTGATGCTGAAGAAGATATCAGTAAGATATCAGTCTCTGAAGTAAGATGTAATTTTCTTGTTGAAGCAAGAAGACCTATAAATGGAGGGCAAAGGAATTTCTCAAGATGGTACATCCCAATCTTTGACATTAGATGTGAAATTCAAGAATTAACTCCACAAAAGAGCAATTCTGAGGAAGTGATACTCCATAACATGATAGTATATTCAACCTTTGAAAACTGGAAACTTGAAGATGAACTAAATCATCAGAAAAACCAAGACCAGTTTTCATTTCTTTTTAAATCTGAATAGTATTCTTTTGTATTGAAAGACCATATTTTATTTATTTATTCATCAGTTGACAAACATTTGGGTTGTAGCTACCTTTTTTTTACTATTATTAATAGTGCTATTAGTGAGTTTCTATGTAAAAGGGTTTTTTGTTGACATCAGATTTAAATTCAGTTTCACATTTTTTATTATTAATCTATTTTCACTTTTATTTAAAAGACAGAGAGACAGACAGAAAGAAAGATCTTCCATTTGTTGGTTCCTCTCAAATAGTCTGTAATAGCCAGGGCTGAGCTAAGCTGAAGATAGGAACACAGAACTTAATACAGATCTGCCTTTTAATCTCTAACTGTTCAGTTCTCTACGTATTGATTTGAGGAAGAACCATTAAACTACCATGAACAATCTTAATTAATTCACACTTGATTATAAAATTCTTCCTAATGCTGACTTTTTACCTTGAAATTAACTCTTTCTCTATGATGACATTAACTTCTAGGAATTCTGTGCAGTTTCGGATCAAGATGGCATCAATTTTGCTTAGTTTCCAGCAATGAAACGTCCCCTGCGTATCCGAGATTTTCTGGCTCAGACGGCAGCTTTCTTAGCACATCCTTGTCTCAGAATTTCCTCCCATTTTCAATCTCTGTGTCTCAATTGGTAAAACAAGAAATTTCCATCCCTTTCCTCTCTTGCAATGAATACCTGACTACTTGCTCCAATCATAAGAAATTGTCATTCCAACATCCTGAATCAGTTTTTTTGAACTCTGCACATATCTTTCCTTCCACATGACTGAAAAAGACAGTGATTTCAGACAGCCAGGTAGTTACCTCTTGTAACAATAGCATTCTGGCATTCCACTCTCAAGTGTGAATGCTCATACTTTCCTTCTTTACTTTAAATAAAACAGGGAAAGCTTGCCTTTTCTTAAGAAAGTTCAGTGAACTGTTCAGACAAGTGACACTTGAAAAACTAAAGCTGAAATTACCTTCTATACTTTGAAAATGGCCATCAAAATTACATATATTGGAAACTAATAGCAAACAAGTTGCTAGAATGCCAATATTAAGTTATTTGTGTACTATAAAATAGCTGCATATCTATTTTATATAGGACAAATTAACTTATTACAAAAACATTTTGAGAATGGTTTCTTCATTTACTCTGTCATCCTCCTATGCTTTAAAATCACTCAGAGGGCTGGCTGTGTTAAATTGTTTTTGTTTTATGCCATTTTGAGTTTTGAAGAGTAATTGCATCTTAGCCACTTTTCCCTATGCAGCAGGAAGACAGTTCCTTGTTGATGAAAACCTAGAGGAGAGACAAGTACAGGGGTCTGCAAAGTAGCACCCTCTGAACTCCCATTGAGAATGTCAGAAAATTACTTTCTTCAGTGGGATGGAGATGGGCTTTGCAGACCAATAATGAAGTAAAACAGGAGCCATTCTTAAAAAGGAACACCAGCAAGACAGCAGAGATCTGCAGAGGAAAGAATATCTGTCACAAGAGCATTTTTTGAGTCTCAAAAATCTGCTTTAGTTCAACTGACATTAAAATTTCTCATCTTGTTTTTTGTTGTTGTTGTTTTAATTCTACAGATGCCAAGAATTCACTGGCTAAAAATATGAAGGGAAAAGACATCCTACAGTCAAAAAATGATCCATTTTAAGTGCTGAGTTAGAGTCTTTTATGTGAGGGCAAGACCACGCTTTGATAAAATGAATGAGTTGCTTGGGTTCTGTTGTAAAGTTTTGAAAAGAAAATGCTACATCCTAAATGCACTACAATGAAAAGGGGACAAAAACAGGTGGGAGAAAGGCTAGAAAACAACTCTCCTTTTGTCATCTCCTCACACTTTGCCCTTTCATATGAATGTATTGCCTTTAGCATCTTTTTGTTTGTTTGGTCCTTTCCTTTTTACTTTCTTTCCCCTCTCTTTTGAAGGTGGTAGCTATTGTAAACCTGCTTCACTGCAGGAACTGAGGCTTCTGCTGTGTGCTCCCCCTTCTGTAGGAACAAGAAAACATTTACTGTGTAAAATACTCGGAACTTACTTTGGTTGTCTGACTTCTAAGTGCAGAGCATATTTTACCCTTTCCAACCTTTAAGTTATGTTTACTGCTAAACAGAAACATGACTTTCGGGCACTAGGAAAGAATCCTGCAGGGTTGCCTAAACACATCACAGCTCAAAAGTTATTCCATAATAAAAAGAGTAGGAACTAAGTTCCCTTTTCAATCTGTTGCTGAAAATGCAGGATGTAGGTAGAGGTGGGGCATTATTTTGTGACTTCTGGTGAGCGCCACATGCTGCAAAAGCCTTTTAAATGTACAACCTATTTCAAGAAGGACCAGCCATTCTTCTCACTTATATTTTATCAAATGAGATAAAGTTTGCTTTATCTGTGTTGCTGCTCAGAGAATATGTTCAAGTGGCTTCCTGAAAAACCAGAGACTAATAGATTAATGGTAGCAATAGCAGCCTCAGCGAAAGAGTTCTAAAAATACTGTACCTTTCAAAGTCTCTACTGACACAGAGGACCCAATGATGACATCTGGACTATTGCTCAAGGAATATATTCAGCCTACAGGGCATGCACTAAATCAAATAGGGGCAAGATATCATGCAATCTACATTTCCTCTTAAAAACTCCTGCCCCTGGCCTCATGGTATCCACATAGCATTTCAAAGCCTTCCCTGTTATTTTTAGATAAGGATTTTTTTCCAGCTATGTGGAAATGTAGCACAAAAAGTATAATGGTTATTTTTAACATTTAATAGGTTAGTTTTTTTTTTCTGTGAATATTGAACTGAAGTGACACTGAAGGGGGTCATCAGGTGGAATTCAAGTAAAAAATTGAAAAGCGGTGGTTTTCAGGACATAACAGATATGTTCTGCTTGAGCTACAATATTTTAGAATTGGAATCAACTTTTAAAATGTATATTGGGGAAGGAATTGTGGTACAGTGGGTTAAGCTACTGATTGGGATGCACACACCCCATATCAGCCTTCTAGTTTGAGTTCCAGCTACTTCACTTCTGACCCAGCTTCCTGCTAATGCACCCAGAAGGTAGCAGGTGAAAAATCAAATCTTGGTCTCCTGCTGTCCCTGTGGGAGATTCACATGGAGTTTCAGTTTCCTCGCTTCAGCATGGCACAGCTGGATGTTGTATTTGGTATGGAAGATATCCTTCTATCTTTCTCACTCTGCCTTTCAAGTAGGTTAAAATAAAGAAACATTTAAAATTCATAAATTTGACATTTAAAAATCAGGGTTTCAAGCTTCCCCTGAAAATTCTAAAGATCTGGCTGTATTAGGCTTATGTTTATAGGCAAGAAGAAAGACAAATCAGTCCAATCTGAGTTACAGAAGCTTCTAAAGGGCAGATCTGGCTGACTTTTCTGCACATCCTTGCACAGAGGATATGTTGTGTACCTGCTGTTTTTCCATTGCGCTCATGCATGTCACCTGCCTTGAAAACTTCTAAAACCATGATCCTTACTCCAATAAGACACTGAAAACTAGAATGTAGCTTCTCCCAAACATTAATAGAAAACAGTGCTAACTTGATTATACTTTCTGAGTGAGACTGTGTGTAAACACTGGCTTATGATGATTCATTGTGCTACTGCAGAGTGCTCAGCTTTTCCATGGAACAAGTACCAAAGGATTAGCAATAGGCTTGAGATATGAGCAAAACAGTGGAAACGAAAACAGAAAGTGCTGAATGTATCCAGAATCTCAGTCCAAAATCTAGAATTAAGCCAGTGTAATTTGATCATACCTGACCACTTTGTATTCCCCAGACTAGCTTTGTTTTTGGTCCAAATTGCTCTGGGAGATTCATTTTAGTGCAATATAGTCTTAAAGGATTTATCTTGGTAATTTTCAGCAACTGGCTTTCAAAGACCCTCTTGAGTCTTGGAGATAATTTTGGATGTCAGGTTTATTTCACGTGATTATGGAGAAAAGCTATTTTAATATATGACTAACTCTGCTCATGTGATTGGCAAGTCCTTGGCTGTTATCCTTGGAAACTATGTATTCCCACTTGCTCTTTTCTCTTTTTTCTTGTTTGATGATCATACATGAGCAGAAAGGTGTGATTCCTACAATATGCACTTTCAAAATTATACAATTGCATTCCTTTGACATCCATTGTTGAATGATCAAAATGAATGCTATATAATTTCACCAGTAATGTACACTTTGTGACACATAATACATATTAGGCAGTCTGCAAGGGTACATATTTTCCATGTACATTTTTTTTATTTTCAAGTTACATAAAAATTGTGCATATCCATGGGATACCATGCTATGTTTCTATATGTGTATCATGTGTAATGTTAAAAATCTATCTCCTCAAACACTTAACATGTCTTTATGATGAAAACATTCAAAAATCTTTCTTCTAGTTCCTTAGAGGAATACCCAATACAGTATCATCATCACCTACAGTCACCCTACTATACAATAGAACCCAAATCATTTTACTCCTATGTAACTATCTAAAGTTGAGGGGAGACAGCCTGAGAAAAGACAATTTAGGTGACACACATTTTGTGTCACAGAAACATTCAGAAGGGAAAATTATCTCTAAGGATTGGAGAAGACACAAATACTAAGAAAGGTGAAAGTATTCCGAACATAGGCCATAAGAAAACCAAAGCCTTAGAGATAGGCATGTGTCTTGAACTGTGGGAGGACTATGAACAGATCTGTTTCACTGGAGTCATGTTTTGTAAGAGAATAAGATGAAGGCAGAATGCAGTGAAACTTCAATCTCAAGCTTAAGATGCATTTATTGATTTGAAAGGCAGAGTTACAGACAGAAAGAGAAAGACTGAAAGAAAACTTTCATCTGCTGGTTCATTCTCCAAATTGCTGCAATGTTCCCAGGCTGGGCCAGGCCAAAACCAGAACCTTGGAACTCCATCTCGGTTTCCCATGCGGTGGCAGGGACCCAAGTACTTGGCCCCTCTTCAGGGTATTGGCTCAGGAAGTGGAGCAGCTCAAACTTGAATCAGAGCTAATATGGCATGCTGATACTACAGGTAGCAACCTAACCTGCTGCACCACAAGGCAAGTACTAGTTTTCATTTTATTTCAAAGACAAACAGACAGACAGACACAGAAAGAGATCATGCACTGATTTGTTCCCCAAGTGCCTGCAACAGCCATAGCTGGTCCAGCTTAAAGCTAGGAAGGAGCCTGGCCCTCAATCCTGGTCTACGACATAAGCAGCAGGGATCCAGTAGGTGAGCCATCAACTGCTGTCTCACAGGGTACACATTCTCAGGCAGCTAAACTCACAAGCTGAGCTAAGACTTGAATGAGTCTCTCCAATATAGATGTATACATCTCAACTAGCATCTTAACAGCTGTGCCAAATACCTGCCCTATTCCTTTTTTATTTTTTTACAGTTAACACTCTTATAGTAACACACTTTTAGATACTTTATCTCGCATTTATATTAGATTTTAGCCACTCTTCAAATACTTTTTCTCCAGTCTATAATAAAACCCATTTTTCATCACAATGAACTTATGAGAAAAGTATTAATATTGTTCCTATTTTGTAGATGATAAAATCAAGGTATATGTGGAAGCTTCGAACATGGTAAGGCTACAATCAGCTTCAGTGATGAACTTCAGTGTACTACCGTCCCATTTCTCTCTATCATGAAGTCTAATCCTAAAGAATCATTATACATCACTACCAACAAAAGAAACCATGCACTTCAATACTGTGTTTTGAAATCAGTATTAGGGGATTCCAAGGATAAACCCACTTGCTCTACCTCCTAGTTGTACTTGCTGGCACTTTGCTGCTTTGATTTATGGGCCTAAGTGACACCCACACTGTGCTTTCTGAGCTCTTTCTACTGGATGATAACAAGTTTATATAAGCTTGACTCCTCTGTAAATACACATTATTTACCTGCAGTCAAATACTGTTCATAAAATCCATTCTACTCACCTCTAGAAGTCTCTTGAGCACTTTATTGAGTACCCAATTTCAATTTTTTATATTCCTAGAAGTCCCCAGTTTCTCACCCTATATCCTTCATTCTTTGTAAGGGGCCTTGGAGAAGATAGGCTTCCTAAGCTTCACTCTTTCCCCTTTAAAAGTCACTCTTTATTCTCACCATATCTCTCCATTTTAATCCTATCTTTCAAGATGTGGAATACCCTGAGAAAGACAGCTTATTGGTTTACTTAGCCCTGGAGGCCTGGTTCCTGCAATCTTACAGGTCTTTGACCCCAAATCAACTCATTTTTCTTAATTATTTTCCCTTTCTCAAGTCTCTACTTCTTTTTTGTTTCTTTTTTATTTATTTGACAGATAAAGTTAAATAGTGAGAGAGACAGAGAGAAAGGTCTTCCTTCCATTGGTTCACTCCCCAAATGGCAGCCATGGCCAGTGCTGCACCTATCTGAAGCCAGGAGCCAGGTGCTTCTTCCTGATCTCCCATGCGGGTGCAGGGGCCCAAGCACTTGGGCCATCCTCCATTGCCTTCCCAGGCCACAGCAGAGAGCTGGACTGGAAGAGGAGCAACTGGGACTAGAACCCGGTGCCCATATAGGATGTCGGCACTGCAAGGCAAAGGATTAACCAAGTGAAACACGGCGCTGGCTCCCTCTACTTCTTTCTTATAAATATGTTTAAACTTCCAAAGTTTTACTAAGAACCTCATTTAGTCTGGACCCTGCCTATACTCTAGCTATTACCCTACTTTAATTTCTTTGTAATGAGAGCCTCCACCCTAACCTATCAATTCCTGATCTGTTTATTCAACAACTACTTCTGAGTACTTACTGTGTGCCAAAACAAAACAAATAGTATGTTATATGTGGTAAGAAGAACAAGCAATGTATCACACAGGAAAATATTATACTGTATTTGAAAATTTTATTAATTAGGACAATGAAAGATAAGGTGGGCAAGGGCAATGAGAAGTAGGCAAAGAAGCTGTAATTTTAAACAGGGTAAAGAGGGAAAGTGCCACTAAGAAACAACGTTTGAGGAAAGTTCAGATGAAAATGAATGAGCAACCCTCATGCATATCTGAACAGAGAAGAAAGCAAGCATACATACACCAAACTGGAGAGTGCTTGGTCATGCAAGAAACTGGCCAGAGCAGTGTGAGTAAGGGGTAGAATAGTAGGAGATGAGAGATGATGTCATTTATCTGTATCCATTGTATCTCATGTTTCTTTATGTCTTGCCTATATGTATTCAAGCCCTATCTCTTTTATTTGTACTTCATCTTCAGAGAGGGATAAATCTCTTCACAGCTTTTTTAAAATTAGTTTATTTGAAAGGCAGAATTACATAGAAAGAAGAAGAAATATAAAGAGAGAGATCTTCTATCTGTTGGTTCACTCCCTAAATGGCCACAGCAGCCAGGGCTGGGCCAGGTGGGAACCAGGAACCAGGAACTTCATGTGGGGCTCCCACGTAGGTGACAGGGGCCCAAGTCACTTGAACCATCTTCTGCTGCTTTCTCGGGTCATTGGCAGGGAGCTGGATCAGAAGTGGATCAGCAGGACATGAACCAGCACCCACATGGGATGTTGCTGTTGTGGCTGATGGCTTAACTTACTACATCACAACATCAGCCGCTCTTTTAAATTTTTTTTTAATTTATTTTCATTTTCTTTGAAAGAGAAAGAGAGAGAGAGAGATTCCATTTGGTTTGCTCCTCAAATGTCCACAACAACCAAGGCTAGGATATATTGAAGGTAGGAGTCTGGAACTAAATCTGGGTTGTTCATATGGTCAGACCAAAGCACTTGATCCATCACCCCCTGCCTCCCAGCGTGCACATTAGCAGGAAGCCTGAACCAGAAGTGGAGCCAGCATACAAACTGGCTCTCTAACATGGGAGGCAGGCATCCCAAGCAGTGACTTAACCAATGCACTACCCACCTGTCCCTGGGCAGGCTAAACCTTGTTCACATTTTTGTCACTCGCAGATACTTTTATTTTCAGTGCAATAATTATCGTTGATCAGAAGTTTTATTTAAAATACAGTTGAAATATTTCAATTAAGCTTTTCCAGATGAAGGTGGATTTCTAACTGTATAATTTATAAGCAATATATGATCCATATCTTCCATTTTTAAGTAGAATGATGCCTAAGTTGGCCATTACCAACCAATGTCAATGCAAAACTTTCTTTTTTAAAGGTTAATGATCCAGTTCTTTTTACTTTTTCTCAAATTTATGAATTCTGTGTCTGCCCTTTTAAATCTAAAGGTGTATCAAACAAGTTTGTGAATATAGCCTAGAAGTTAGAGCCAGGATACAAAAATCATAAACTAAAATGGAATCAACTAGATAATTCTGAGTCATGTGGATTTGGATTTTCTTCCTTTGATGACCAAGAGCAAAGAGAAGAAATGACTTTCTCTGAACGTGAAGCCTCTAGGAGAAAAAAGACATAAGTTGTGTGTTTGGCTTAAGTGATTGCGTATACCATTATGCCATCGGGGAATGACATGAAACTGGAGATCTTTGGCTTTCAGAAATAGAAAGTGCCCCTCTCCAACTGTGCTCATTTAAGTTTCCAGTAACACACTGTAAAAAATAAAGTGTTGGTTTAATGACCATACCAACCTCCAACTCTGCTTATTGCCTTTTTAGTGTGAGAGGTAATTTTCGCAGTTTTTATGTCCTATGTGGACAAGCATTATTCCAAGTCTCTTCCTGACAACAAACAGGTATCTTTCAGACATGAGTGGTGTGATTTCCGTGTCAGTGGAAGCAATGAGAGGAAACAGTTTATCTAAAGCTTTTCATGTTTCTGAATTAAAAACTTACTGCATAAACCAGCACAGTGCATTTTTGGAGGAGCTCAAGTGCCCTGGATTATGTCTATAGGAAGATGATCAGGGGTGAAAACACCATAGTCAGGTATATTTGAGCTCCTGACTGGGCTCTGCCATCTGTCATTTATGACCTTCTCAGGCTTAAGAAGTGTGAACTTTGGTCTTCTCATCTGTAAAACAGGAATAACAGGAGCAACTACTGTAGAGTTTTTATGAAGATCTAATGATACACATAAAGTCCATAATAGTAGACATTTAATACATAAGAATTATTGGTATCATCATCATTAGCATTAGCAACATCATCATCATGAGCATCTATCTAGCTACTGAAGTCATTTGTAAGGAGATTATAATTTTTTTGCTAACTTTTTCATTTTTAGAAGAGTCCTTAGTTTCTTAAAGCTTCTGTTGGTCAAAGATGGAGAGGGGCTTAAATGCGTTTCTAAGGTTTACTAGATTGGCTAATTTATCCTAACTGCAAGGAAGCAGCAGGGTCTCTCGCACAGTTTCTGACATCCTCCTGTCTTTGTGTAATGGAGCACAAAAGGCTTCACATTTAGCCAAGCACTCCTCTGTAACTCAGAAGTGTACCTCTGTGGGCATGCACAGTCTAAGTGAATCCAAAATATCAGGAACTTTGACATGTGAAGTCTGACTTGTAAATCAAGTACATTTGTTTAGAGTATGTTTTCTTTCCAACTTTCTAATTTTATTGTATCCTGAATGTTCCAGCTGGAAGTATTGGCTGACAGTTGGCTTAGTTTAAACTTAATTTTTAATGCATTGTAAGGTCTTTTCCAATTTGGATTCCAAAATTCATTGATAAGAAAAAAGTTTTCTCTGACTTCATTACTAAATACGAACATTTTGCTAGAAGTGTTCAGCAAGGTTTTCAATAGAAAATACCAATTTCTAATCTGAAACAACATAAATTGGGTCTTGCCCATCACCTGGAATAATCTATTTTATCAACCTGAGGATAACAATAGGCATGATTAATTGGAAACTCCCTGAGGTTGAGTTTAGTACATTTTCACAATGTACACTATAACAACTTACACCAGAGGAGACACAAAAAGGGCTATGTCTAGACATAATTGCCCAGTGAAGCATGAGGTAAATGACTTGAATCCACCTTACTGATTCAATGCTCTGAAAAGGCAAATGTTACATAACATTATAGTCTTCCTTGCAACCTCAAAATTTATACATACTGTCTGTCTCATTGGGCCCTAGTGATAATAAAACTGCCATTATACCTTAGTATTGCATAAGGTTGCTACTTCTAAAGTACTTTTAAACATGCCATATGGTGCTTACTTTTACCTGAGCAAATATCTCTACCTTCTAGATTGAGAAGTAGTTCTAATAGAAGATAAACTCACGGTTTACACAACCTAATGAGTGAATATGTGATGTGGTCAAATGCAAATTCCATAACACATGCATTTTAATCTATTCAGTTAATATGGGTAGAATTTTGTTAGTGTTAAGAAATATTTCAGGCCAGCGCCGTGGCTCAACAGGCTAATCCTCTGCCTTGCGGCGCCGGCACACCGAGTTCTAGTCCCGGTCGGGTCACCTGATTCTGTCCCGGTTGCCCCTCTTCCAGGCCAGCTCTCTGCTGTGGCCAGGGAGTGCAGTGGAGGATGGCCCAAGCCCTTGGGCCCTGCACCCCATGGGAGACCAGGATAAGCACCTGGCTCCTGCCATCGGATCAGCGCGGTGCGCCGGCCACAGCGCGCCTACCGCGGTGGCCATTGGAGGGTGAACCAACGGCAAAGGAAGACCTTTCTCTCTGTCTCTCTCTCTCACTGTCCACTCTGCCTGTCAAAAAAAAAAAAAAAAAGAGAAATATTTCATCATTTTTTCTTGATTCTATCATTATCTATTGATTACTTTATAGTTGGAATTTCTAAAAAGGAATACACATAATAATAATATAATTATGATTTAGGAAAATGTACCATAATCCATGATAGACTGCTTAAAAGTGCTAAGAAAGTCAACTTACTTTTAAATATTTTGTCCATTTTAATTTTGGCAAGAAACAAATATTCAAAATATGAGAATCTTCCTTGAAATTCTCCAGAATTTCTTCTTGCTTGTCTCTTGCTACTTCAGAACAGAATTTGATTTAAGAGATCAGAAAAAATATTATTTGTGTAGCTTTCTGGTATCTGTATATTCTGGCCAAAAAAGTCCTCTTGATTTTGATCGGGAGAGACACCAAGTAGGGTCTTGATTTTGGAGACAGCAGACTAACACTCAGGCTCAAAGTAGCAGCCTCTCCCATTACCCACTAACCTTCTTTCTTGTCTTCTGGAGCTGGAAAGCTGGATGAGGCTGTGTGTTTTTTAAATAAAATCTTTAAAAATAATAACTTTTCCAAAAGGCAAAAACATTCTGACCCTTACTTTCACCCTGAACCAAAGCATGCAACTCACAAAACACAGTTATAATTTCTGCATAACTAAATACTGTGTTTCAAGTCAGTTGAAATACACAAAAGAAAAAAAAAAATAACATCAACAATGTCTTTCCCTGAGATTTCAATACTTGAATTGTTTCTCTAATTGGCGTTTTCACTATTTCTGTGTTGTTGCTTAGCATGTTAAAAATAATGCTTTCACCTCATATTGCACCTCTTCATTTTCAAATTTCCAGGTACATTTCTCTAGGGAAACTAAAACTTGGGGAGTATTGGTGATTTATTCAAGGTTAAACATAATTTAAGTGACTGAGAAGGCAAAACAGAGTATCAAAAGCTATATTTGCATTCTGGGAAATAGTACCATAATCTTCTATAAGAAGCCTACATGTAGTTGTTTATTAGTATAATGCATTATATATTTGAAGAGCAGGCATCCCTGTATTACTTTAAATGATTATTTTCACTTCTTTATTTTTCCAGGTTAATAAAAAGCTTTCTATTTGTCCTTTCTCTACTTTTTTTTTTCTGAGAAATTCATATGCAATTTCAAACAGTTAGCTGGTCTATTGTCTGATTAAAGCACCTTCTGCTGCTTCTGTCATTTTGTTGAAATTATATGTATGTCTGCAGTGCCTGAAATTCTCACTGCTAGGTAATTGAATCACTATCTCAATGACTTCTTTTATTCTCCAAGCACCGTGATGACTATGGTCACAGGTCATGTCTACCTGGAAAAAGTCAATGTTAGTTCTAGACCAAAGTGTGAAGTAATAGATTTAAGTTTTATGCTTCTTTTTCTTATCTGTTTGAAACACCTACTTCTTAAATAGAAAGTGGGTATCATGTAGACATTATATATAACATTTAGTATTATCTGTGTTAAAACACAGTTGAGTCACTGGAAATTATTTTAGTTAAAATGAAGAAGTGTATTATAAATTAATGATAGAGATTCCATATACTCATCAAAACATTTCAACCTCTGATACTCTAGATTTCTGCTTTGTAGTCACTAAAGTTTATATGCTTCTATCCTTGAATTATGTGACTGTTCCTTTCAGAAAGCAGAGTGAAAAGATTAGGAGTTCCATCATTGGTCTTACTCTGCTGGTTAAATTTGAATGCTAAGCCGACTTATGGGTTATTACCTATTTGACCTTGGATCAAAACTCATTGTAATGTAGATGCCTCCAATTGAACTGTTCTTGTGTTTACCCTGGGAAACCAAGTACTGATTTTACTAATTGGACCAAAAACAGTTTTGTACATAAGGAAGAGATAATAAGGGTAGGTACTCCATGGATTGTGAGGATCAAAAGAAATATTGCACAATGCATCATGAATGTATTGTTACTTAAACTACTATAATGTCTTCATTGTTTTGAATGTATATCACATTCAGGACATTTAAAATCATTCCTACAACCTTTATTACAATCTGGATCCTTGCTGCCTTTCTGAACCAGTGCTATAATAGCACTCTTTACACTAGCATTTATTGAGTTTTTAGGGGGATCTAATGCAGTTGGAGAGCTCTGTATTTCCAAAGGTGATTCAAATACTGTCCCTCAAGAAACATTCAGCCTAGGGGCGGGCATTGGGTGCAGCTGCCATTTTTGACACAAGCAATCCATATCAGAGTGCCAGTTGGGGTCTTGGCTGTTCTGATTCTGACCCAGCTTTCCGTTAATGCACTTGGGAAGGTAGCAGATGAGCCCCTGCCACCATGTGGGAGACCCAGATGGAGTTCCTGGCTTTTGCCTTTGGCCTAGCACAGACCTGGCTGTTGGCAGCCATTCTGGGAGTGAACCAGCAAATGGACAATCTCTCTCTCTGTGTCTCTCCCTCGGTCTGTCACTCGCATTTCAAAAATAACTAACTAAATAAATGAATCTAAAAAATTCAGCCTAATCAGAAGAAAGAAAGCATATATAAATTTACACTTATCATGACTGGGGAGGATTTTAAAAGGCTACCTGTAGGAGGCGACCTGTGGGAGTTTAGAGAACAAATGGACACTTAGGTGAAAATAGATTAGGATAGAGTTAGATATGAGTTTATGCAAAGGACCAGAATGCTAAGAGAGAAAGAGAATTAGAGATACACTGCTTTAAATTATGAATAATAATTTAACTCAGAATTTGACTTTTTTTCTTAAAATATTGCAACACATGTCTTAATTTCTTTCCTATAATATCTACACATTTGACAGCATATCATGGCATAATTGTTGCAATTATTTTAGAATATTTTAAGCAATTTTAGCAAATGATGAGTAACATCACTGGAGACACAGTATTTCATTGATTATATTAAAGTGACAGAATATTATATTCAAGGTGGGAACCATATGTCTCTACATGATGATATGTGATTTGGAAGAACAAATTGATACTATACAGCTTATATTGCTACTGTGCTAATCTATACATAATGCATTATAAAAGCACTCAGATTTTTAATACCAGGATGTGTGATTTCCAAAAAGAATATTGTGCTTATACAATTAGTATCAACAGTGATAATGATATATTGAATTTCATTTATGATTCATGCTAGAGTCTATTTCTTACTGTTCTTGCTTTATTTTAAAGGGTCCTAAATTTTTGAAAATATTATTTCTTCTCTAATCAATATCCTTTAGAAAATTGAAATTGGTTGAAATTCACAATGCTGATGTGCACTAATATTACATCTTTAAAATGATCTTAAGTGTTTATGATGTTAAACTCTAACCCTTAAGCTTAGTGTTAAGTTATATAGTTATTTGCTTTTAGTTATTGGTTTTCAGAGGCCATCAGAGTATAATTTTGAAGACAATTCTAGCAGAATCAAGCTTTATCATTTTGAGACACTAAGAACTGAAAATGTTAAGGAAAATTATTTTTGAAAAACTGAAAATATTGTACGAGTGGATTTAAACCAGAAAAAGCCTTTGGAAGTTTTATATATAGTCATTCAATGATTGTTTCTAGGATATTAAATGAATATTATGAAATATTTTATGTACAAATATGTGTTAAGTATAATTAACCATTTTGAAGGTAATTCATCAATGATCATTAGTGAGAAAGCTTTTATTACACATATTCCACAGTAAAAATTTTTCAGAGATGTACACTAGATGAACCCATAAGTTAAAACTAAACAATTGGCCGGTGCCGTGGCTTAACAGGCTAATCCTCCGCCTTGCTGCGCCAGCACACCAGGTTCTAGTCCTGGTTGGGGCACCGGATTCTATCCCGGTTGCCCCTCTTCCAGGCCAGCTCTCTGCTATGGCCTGGGAAGGCAGTGGAGGACGGCCCAAATGCTTGGGCCCTGCACCCGCATGGGAGACCAGGAGAAGTACCTGGCTCCTGGCTTCGGATCAGAGAGATGCGCCGGCCGCAGCGGCCATTGGAGGGTGAACCAAAGGCAAAAAGGAAGATCTTTCTCTCTGTCTCTCTCTCACTATCCACTCTGCCTGTCAAGAAAAAAAAAAAAAAAACTAAACAACAGGAATGAGAGTACCCTAATTATTTATATTTGACAATACTCAAAATGACTCTTTTTCTTATTCCCCAGTGAGCCCTTTAGAAACATTATATTTTGACAGTGTCCTTAGTAACATTGACTCTGCTTTAGGAGTACGGAAGGGTACATAGGTACAATGTGACTATCATTCCTTATTAACTGAGCATCTGATTATGTACAAAACTGTTGGTCCAATTAGTAAACTCAGTACTTGGCTTCCCAGGGCAAACACAAGAACAGTTCAATTTCCAAAGAATAAATCATATCCTTAAAGAGAACAATCAATATTTAACTATTTTAATAAGCCAACTCTGATTTTAACGATACCAAAACAGATTTGTTGTATCATGTTCATCCAGGAAAAAAAAAATCTAACTGAAAGAGCAGCAATCTTCCAATTTGTTAAAAGATTTGACAGACTCAAAAAAGAAACAGATTCTTAAATGTTAAGGAAAAAACTGAGAGCATCAGTTTTTAAACCTCTGACACACTCACTAAGAAACAGATTATGTTAGTTTTTAAAAAGTTGGAAATGATATTTATTTTTCAAATATGCTGACAGTCACAACTAATGGATTTTCAAAAGATTCATTTATTTATTTGGAAGATTGAGTGGTGGAGAGAGAAAGAGAGAAAAAAGTAGAGAATAGAAACCTCAGATTTGCTGGTTAGCTCTATAAATGTCTGCAAAAGCCAGGTCTGGGCCAGGCTGAATCAGGAGGCTGAGACTCCATCCCAAGTACTTGGTGCATCTTCTGTTGCCTTCCTAGGTACCTTAGCAGAGAGCTGGATGGGAAGTGGAGCAGCTGAGACACTCTAATATGGGATGTCTGTGTCTCAAAGCCATGGCTTAACCTTTGTGCCACAGAGCAGACCCCAACATGCTTCTTCTCCTTAACTGGGGCTCCAGGAGGTAGCGTTGCTCCATCATTCCCTGCCAATCCAAATTCATGTCACCACCATCCAGCACTTGCTTCAGATAGGGAGTAGGCAGTCTCAACTTTTCATGCACCTCTTCTGTTCAGAATACATTTACATATTGATCAGGAACTCTCAAATATTTTTTTTTTGAAAAGGCAACTTGAAGATTTGTTCAGTTTGGGTTTCTTTCCATGCTTGAAATTATATGACAGAGGGGGATGCCAGCTTGAAAGATTGGTAATAGCCACAAGGAATCCAAGTTGCTTTGAGTGGGAGGAAAAAAAAAAAAAAAAAACAGAAACAACTCCAGATAATTTCATTTTTTTCTTGGTTTCCCCGGTCTTACTACTTGACTTCACTTTTTATCCTAGCATATGCTTATTTCAGAAAATCAGTGGTAGAGGACAAAGGGAAAGCATAGTCTTAGAACTGCAGAAATGATTGACTGTCTTTGTCTAGATCAAAATATTAAGGGAAAGAAATCTGTATGTTGACCAGGAGCAACGAAGGCAAGGAGTTAATGTGTTAGAAATCATTATTGGCTATCTATTTGCCAATTACCTCTTACTAAGGTAAAAACAAATAAAAATATGCTACTAAATTTCAGCAGATCCCAAACATAGCAAATTAAAAAAAAAAAACACTTTGAAAAAAGAAGATTGAATTTGAAATAAAGAAAAGAACCCATAGTTTAGAGATGTAGGTTATAGATTAATATACTCAGACACATCTGATATTTCTACTGTATCTTTTTAAGGTACATAATTAATTAATTAATTATTTGAAAAGCAGAGAGACAGAGAGAGTTCCCCTCTGCTGGTTCACTTACCAGATGCTTGTATAGCCAAGACTGGGTAAGACTTAAGCCAGAAGCCAAAATCTCAGTCTTGGTCTTCTGAGTGGCAGGATCTTAGGACCTGCTACCTCAGAGAGTTTGCATTAAGAGGAAGCTGTAATCAGGAACAGGGCAGGCTCTGGAAACCAGACACTCCAATATAAGATGTAGGTGTCCCAAATGAAAACTACTAAACCAAAAACCTACTCCTTTTTTTATCTTTTTTTTTATTAAAAATTTGAAAGTTAGAGAGAGCCCATCCATTGGCTCACTCCCTAAATGCCAGCAACTACTGGGACAGGAAGTTGCCAGGAGCCTGGAAATTAATCCAAATTTCCCATATGGTTGGCAGAGTCCCAGTTTTTTGAGCACTTCACCACTGCTTCCCAGGGTCTGCATTAGAAGGAAGCTAAAAACAGGAGCCACAGTTGAATATCAAACCCAGTTATTCTGATGTGGGATGTGGGCATCTTAATAGGTCTAGGCAAAACATGTACCTTGCATTTCTATTATCTCTTTGTAAAATGTACTGTAGAATAAGAATCGAAAAACATTAAAAGTGTCTAAAATATAAATAAATGCAATAAAATAATTCTCAGCCATCACAAAAAAATTATGGCATGTGTGAGAGCATGGTTCAACACAGGATATTGTGTTAAGTGAGTGTGAGAGCATGGTTCAACACAGGATATTGTGTTAAGTGAAAAAAAAAAACAAGCACAGAAAAACAAATATGACATATCCTCAGTTATATGTGAAATTTGAAAGAACTGAACTCAAGAGAGCAGACAGTAAAATGAGAGTTTCCAAGGGATGGGGGTGTGGGGCTGGTGGGAAGGTTTACATCATAGGAGTCCAAATTTCAGTGAGATGGGGGAAGGGATCTATAGTGCCATATGGTCATCATAGTTAATAACACATAGTTAAGGGGCCGGAACTCTTGTGCAGTAGGTTAATCCTCGACCCGCAGCCCCAGTTCTAGTCCTGGTTGCTTCTTTTCTCATCCAGCTCTCTGCTATAGATTGGAAAACCAGAAGAAGTTGGCCCAAGTCCTTGGTCCCCTGCACCCACATGGGAGACTCAGAGGAAGCTCCTGGCTCATGGCTTTGGATCGCCGCAGCTCCAGCTGTTGCAGCCATTTGGGGAGTGAAGCAGTGGAAGGAAGAACTCTCTGACTCTCCCTTCTCACTGACTGTAACTCTACCTCTCAAATAAATAAATAAAATATTTAAAAACGCACATATTTAATCACCACATGGTCACTGTAGTTAATAACAATGTATTGTATTCTTTAAAATTGCTAAGAGTAGATGTGAAAGCACCACAAATGTATAATTACATGAGTTAATGTGTATGTTAATTAGCTTGGTTCATCCATGCTACAGTACGTGCACATTTCAAAACAGCATGCTGTACATGATAAATATATACATTTTTATTTGCCCATTTAAAAGTAATGAAATATTTCTGACCAAAGTAAACATTTCCTGCAAAGTAATTATTACACAATTAAATCTATTGAAGTATAAAATACAAATCTAAGAATATAACAATTACCAAGTAAGTGAGAGTGATTATCATTTAGGGGATATCTAAAATGCTCCAATTATTTGAGATCTATTTTATCATTTAACCTGCATGTCAATCTTATTATGTTTATCTTACAGTCTTCATTCTATGAATGAAGATGTTGCTAGTGAAGATAATGTTGTTTTCTCTTTAACTGGGGATGCATTACAGGTCTGCTTGACCCAAAGCTAGAATTCTTTCTGATAGTTAACTTTGAGTTTCAGTCAAATACATAAATTATTAGGGGTCTCTAATTTGGAACTAGTACAATAGGAGTGAAGACTCATATGAAGTACAGTTTTTAAAAATATAGTGTACTGATAAGGTTGAGAAAATCTAATGCAATGAAGTAAAATAATAGATGTATTGTAGTTGTTCTACCCCTCCAGTGGTTAAATCCATCACATTCACAGACCCAGAAAGAAGAGTCAGAGCCATTAGGAGTAATTGAAATGTAGATTTAGGAGTTTGCAAGTTGTGATAATTTTTATTCTATAATTTTAAGTTCAGACAGAGACATTAATTTAATAGAACAGAACACTCATTGGAATTTGTGGCATTCCACTCATACATGTAAAATGTCATCTAGCAGGAATTAAATGTTTTATAATTTTAAGTAAAAACAGAAGGATAGCTGATTCAGGAATTGAGGAAAAGGATTTAGAGAAAAGATTGAGTTACATACCATCATTCTTCATTTATCTGTAGCAAGTGTGTGAATCTTGAATCAAATTTGTATGTGCTATGAAAACTATGAAAGGAAAGGCATGGATTTATTTTAAGAAGCTTAAAATCTCACATTCAAACTGCTGACAATATGCCTTGAGAAAATTAATGTACTTATTTTTCAGAAATTGAGATACAGATAGTACTAAATTATTTTCTTAGAATGAGAGGGATAAGAAATTAAAACTAGAAAGCATAGAGGCAATGAGGCAAATTAAGACTAGTTGTCCACCTGTTAAAATATTTCACCAATAGATGACTATTTCTTTTGTAACATGTTATTATAAAGCAAAATACTTTTCAGGAAATCATGCAAAACAGATTTAGATCATTCTGAGTAATTTGAAGACAACTATCCTTCTATTCCTCGTAGCTTCATTACCTGCCCCAGAAGACCCCATGCTCTGTAACAATCTAAATCCCTTCTCTTCCCTCCCTCCAAAATATTCATTAACCTATTATAGTAACATCAATTCCTAGAATTACTTTAGATTTATCATCCAAGTATATATAGTTAGTCACTCAATTTATTCTGCCAATTTTTAAAAAACTTAAAGTGTGCTTAAGTCTCTTTCAATAAATAGATTCCCCCTCCCATTGTGTCTCAGTTTCTTTGTGATAGTACTGAGGACATGGGACTATAAAGTTTTCAGAGTGTGCATCTTGTTTATTGCACACTAATGGTACATTGCAACATGGTCCTTCATTGTATTTCCTGTAAATTGACACATGGGTTCAGAATCTGAATCAGATTCAACTCCACCTTTTGGAAAGACTATGGGTGATCAATTATTCTTTTCCCAAGTAGTGTCCAATATGATTGTCTTCATTTTGTCATGTTAATAATCATAGGAGCTCAATGCCTAGATACATTATATTATTGGTAGTTACAGATCATATAGAACAGTGGAATAAATCATATAGAAAAGGCTAAAAATGGAATAACAAAGGTTAAATGACCAACTTCTTTCCATTTACTAACCAGATTTCAAGATGAAATGAATTGGTTCCCTACCAACTAGAATATTAAAACTATATAACAAGAGGCCGGCGCTGTGGCTTAACAGGCTAATCCTCTGCCTTGCGGCGCCGGCACACCGGGTTCTAGTCCCGGTCGGGGCGCCGGATTCTGTCCCGGTTGCCCCTCTTCCAGGCCAGCTCTCTGCTATGGCCCGGGAAGGCAGTGAAGGATGGCCCAAGTCCTTGGGCCCTACGCCCGCATGGGAGACCAGGAGAAGCACCTGGCTCCTGGCTTCGGATCAGCGAGATGCGCCGGCCGCAGCGGCCATTAGAGGGTGAACCAATGGCAAAAAGGAAGACCTTTCTCTCTCACTATCCACTCTGCCTGTCAAAAAACAACAACAACAACAACAAAAAACAACTATATAACAAGGAGCTCATGAATTAAATATACTTGAATGGTTTCAACGTTTAATTATTTGCAGTTAGAATTGTCTTTGAAGCTCCAATTGTGCCATTTGTGGATGGAAAACATATTTTCTTTGGTTCCTGAGTCCTTTTGATGTACCCCTTCCAGTTGCTGCTTAGTCTTTAGCATCTGACTTGACAAGGATTCTCAGCTTCATTTATAATGGCCTGGAATTCACCTTATCTTAAAGAATTCCTAATTTCTTTATGTGGGAAATGTTGTTTCAGGGTCATAACTTGAGTGCAAGGGATGCTTGTTGCTGATGCATGGGTCACTGTCTCCTGACCTTTTTAAAAGCCAGCACTATTAAAAGTGAGTGCATATTTAAAAATAAAATATTTCAATAATTTTTTGCTGAAATTTCTAGTGAAGTTCAAATTCATAGCAAGACTGTGGTGTTTATTATTATTAGAATTTGGGTATATAAAATGCTTGGAAACAGAAATGTTTCAGATATCATATCTTTTTTCTTATTTTGGTGTATTTGCATACATATAATATTTGAGATTGGGACCAAAGTCTACATAATAAATTCATTTATATTTCATGTGCATCTTATACACTGAGACTGGAGATAATTTTATGCAAAGTTTTAGTGATCCTGTGTGTTTCAGCTAATGTCTGTCTCATGGGGTCAGGTCAGAGTTTGTCACTTGTGGCATCATGTTAGCATTTTAAAGTTTTGGATTTTGGAGCATTTTGGATTTTGGCTTTTCAGACTGGGAATGCTCAATCTGTGTTATCTAGGTTCTTTTCCATAGTGATCGAAAATATAAAGCAGCTTGCTTTCCAGGATATCATGGGGTTGTTTCCTTATCCACTTTCGTAATATCTCTGTGCTGTTTAATCTCTAAAGTCATTAGCCAGTTGTATGTGACTGACTGGATATTGGTGGGTGGTATGTTTGTTTCAAGAGAAGTAGGGCCTGGATTGCTTCAGCCCCTTGTGAGTTACACCTGGCATGGGTCTCTCCCACTACTGACCATTGTACTAGGCTAAGCCACTCCCAGTTTCAAAAGCTGTTCTAAAACTGGTGCGCTGTGCTGTCTGGTGGAAACCTTTGGATAATTTTGGGATTCTCAGGGCCAACAGACATCCCATGACTTTTCTTTCTCCCACAAATACACAAATAACCCATAGGCTTGTGGCTGGCAGTGCTTTGTCTTCGGAATCTTACATTTTATGGTTCTAGGGTATACCTTGTCATCTGTTTTGCTGTAAATGTTGTCTTTAGGTGCTCGGTTTTTTTATTGTTAATCTTCCTGTGTTCACATTGGGATTCAAAGAAATCTGAAAGCTTTGCTGCTGCTGCTGCTGCTCCTACCACTGTTTGTCCCAAATCCAATGACTAATTATCATTGATTAAAACATAACAATACTCCAGTTAATAACAAAAATTTTAATACATTTACATAAAATAACACCCAATAGACTCACAAGGTTCTTCCCTAGGGCATAAAGAAACTGTTCTCCTTCAAATGTTGTTGGCCTCCCAAACCACTGCAAGGTAGGAACAGCTAGATTTAGTAAAAATCTCTACAAATTGAGAAAGTTGTGACTTTAGTAATTACAGGGTTTTTAGTACATTCCCTGGAGGAAGCATGAACCAACAATAGGATAGAGCCTCTGGTTATGCATTTCCACTCCCAGAGAGTGGAACATGAAAGGCTTGAGTGAAGGTCTTAAATACTCTTCAGAGCTCAGATTTCTCATATGATGATCTCTCTCTCTCTCTCTCTCACACACACACAATGATTTCCAGAGTTTTCAAGCACAGCAAACGTCCATGAATATCCATTGCTTACCTGCCAGAGTGAAATAATCTTACTTAAAGCTGAGTTTTTAAAGTGTAGAAGCAAATCTAAGCTCAGAGTTAAGGTATTAAAATCTTACTGCAGCTTTCTTTCTCAATTAGACATCAGATGCCTTTTCTTAGTTGTAAAAAGCCCAGCCTCCAAACTACAGAAGTGTATTCATTATTGCCCAAGTTCTGAAGTGCTGATGATAGCTCTTCATAATACTTATCCTAGGTAAATTACTAAATGATAAGAGAGTTAAAACTGTGGTGATTAATTATAGCTCCTCAAGTGTGTTTTCAGAATGAGAATATGTGTCATTAAAATATGCAGGTACCTGTTAATAGCTAGACTTTATACTTGTATAACACCTTTCTCTAAAAGACTTTGAAAATACTATCTCATTAATCCTCACAGGCTCTTATTGTTAAATTATTAAATCAATGTACCATTCAAAATTCACAGCAATTGAATACTGTTTCTTCTCCCTGTAATATCTTAATTGACTCTTTATTATCTACAATCAGCTCTGAGACAGCAGCCAATATTTTTTCTGTATTTGTTAACAAGAGAAAGGTTTATTGTTTGTGTTTAGCTTATATTTTCATGTGTGAGTCTATTTCAGACACCAGGAAGTTGTTCTAATTCTTTTTAGTCATTAAATAAGAAATATCTTCTTTCACCAAATCTTTGTGTCATGTTTTTTCATCCACATGTTCAGCAGTTTCTTTCTCTTTCACCAAATTTCCTAAGAGATATGTTGTCAGTATTTCCTGAGAAATGCACAAGACACCTCGTGCCAAGAGTGCTTTTCTATTCTTTATTCTGATTTGCCATTGAAGATATGTGCTCATGCCATAGTACAATGCGCACTAAAAATGTCCTTCCAAAAAGATAACTGTGTGGATATGGAACAATTATTCAATGTTACCATATATGCTTTTAATGCTTCCTCAGTGTATGACATTATTCTGATATATTACTAAAACTGGCCTGGGGAAAACACAAATCCCATGCTAAAGTTGAGAGACTACTGAATTAACCTTGTCTGGCATATCAACCTTGAAAATATACCTAGTTTTCTGCCTTTATAAATTTTAAATCTCCCAAGTTATTGCTGGCTTTTATAGATGTCCATGTGTTGAATATGGTAATTATATTTTAGTCAATTGACTCAAGAACTCTTAAAAATGAAAAACCAGAGTGATTCCAAAGGTCCCAGAGACATGTTATCAATGAGCAATTTTAGCAAATAAAGGACTTTCAACAAATAGTCCGTGGAGATAAACTATTTCTAGAGTACCATCCTCTAACATCTTTTTTTCCATTTATTCAGAATGCACATCTGGACTGCTCTACATTCTTCCATAAATACAAATGATTCAAATCTGACCATTTAACTTTATGCAAATTAAGCAAAATAAATGTGCACTTTTCCTTCATTTACTTAGTTCTTTCTTCTGGATGATTTAAGTTTTTTTGGAATACCAGCACTCACTTCCTGATGTCTCTCTTTCTCTTTAATACTTTCTTTTGCTGAATTACTTGCCGTATATGGACAACTTTTCAATGCTTACTTTGATTGAATTACATTTATTTTTGAAGTAGCTTCTAAGGTCTCCTTCGTAGCCCCCAATTTTTGAACTTCAATATTTATTTTGTTTTTCAGTGATTGAATATAAAGAACAAATGTGAACTTTTCTCAGCTGTTACCAGCCAACCTACGGTATTTCTTTTGTTTTTTACAGTGTTAGGCCAGCATACTCTCCAACACATCAGTAGAGAAATATATCAAATTATCTAGAGACCCTTAAGCTCCTTCTGGGTTTTTCAGCAAAAAAAGTGTAACAGTAAACAATGTGGTCCCTGATGTCATCAAGGCTTTTCAAAATTTATCTCAAAACTATCCTTTTTGTTAAAGTACTCAAATACTGTAACTAGTACTTAAGTTACAGAAATAGGGTGTGTGTGTGTGTTTGTGTGTGTGCTTGCGTATGTGAATATGCAAGTGTTAATACAAAGGGACTTTTTTTTTAGAGAAGTAAATTGTGAATTCTAAGACCCACAATTCATTTATTCTGAAATGTAAGGTTGCTTCATCAACATTAATTTCCCTTAAACCATGCCAATGTCAAGGTCCTAGTTTCAAGCCTATCATACGTTCCTAGATGCAGACTATCATATCTACAGAAATAAGCACAATTCATCATATTATGGTTTGAATACAAGAGCAGCAAATGTTGTAGGTGGGATCAAATGAGTTTTCTCTTTCTCTTTAAGCTATCAGGAGACTCTGTTATAATTTTAACAACCTCAGGGACGTTGGAGCCAACATCTTCCTCAAAGGCCAGAGTTATAGAGTTGTAGCACAATCTTTCAAGTGACTACTATACTCATTTTAAAATTAACTGTTAGGGGCCGGCGCCACGGCTCAATAGGTTAATCTTCCGCCTTGTGGCGCCGGCACACCGGGTTCTAGTCCTGGTCGGGGCACCGCATTCTGTCCCGGTTGCCCCTCTTCCAGGCCAGCTCTCTGCTGTGGCCAGGGAGTACAGTGGAGGATGGCCCAAAGTGCTTGGGTCCTGCACCCCATGGGAGACCAGGATAAGCACCTGGCTCCTGCCTTCGGATCAGCGCAGTGCACCGGCCACAGTGCGCTGGCCACGGCGGCCATTGGAGGGTGAACCAAAGGCAAAGGAAGACTTTTCTCTCTGTCTCTCTCTCTCACTGTCCACTCTGCCTGTCGAAAAAAAACATAAATGAAATGAAATGGTAGAAAAATTATGACAATATTTGACTTGAAAATACATGTCATTATCTGCCACAATAATAGATGAATTTGACGATAGATATTATTTTGTAGAAATGTAAGTAGTCTGGATTTGCTATTTCACTAAGGGATGAGGGGATGAGTTAGGTGATGCAGTGTCAAGAAACAAAACAAAACAAAACAGTTGAGCTTTATTTTAATGGTTTTTGAAAATGTGTGTCACATGTGTGGAAAATCTAATTTCCAAGGTGTTATTTCCATGTATAGTTGGAAATGTAATCTAACCAATCATATTCAAAATAAACACCACAGACTGACTACAGTTGTAAAAGGACTAACATATAAAGTAGTTCCTATTTTCCCCATAATTTATCATTTTCAAGAGTATGTCACTTTAAAAAATTTTATGTGAGAATTAACTGAGTTGATGAGAATTACTTTTTTTATAAAAGATTTATTTACTTATTTTGAAAGCATTACAGAAAGAGAGGAAGAGGCAAAGAGAGCTATCTTCCTTCTGCTGGTTGATTCCCCAAATGACTGCAATGGCCAGGTTTCTGCCAGGCAGAAGTTAGAAGCCAGGAGCTTCTTTCCAGGTGTACCAAGTGGGTGTGCTCTCACTGCTCTGCCAAGCATTCAATCCCCATCTTTCATCCCCCATCCTCTATCCCTTGCATCAGCACTCCTTATTCAGTTAGGCATGACATATTGCAATTAGGCCAACAAATAACCATAAAACAGACCTAAGAGTTCAAATGAGTAAACAAACAGGTTTCTGTTGCGCTAAATCAAAGGCTAGAAATTATTAAGCTTAGTGAGGAAGACATGAAGAAATCAGAGGCAGGTCAAAAATCTGAGTCTGGGATGTGAATGCGAAGGAGAAATTCCTAGAGGAAATTAAAAGTGCTACAAATAATAAGAAACAGTCTTATAGCTGATATGCAGAAAGTCTTGGTGATCTGCCCCACTTTTATCAATCAAGTTAATGTGAAAGCACAGTTCATTGAACTCCAAAACAATTACAACAGTAACACCAAAAGTCATTGATCACACATCACTGTAACAGATATAATATTAATGGGAAAGTTTGAAATTTTGGAGAAAATACAAAATGTGGCAGAGAAACAAAGAGAGTATGTGCTATTGGGAATATAGTACCAACAGACTCACTCAATACACAGATGCCACAAGTCTTTAACTTGTGAAAAACATTGTATCTGCAAAGCTCAATAAAGTGAATTGCAATAGAATGAAATATGCCTGTACTCATAACTACTCATAACAGATTTATATTTGCCTTTTAACCAAAGATATGCTTTAGGATTTCTGTTATTGCATAAGAAAGAAGCATAAATAAACACAATAATTAAATTTAGCACAACTAAGTATTGTCTTCAGCATTTATTATCACAGGAGTATAATAATCAATGTTATTTATAGGAAATGAGCTATGCGCCAGACACTGACTTGGACAATTAGGAAACATTATTTCATTTCCACTAACATTTAGAACAACTCTGGCAAGATGGAAGGAAAGATGCCCTTTTTATAGATTAAAAACTGAGCCTCAAATGTAATACAACTAATAAGTGACAGAAAAGGGATTCATTACAGATCATTCAGAGTCTATTACTTAGCTCTTTGCATTAAAAAGAAGATCCTCCAGGAAATAAACCACATGCAACCTTTTGAATGACACAGAAGCACAGCACAGCTCATCATTAAATAGCAGGGTAGACAGCAGAGTGAAGAGGGAAACCAGGAGAAAAGTTACCATTTAAAGAAAGCATATGTTCAGCTAATTGTATGAGTATACCGAAATCATAGTGGTTTCTATACCAACTTAATAGTGGGATTCATTTATTGGTTTGCAGGGATAGTGTGAATTCCAGGTACACAGTGTTGTATACACAGGGCAAAAGCAGATTTAAAAATTATAATACTCGTTAAACTAAAAAATATTCTACTCATATGCCAGCCACAGGATTCAATATTTTTACACTCCATATTTGCTGAGTGAAACTACAGCATCTCCATATACAGTCCCTAGTACCTGCCCGGGAGTGATACAGGAGAATCCTAGACCTTTACGCTATTCTGCAGTGTTGCTTGTAGTACTTTATTAGTGAAAAACTAGAATCCATGAATCTGTAGCCAAAGCTTAAATTTGACAATGGCATTGAAACATATCCTTAGTAATAATTCTGAAAGAAAATAGTTTATATTTGTTCCCTAGGTGTCTTTTTCTACATAGTTAAAAGTCTTCACAGCAAAATGATGATATGAACTGCTTTGTCTAATGAATAATAATTCCATCAGAAAAATATGAATTGTATTTAAATGGGATATCCTAAGTAGCATTAGTCCTATACTCTATCTAAAGTAATAAAAACAATTTGGTAGGAACTCTAAGCCTCCTAATTGCTAAGTGAGCTTTTATTCATTCTCAAAATTTTAATATTAGCCCTACATATAATAAATTTATCATCAGTAAATGTGTTGCTTTAATTTTTCTCCTTTGCAGTGAAATATGCTTTAATTAAAATTTTCTTGATGAAATGCTTGATAAAATCAACAGATTGTACTTTTTATTTATTAGAAGGCTCATGGGCCATATTATTTAGTAGCCCATCGAATGTACTTTTCTAAGAGACAATCAATCCAGTAATGTTTATTCAGGAAACAGCTGAAATTTAAATTAGCACATTCTTTATTTTGACCCATGGATCCACTTTCAAAACAGTCAGTTCTTCTTTTTATATGCAGTTTTCTAGTAGGTAGATAGAGAGCTGATTTGTAGTGTTTACCAGGTTTTATGGTATAAATATTTCCAAAATGATGGCTCTCCGGTTACCAACATGACCCCTACACACAGACTTGGGAAATACAAACAATCCTATGTTTTATTTTCTATTCAAGTGTTTCTATTGTAGTCTCAGTAGTGTGGTCTTGGTAGGCATAAACAATCAGAAGATTATATATAGGGAAATTTTTACATAGAAAGTGGGATTCTCATGTTTGTCAAGTTTGTTCTTAATTTAACCTATTTAATTATAGATTTATAAAGTTTAATTTTAAACCACTGTTTCAAAACAGGCCTGAGAATCAGTTTTGGGAGCTAGTGTGAACAAATATTACCCAGTTCCAGCACCCATGGTGCTGAGTGAGCACCTCCACTGCTATGTAGCCATGAAAAACATCAAGGTTTTGAAAATCAAGGTGTGAGGCATGAAGATATACTATCTGGAATATGGGTTTAGGGTTATGCATCAGGGTAAATTTTAAGTTTACATTTTAATGGGCATTTTAATTACTGACTAAACATAGCAGATGCTAGCCTTTTGGCTTCTTGCTGCTCAAGATACCTGTGATAAATCCAGAGTGGGAATCCTGGTGAAACCAAGCCATAATAACTATTCTCTGGTGGAAATGCTTTCTTCTAGAGATAATACTGCCCTATACTGGAAACGATTTCATGGGGATCTGGAAATTTCAGATGAACAGGAACTCATTCATTTCCAATTCAGCATTTCTTGAAAACTTATCTGGGGCTGCTGAATTTCCAGGCAGACAACTGACCCTCAAGATTTGTTCTGACAAAGGTAAATTTGTCTGTGAAACTGATTCAGACAGGTACATTTTAAAAAAGAAAGGGATATGGAAGAAAATACATTAGAGAAGGAATTAAAGAAGGAATTAAGGAAGGATTCAAAGGAGAAACAGTTCTCTTAAGACATGCACCTTTGTCAGGTATTTAGAAGAGCTTCTGCTAAGCCATGCAGTGATCTACATCCCTTGTAGACTAACATTAGCAAAACACAGCCCACAGCCTCCCTGGACAGCTCTGATGATTAAGCCATGACACTCATTTTTAGCATGATTAGCCACAGTTGGCAATATCTTTGGCAATGAAATAGAATGTAGCTTGCACTTGCTAATCTTAGCTAATAATTTTTGTTGTTGTTGTTGTTTGGGAGATAATATTAACAAAAACTTAGGATTAGACATGAATGGGTACATTCACTGCTCTGCCTGGCAGAGAAGGTAATCACCTTAGATAGTTTCTGTTTTTTTGTTGTTGTTGTTTGTTTGTTTGTTTTGTTTTGTTTTGTTTTTTAATACTCAGCTAATGAAAAAAGAAAACATGTTTTTAATTTTGGCTTTTGAAATCGGGAACTTGTTATTCATGAATTAGTGTTTACTCTGTTATAAATGATTATTTCTTATGGTGACAGCAAAATCTTATATGATACTTTTTATGCCTATCAGATATTAAAATCATGGCTGCAGCATACACTAAACTTTTCTAAGTAGCTCAGTGATTGTCCTTTCCTGCTTTGTGTCTCAATCTTCTTGAAGTGGTTGAATTTTTTCTACTAAAACTATCTTATGGTCTGGAGAGTGGTGTTCAGTAGTAACTGCTAAGCTGATGCAGCTTTGTTGAGCAACGGTTCAATTCTTACCTGATTCGGAAAGCACAGGATCCAGATTAGTTCAGCTGACTTCCCAGTTTAGCATAGGACATCTGTTGTATTGTTTTTTTTTTGTTTGTTTTTTTGTATACTGGGTGAATAACAATCGATCATTATTAAGGTTTGGGTACATTGATCTATTTTCATGTCCTATCTAATTTCCCTTTTCCCTGGGTTCTACTTTTATTCTTTTCTTTCTGTTCTGTAGGGCAGGCTCTGGCACAATCCTTCCTGGATGACTCCATAAGCTTCTCATGCAATCCTAATTTTCCACTCTGGCCTCATTTGACCGACCTGTGTCAATAAATCTAGATGCCCTCTCTCATCAGGCATTTCTATTTCTGCCCTTACACATAAAGTAGTCATTCACTTTTCTTTTTTTTTAAAGATTTATTTTACTTATTTAAAAGAGTTACAGAGAGGGGTAGAGACAGAGATAGAGGTCTTCCATCTGCTGGTTCACTTCCCAGATGGCCGCAACGGCCGGAGCTGCACCAATTCGAAGCCAGGATCCAGGAGCTTCTTCCAGGTCTTCCACTTGGGTGCAGAGGCCCAACCACTTGGGCCATCTTCTACTGCTTTCCCAGGCCATTGCAGAGAGCTGGATCGGAAGAGGAGCAGCCCAGACTAGAACCAGCACCTATATGGGATACCAGCGCTTCAGGCCAGGGCTTTAACCCTCTGTGCCACAGCGCCAGCCCCATCATTTACTTTTCTTTTCCTTTTGTTTTCTTGCTAATGTATGTTTCCTTGGAAATCAACCAGTCTCCCAGCACTGCCTCATTCCATTTTCCTCACAGAGCCATTCCTGTGCTTCCTTAAGAACACACATTATAAGTCATCCTCTTCTATGTAGTTTTGTCACTAGATTGTATTCAGCTGGACTTTTGTTGCACATTATCTTGTATCAATGTGCCGATTTTCCCATTGTAAACTTTTATTCTAAAGACGATGATGCTAAATTCCCTGACATAGACATAGTCCAAAATACATTTTTATATTGATTATATCACTTAGCCGTATTCTGGGCCCCCAGTAGGAACTAAAAAGAAAAAAAAATATGCTCCAATTGCACTTGAAAAAAAATTGTGTCTAAATAAATTTAGACATACAGGAAAAATCTTCTTTTTAGGGTTTTATTTTATTTTTATTTAACAAATAATAATTGTATGTATTTGTAGGGTATGAGATAATATTTTGATACATGTATGCATTGTGCAGTAACCAAAATAGACCAATTAGTATATATAACAAATATTTTAAAAATTAAATTTAGTAAACACATTTAATAAATATTAATATATATAATAAGTATTTCTTAAAATATTCTTTAAGAAAGAAATTTATACTATTGAATTAGGGTTTGTTAATGACCTCATGCCTTTTAGTAGATGTCTTCAATTTGTCTCACACTTGTGAATTCTGTCATTCTGGAGTAGTTTTCTTCAAAACTTTCATTGCTCTCAATGAGGTACTTGAGGACATTGACTCATTTAGGTGTATAAATTAAAAAATAAAATCTAAGGGAAAAATACTTGCAGAGTTAGTTGTTGAAATTGTATATTCAGAGGTTGGTTAAATGCTTAAGAATCATTTTATACAAGATTAACAGAAAGATACCAGCCTGGAAATAAGGGAACAAGGTTCAAAAGTAGATCCTGCCACTTCTCATTTGGATGACTTTTTTTTTCCCCTTACAATCCATTATTCATGTCTTAATGTCAATATCTCTAAAATGAAGAAATTATAGGAAATAAATCCAAAGGCTATTCTCAGCTCTCAAATACCATAATTTCTGTTAGTAATTTTCTTAATTTTTGACTCAGAGATCTGAAGATAATTAATTTTAAGATTACCAACACCATTGGAGCAGAAAATTGCATGTTTTGTTTGGATACTAAATGGTAGATCCAGCTTATAAGAAACTTGATATTTGGATCAACAACACATGAGAAGGATAATAATCTCTGCATATACAGTGTGTCTCTCCATAACTACATACACATCATCACACTGCTGTGTCCTGCAATGGATATTTCTCAGCAAAAAGACCACCCTTGCATTATACTTCCTGCCATCCATCAATGCTTAAAATTGAACTGAATGCTTTAACATTCTTCATTTCAATATTATCTTTTGTCTTTATTTTTGATCCATACCCTTGAAATGAAGAAATTAAAAAACTTCTCTGCTTTCATACTAAGAACCAATTTACTCAAGCCAATATATATGAGTATTTTCAAAGTAAAATTGTATTGATTGACATACATTTTATTCTCTGGGTTTTTTCCTGAGTGAACATTCAGGAAATGTTTTTCTGTGGTTTTATCTACACATTGTAATATTTATTATTATAGTCACAGCCAGAACAATTTATATATTTTTAAACTTAGTTTCAAGATACACACTTTACAGTTGGCTGTTGTCCCTCTAATTACAAAAGCAATTAATGCTTATTTAAATAATAAATCACAGAAAGCATACAAAGAAGGTAATATCATGTATAACTCTACCACACAGAATAGCAATGGATAACGTTTTGTTGTATTTTCTTTCAATATTTTATTTTATTACTCACGTCTTTGGTGAAATAAATGATTTAATTTTATCAATAAATATCTATTGCCAAAACTTGTGAAAAATATAGATTGACCAAACTATCATTGTAGTGCAGTTTGAATAAATCAATCTTCCACACATTTCAACTAGGTTAATTAATAATCAGTCCTTAAAATTAACAGTAAGGGATTAATGGAAATAGCAAGGAAGTATGATTCTGTTTGGGTGATGGTATCATAATACATTCATGGGCTCTCAGATAAACATGTTTAATGAGTGATACATGAAGAACTGGAAGGAAGAGAGGTCTGTGTATTCCAATACAAATTCATGAAATCCCTGTGTAATGGAATAAGTTCTGTATACTAAGATCTGATGCATCATTTAGCAGGTATCAAAAATACAGTTTTATGACTTCCTTTGTGAAAAACCAAGAGGATAATTTCACTGCAACCAATCCCTAATAGCAGAAAATTACTTTTGAACAAAATACAGAAAAACATTAAATTCAGTAAGAGAAAGAAAATGAGAAGGGCCCAGAAATTGACTATCAAGAACTTTTTTATCCCATGCACTTTTCATTTCTTACTCCACTGTCTCCCAATGCATCAAAGCAAATTAAACGTTAAAAGGATTCTTCTTAAAGTAAATGATCACAGACCCAAAGTCTTATCTTGAACTATCTTTGTGTTATTTAAACATGTACACACTTGAAACAAGTTCCAAGCTCCTGTTATGCTGTTAGCACATATACAATTATAAAATCTAAAATTGCATAAACCCCCAAAAAACTACAAACTCAACAACATTACAACTATCAGCATAGAATTGATTTGTTTCTCAATGTAAACCAACAAGACTGTAATTATTGTGCTAACTACTAAGTCTGAAGTGGAAATGCACACATTTTTTCTTTATTTTCCCTTGAATCTACTTACTTTGTAAAATATATAGAGAGTGCACAAATCAGTAGCTTACAGCTCTCTAAAATGAGCACCCCACATAATCATCACCCAGATAAAATATTCAGTAACACCATAAATCCAGGCATCACCCTTGTGCTCTATTCTTTTCACTGTCTCCATCCTTCTTCCTAAAGTTCACCCAGAAATAATTGGGTGAGTGGCACGTTTATACTGCTGCATCCCCCATGACTGCTGAGAAATCTTTGTATTTACAGTACTTTGTGACACCATTTGGCTTTTTATTTTGCCACAAATTTATTATTTATATGCTAACCTCTCCTTTCTACCACTAGTAATGGTAGTTGATACTCATTGTGTGCCATTTTCCCTATCTCTTCACTGGGATACTTTGGCATGACATTTGTTGTTATTCTATTTATTTTTATTTCAACCTTGCGTTTTTAATTTTTTTATTTCTTTTTTATTTGGAGGGCAGACAGACAGACACACAGAGATCTCCCAACTACTGTTTCACTCACCAAGTGTCCACAACAGCTTGAGTTAGGCTAAGCTGAAGCCAGTACCAAGGAACTCACTCTGAGTCTCCTATGTGAGAGGCATGGATACTAGTACTTGAGCTCTCACATTCTACATCCCAGAGTATGCATTAACAGGAAGCAGGAATTAGAATCAGAGCCAGGATTAGAACCCAGGCATTCTAATACAGTGCTGCTATCCCAAGCAGCATATTTCCTTCTATACAAAATACCTACCTGTACCCTATTTTTAAAAACAGGTATTAAATGTTTCTTTTCAGAAATTAACACTACTGAAAAATGAATGTTAGATAAAATCAAATTTCCGCATTATCCTATACCTACATGGAGAAAAACCAATAAATAAAATATTTATGATATCTTATTTTTCTTAATTTTTTTGAAAAATTGTTTTTAAGTGCTTAGTGTAGAACAGATATACTTGAACTGTGTTTAAAATTCTGACATCCAATATTGGAGTGGCTGGATTTCATTCCTGATTCTGGCTCCTGACTCCAGCTTCTTGATAACATGGACTCTGGCAAGCAATTGGTAATAAATCAAGAAATAGAGTTCCTGCTACCCACATGGGAGACCTGGATTGAGTTCCTGATTCTTGGGTTTAGCCCCATCCCACCCCCAGACAGTGCAGGCATTTAATGAGTGAACCAATGAATGACAGCTTGCTCTCTCTTTCTCTCAAATAAATAAATAATGTTTTATAAAATCAAGATTAAGTTTAACAAGTCTGATAAAATCAGAGGAACAGATGTGATATATATCAACATGCTAACCATCAGTCACAATCTGCCCTGCAACGCAGGAACATAGCAATATCAATACCCAACCCCTGTAGATTATTTTTCTTAACTGCATCACCCAACTCTCCATCTTCAGAGTATGATTTCTTTAATTGTTACAGAAATTTAAAAAATAGTTGTTATAGTCATGTAAAAGTGAGTAAATAAATGAAAATGAGAGATCTTCCAAAATCATGAAAAATTCATATTACCAAAAAAACGACCCATGAATTCTGAAAAAATTTGCACCAAAATGAACTTATTTCATTATTCAATTTTCCACTAAATTTTTGAATTGACCCTAAATTGTTAGAGAGAGTGGACAAGTATGTGATCATACCCAGGTTTTTAATTTCATCTGAAAATCATCATTTACGATTGCAGTGAAAATTCCCCTCATTTTACATTTTGGTTCTCAAACTGAATCAACACAAAATACTGACATTGTAATGTAGGATACCATAACCCATTAAAACTGAATGTATTGCCTTCTTCATCAAAAAAGATGTCATATTTTTATCAGTTTTATTTCTAGAGTAAGTTTAAATATGGCATGATTCTATATCTGTAAAATAAAACTTTAATTTTCTATATTCTTAAATTCTGTAAATTCCAAAGACATCATGAACTTTACAAATGCTAAAATTAGTTTTTAAAATGGGTTTTCATAAGCAAATTAAATGGAATTCAGAAAGATATTTCAGAAGGCCAAATAAAATTGAGAAATGTGGGGTCCAGAAATAAATTAGGAATATTACATTAATTAGCACAAAGTTGAACCTTGCCTTGATTTTTCACTCTGAAAGAAAGATAATTAAAAACAACACTGTGAAGTATTTTTCACATGACTCTTGTGTTACTGAATAGATGACAAATAAATATAATGATATGAAGGCAAACTTGAATGTGAGATTCATAACATAAAAGCAAGAAAACACATAGTTTGGTTTTGTTATTCTGTATTTAACTCTCCAAATTATTATTATCAAAACAACTGTTCAGAGTGCTTCAGTAATTAGCACATTGGGGACACATTAATACAGAATGATAGTCTTAATTCTAGAAGTATTTTAAGCCTTAGTAATTTCCCTTCCTTGAAGCATAACATGCAAATAATTTAAACTAAAACAATATATCTCAATCATCTGTCAATGCACTCTAATATATTAAATGCTCACAAGCATATTAGCTTACAGTTCTCTGAGATGACTGAAGATACTACATAACAATTCTTTCCACTCAGAAACCTGTACAAGCAAGGTTGCTATTCTGGAGACTACTGTTTGCCATTCCTGTTGTAGGAGGCTCTTCCCTTGCCTTTACACCTCAAGGACTTATCAACTTGGCTAAAGCCACTATTTCTGAAATCGTGTGTGTACTTATATATATTATAATCTACTGTTATTATCTGCAATGGCCACCTGTGACCTATTATTTCAAATTTTGTCTCAGCATATATTTGCATTTCCTAAAGTCCAGGTTGGAACATGAAACATCACCTTTACTCAGTCTTAAGGCTACAGATGTCATCCTACAGTTGGATAAATATTCTATATAGGGAAAATAGTACCTCCATGCTTTAAACATGCCTAATCCTGGCTGAGAATACATGCTTCATCCCAAACATTTGAAAGTGTTCAATAGGAGCCAATAGAGAATTATGTCATGCAATCCAACATATGTCTCCAAAATCTATTAACCTTAAGTGTTAAAGAATTTTCTTACTCTAAGGGGATCTAAGGTAAATCCACACAGAGTCCCCAGAATTCTCATTTGAGTTAATATGATGTGTATTAATGCCAAAAAAAGCCATAATCTTCAGCTGACAGATTTTCCAGAGCAATCTGGGATTATTAGTAAACTTCATTCATTGCCACATCTCTATCCTATAGGCAGAGTTGCCATAGGTATTTTTATTAGATTTTTATTGTTGACAAAAACTTTTGATCAGCAACAAGTAGTCCCTCCATTTGGTTGGATATCATTAATTTTAGCAACATTAATTCCTTAACAATGTTCTCAGTACTTCATATTTAAATAAAATATGAATATCTATCATTTATTGAGCATGGAAAAGTTATCATATCCTCTTGTGTCTCTTATTGGTAATTTAAGTTTGTCATCTCTTTATTTTTATTTTAAGATTTATTTATTTATTTGAAAGACAGACTTGAGAGAGAGACAGAGAGAGAGAGAAAAGACACATAGAGAAAGGTCTTCCATCTGCTGGTTCACACCCCTAAACAGCTGCAATGGCCAGAGCTGGGCCAATCCGAAGCCAGGAGCCAGAAGATTCTTCTGGGTCTCTCACATGCATGCAGGGGCTCAAGCACTTGAGCCACATTCCACTGCTTTCCCAGGCTCAGTAGCAGAGCGCTGGATTGGAAGTGGAGCAGCCAGAATCCATACTGGCACACACAGGGGGATGCTGGTGCTGCAGATGGCAGCTTAAGCTACCACGCTGCAGTGCCGGCTCCCATATCAGCTCTTATTTAAAAGGAAAGTCACAAAGAAAATGACACAAAAAGACTCAGACTTCATTTGATCTAGAAAACTGGAGTCTTCCAAATATTTGCCAATCAATCAATTGATACACACACACACACACACACATACACATGTGCTTGTATGTTAAGTGTATTAATTAATAGGGAAATGCTTTACCCTAGTTTAGCACTTGGAAATTCACAAGTGTCCTTTTATTTATAGTATCTTATTTTATCCTTAGAAGAATTAACGATAATGCAGTAGAAAAATGTGCAGAAAACTTAAACTCTTTAAAAGAAGTATATCCAAATGGTCAGCAAATGAAGAGCTATTTATCAGGACAGAGAAAATTAAAACAATGAAGTTATATACAATACACCCAAAGAATAACTAAAATAGCAAATGCTGGTGAGACTGCGAAGCAACTAGTAGTCTCACCAATAACTATTGTGACCATATATTGGTAAAACTTGCTGTTGGGCAAATTCTACCAAGTTAAACACATATGTGCTATATAACTCAGTAATTTCACTGAAATGCATGATATGGTTTCCAAAAGAAATGTGCAGAATGTTTATATAAACTTTAGTCATAATACTTCTGGACTGGAAGCTATACATGTGGATAAGTTTCTCCTTAGGATATCTGCATCCCTTAAGGGAATGTCTGGATTCAAGCCTTGACTCCACTTCCAATTTTAGCTTCCTGCTAATACACAGTTGGAGAAGCAGCATGTTGACAGTTCAAGTACTGGGATCCCTGCCACCCACACAGGAGTCTTGGATGCAGTTCGGGGTTCCTGCCTTCATCCTGCTCCAGACCTAGCTGTTGTGGGCACTTGGGGAATGAATCATGAAATGAATGTGCTCACTCTCTCAATTAAAATGAAAATAAATACATAAATAGATAGATAAATAAATAAATACCTGCATTTCATATCTGAGTGCCAGTTCGAGTTCAGGCTTCTCTGCTTCTAATCCAGCTTCATGATAGTGCATCCTGAGAGGCAGCAGAAAATCGCTCAAGTGTGTGGGCCCTTGTCACTCAAGTAGGAGATCCAGATGGAGTTCTGGGATCCTGCCTTCAGCCTGGCCCAGCCTTGACTAATGCTAGCATTTGGGAAACGAATCACCAGATAGATTAGAAGGTATTGTGTTCTCTCTCTCACTACACTGCACAATATTATACAATAATAAGATGAACCAATTGCAATTTCATGAAACAATATTATTGAGTCTCAAATATGTTGAATGAAAGAAACAGGCACAAAGAGTATCTAGGGGGAAGATATCTTGACTGAAAGATAGTTCTACATCGTTTGTAATATTCTGTTTCTTTATCTGGATGTTTATAAACTGTATTTGTTTATTCTGTCATAATACAAGAGCTGGTGCACTGAAATTAGCTCATTCTTCTGTGTGATATTCTTTATAGTATAGTATTAAAAATATGATGACAATATTACTATGAATGAGTGGATTAATTACTGATAAACAAATATTTTAAGGAATGCATTTCCAGACTTTTACATTTTATGCTACATAATCTATCAAAACACATTAGCACCTTGGATTTGCAATGGTTTCAGTCATTTCAACTAATTTTTCAGTTAATCAAGTTACTTGCTGTAGTTAAGAAATTAAGGAGTTATTGATGATAATAATAATTATTATTATTTTGTGCTATAGAATAATATTTTATAAAAAATTTACATTTTGACATAAACACTTTCTGATCTTCAACTAACATTAGAAAACGTTTTGTTATTTATAAATGATATACTTGACCAAATTTTAGGCCTGAGAAATTTTTTCTAAGAAAGCATCAAACACATGAAATAAAGTGAGCATGATTCTATCACAGTATGGAATCCTGCACAGTAGATCAGAATAGAAAAATATGTTCTGTGAAGTTACATTGAAAGACTATTTTAATTGTAGCTGTAAGAGCCATGACAGGAGTAACTATGGGAGCTCTCCAAAGTACTTCTGTCTTCACCTCTTAGTTCTGAATTTCTTTTAAAATCACCTCAAAACCTCCAGGACAGGTCAACTGTAGCAGTTGTATATCTTCTGGATATAGAACTAGAAACTGAAAGTGCTTTGCTTGCTATTGAATGTTGGGTTTGTTCTTTCTGTCCTATCCCTTTTTCATATTGTTTTGATCTGACATTACCAATGGAAGCAGAAGAAATGGAATCTTAGGTATTTCTCCTGATTTGGAAATTTAAAATTGTTGCAGAAATAGAGAAGAACATAAAATTTCATTGTCAGGTCTGTGGCCATTTAAGCATAAAAGAGATTTAGAAATACCTTCAATGAATAAGTTGAGAGCTCCCATTGCTACCTTCAAAACCTTAAGAACTTTTCATAAATACTAACTTGCATTTTTGTAAGTGGAGCAAAGCCTTGGAGATAAATCTTCCTGCCTGAATGGAAGATAGCTTTTAGCCACATCAGTACTGTAAGATACTTAAGCAGACACTATGTCTACTTAAATTAATTTAAAATTTGAAGAGTTGTTTCGGAATAGACACAATAATTAAACATAAGAGAATTAATGATTGTTTTCTTCAGTCTCCAATTCTGTCTATACAGTCCTTCATATTTCTGATTTTGAAGAACAATCGGCCTTTTGTTTACTGTAATAATTTAATTCTATAAAAAACAAACATAAGACAATTTCATGAAATCTTAATTGATTGATACAAATCATTAACTTTAAACTTTTGCAAACCATCTTCATTATTTTTGTCATATAAAATGTGCTTTACTTTTTGTTTTACTATTTTAACAAGTGATTAACAAGTGTAAAATGATATCATAACATGTATGTTACAGAGAATAATAATAAAATAATACTTGTGTACCCACTACTCAACTTAAGAAATCATTCAGAGAACCTCAGGAAGTCTATTAGTAACAGCCTCTCTTCCCTATCAGTGTTGTTTGTGTTTATCATCATGTTCATTTTCTTCAAGATTATAACATACCAGTAATCCATATACTCTTATTTTGAATATTCTTAAATTTCATATCAGTGAAAATGTGCTGCATATTATTTGTTACCTATGCATTTTTCACAGTCATGATTGTTAAGTTTGTCTTGTATTGACACATACACTTATATTACATTTATTTTCAGTACTAAATGAAATACCTTTGTATGAATGTGCAACCATTTACTCTTCCAAAATTCATCTAGTATGCTTTTTTTTTTGCTGTGACTAAGAAACTTGCATTTAAAAAAATGATAACTAGTAAGGTGGACAGAGTGTGTTCCCATCCACAGATTCTCTCCTGAAATGCCCACAGAGGGTGGTGGAAGGAGCAGGGAGCTAGGAACAGTATCAGGTCACTTACGTGGGTGGCAAGAACACAACAACTTGAACCATCACCATTGCCTTCTAGGGTTCACATTATCAGGAATCTGGAATCAGGGGGACTTGAACCTGGACTTGAACCCAAGCACTCTGAAGTAGTATTCAGACACCCTAATCAATATTTTACATGCTTTACTAGACACTTGCCCTGCGCTCATTTAATTTTATTAGATAATTCAACAACTATTTTTCCAAGCCATTTTATTAATTTACTTTCTATGAAAAACTATAGACTTCCTATAGGTGTATGTGGTAATGCTAGGCACTATTTAACTTCTTAACTTTTTGTCAATTTAATGAAGAAAAAATATTAACCCACTAGTAGTTTTGATTTTCTTTCACTTATTACTAGCTGAGTTAATAATCTAATAGCTTAACATATATTACATCATTTATTGATATAAATGAGCACAGTTATATAATTTATATAATGATTTATATATAAATTTATATAATATTTATATAGTGAAATAAATGAGTACATTTAATACTCATATATCTTAATATATTAAATACTCTGTCCTGTGCTATGTCTGCTCATTTTTCCTGTTTTTATTAGAATTTTTCTTGTAGTCATGCTGATTCATGGGAATCCATTACATTCTGCATTTTATTTAACATAATTTATTTGACCTAATCTTTTGTTAACCACTTATTGTAAATTTATTTTGTGAACTTGTGCTTGAAATTTCTTTGTGTTGCCCTTTGTTAAAGGTTATATCATCATGTAATTAAATCAACCACTATTTCTATATTGATTAATGCCTTTGGGGTTATAATGAATAAATCTATACTGATTTCAAAACATAAAGATAGTCTTTAAATAAACTTCTGAACATTTTATAATATGCCTTTCACATGTGATACTAAATCTACCTAAAACTGATTTAGTATATTGCAATATAATATACAGCTTTTTCCTAGCAAACTGACCTACCCTTTTATGCACTTCTATTTTGTCATGCTTTTTCATGAAAATTTTTCATGGAAATTTTTCTGTGATTTCTGTTTTGTTCCATTGTTCTGTCACTCTGCCTGTATATTTTTCTTGCTCTAGTTTTTTAATGGATATTAATTTATGTTGGACAGATGGTTCAGATTTATTTTTTCTCCAACAGTGTACAGGCCATTTTTATTCTTTTGCATTTCCATAAAAATTAACATCAACTTCTTAAATTCTACAAAGAACGCTTGTTAGGATTCATATTGCACTTACATGGATTTTGTCATTAAATTTGCTAAGAGGCTTCATGATTATATTGACTTTTCCTATGCAAGAACAAGAATATTGCTCCAGGACCATTGTTGTGGCATAGCAGGTAATGCTACCACTTGTGATGACAGTATCTCTTATGGGCGCCGGTTCCTTTCCCAGCTATTCCGCTTCTGATCCAGCTTCCTGCTAATGGCCTGGGGCAAGTAGTGGAAGATGGCCCAAGTGTTTGGACTTCTGCCACCCATATGGGTCACCTGGATGATGCTCCTGGCTTCAACCTTGCCCAGCATTGGCCATTGCAGCCATCTAGGAAGTGAAACAACTGATGGGAGATCTCTCTCTCTGCCTGTCTGTCTCTCCCTCTTTCTCTGTAACTTTGACTTACAAAATAAATGAATCTTTAAGAAAGAATATTGCTCCATTCATTCAGATCTGAAAATTCCTTCATTAAAGGTTAAACATTTTCTCCATAAAAGTCATACACATATCTCTTCTTAGATTATACTTACATACTTAATCCTTTTGGTCTTATTTCTGCTAGATTCTCTTACACTTTTCTCTGGTGTATAAAAAAATGTAGTTGAATTTATAAAAATTATTATCCAGTGATCCTAATACACTCTTTTTTAAAAAAATTATTTTTTGAAGGAGTTATAGAAAGAGAGAGACACACACAGAGAGAGAGAGAGAGAGAGAGAGAGAGAATCTTCCATGTATTTGTTCACTTTCCAAGTGGCCACAATGACCAGGGCTGAGCCACAGTGAAGCCAGGAGCCAGGACCTTCATTTGGGTCTCTCATGTGGGTGGCAAGGGCCCAAACACTTGTACCATCTTCTGCTGCTTGGCCCAGGCTGTTAGCAGGAAGATTGATCAGAAGTGGAGCATCTGGAACTCAAACCATCACCCACATTTTCTGAGCCTCATCTTAATGCTATACCACAATGCCAGTAACAGCACTCTTTTTAATTCTAAAATTTATCACAGCAATCTTTAGACTTTCTTTGTACATAAACATATCATCTATACATAATACCTTTTGAAATCATTTTATAGTCATTTTTTTTTCTTTACCATACTGTGTGTGCTTATTAGTCTGTTTTTTGTCACTATTATGAAACACCTGAGGCAAGTTAACTTCATAATGAAAAGAGATTTATTTAGTCCACAGTTTTGGAGGCTCAAGGGTGCTTTAGTGAGGGCCAACCTGGCTGTATCACATCAGGGCTGATGGTCATGGTGGGATTACATGTGGGAGGAAGGATCATATCTCAAAATAAGAAACCAAAGGCAGACTCAGGCCATGCATGGGCTTCTATGACTGCTTCACAGGCCCTAAGGAGCTTCTCTGGCCTCACCTTTAAGATTTCTGCCTGAAAAAAGTTACACTGTCAAACTGAGAACAAGCCTGTAACACATGGGACTTGGAGTCACACTCAAACCGTTTTCAAACCATAGTCATGGGCTAGGTCGCCCATCTTTTTTCCTTAAATATTTATTTTATTTATTTATTTGAAAGACAGAGTTACATAGAGAGGTAGAGGCAGAGAAAGAGAGAGGTCTTCCATCTGCTGGTTCATTCACCAAATGATTGCCATGACCAGGAGCTTCTGCCAGGTCTCCCATGTGGGTGCAGAGGCTCAAGGACTTGGGCCATCTTCTGCTGCTTTCCCAGGCCATAGCAGAGAGCTGGATAGAAGTGGAGCACCCAGGACTCGAACTGGTGCCCATATCGGAGGCTGGCACTGCAGGGCAGGGCTTTAACCTGCTGCACCACAGCACTGGCCCTGGTAACCTATATTAACTTACACCAAAAATGTCAATAGTGGACATTATATTCTTTTTCCCACTCTTAAAGTTAAAAATTATAATTTTTCATCATTAAAAAGTATAGTAAGTATTGTAAGAAATTTGTTGTTTTGTGCATTTTGTGGATCAGCATTAAGGATTTTTTTCCAGTTTCCAAAACCTTGTGTTAAAAATGAAGAATAACTGTTCAATTTTTTAAATTATTTTCATCTTTTATTAGAGATGAATTCTTTTTCCTGAATTATTATTTTTGACAGGCAGAGTTAAGCAGTGAGAGAGTGAGAGACAGAGAGAAAGTTCTTCCTTCCATAATCTATAAGGAGTTCAAGAAACTCAACAACAACAAAATAAATAGTCCATGGACATTAGACTTGAACAGGCATATTTCAAAAGAGGAAATTTAAATGACCAATAGACACATGAAAAAATGCACAGGATCATTAGCCATCAGGAAAATGCAAATCAAAATCATAATAAAGTATCAGATTCTCACCCCAGTAACAATAGTTATCATACAGAAATCAACAAACAACAAATGCTGGTGGGGATATAGGGAAAAAGGTACCCTAATCCACTGTTGGTGGGAATGTAAACTGGTGTAGAAACTGTGGAAGACACTATGAGGATACCTCAGAAATCTCACTACATAAATTTTAAATGACTAAAGAATATATGAAATCACTGTCTAGCTGTCAGGCAATACTAAGAGTTTTTGTCTTTCCTGCCTTTATTTTTATTCATTTGCGTTGTGATTTCACATATTCTTGTTAGATGCTGGCTTTATTGATTGTTTTCTTTAATTTAAGGGGAAGAGAGACAGTGAGATTAACAGATAGAAAGAAAAAGGGAGAGTGCTCCTCACCATGGGTTCACTCAACAAATGCCCAAGAACAGTATCCAGATCTCCCATGTTGAGTGGCAGGATCCAACTACTTGGGACATCACCACTGCATTCCAGAGTTTGCATTAGCAGGAAGTTGGCCTCAAACGCCAGGGTGGGAACCAATCCCTGATGTGGGATGGAGAGGTTACCTGCTGGGCCAAATTCCCATCTTCATTCATCTTTTTTCACAATAGCATTTAGGGTTAATTTTTTCCCACTAAATATCACTGTAGTTGCATTTCATTTCTAACAATTTTTATTAATCATTTTAAAGCATTTTCTGATTTCTATTATTATTTCTTCTTTGAGACATGGGTTACATTCAAACATATTTCTAAAATGTTAATGTACATGACCATCTTCCAATTACTTCTACACTATTAATTGTTAAAGGAACCATATTACGATCAGAAAATATGATTTGGGTTAAGCATCTGACACAGGGGTCAAGTTGCTGATGGCGATGCCTGCTTCTACCATTGCAGTACATCATTCAAGGCATGGCTACACCTCTTCTTATGCAGCTTCCCACTAATACACACTTAGGAGGCAGTAGATGATGGCCTTAAGTTCCTTAAGTATTTGAGACCCTGTAATCCACATGGGAGACCCAAATGGAGTTCCAGGCTCCTGGTTTCAGCATGGCAAAGCCCTGGTTATTATGGATATCTGGAGAATGAACCAGTAGATGGAAGATAGTTCTCCAGCTGTTTCTTTCTCTCTCCCTGTCTCTCCTTTCAATAAAATGAAAATAAATTAAAAATGTTTAAAAGGAAAATGCAGCATGTGACTCTTGACATTTGCTTAGATTCATTTTGTATTTAATAAATACTCACATTTTATAAATATTTCATATGAAATGAATGTTTGAAATATTTTTATATTTTTTATAGATAAAATCAACCATGTTTATGATGGCATGTATTTGTGTTGTTATGTTTTATTTCCTTGGCATTTTTGTACAGTTCATATCAATACTGTGTCGAAAACTCCCACTATTGTAATGGGTTGATTTCCTTCTAGATCTGTCAATCAATGCTTTATGTTTATTGATTTATATGATAGTTATATATATGATTTACATAGTTTCCTGTTCCATAAACATCTGCTTTATGTTTACTGTGCTATGTTATTACTTAAATGCAAGTGTATAATCGACTAGTGAATTTAAAAAATTAAATGTGTATTTTTATCTCTAATGTCTCTAATATCTTTATTACAGTTTTTTTTTAAAGATTGATTATTTATTTGAAAGGCAGAGATATAGAGAGGCAGAGGCAGAGAGAGGCAGAGAAAGGTCTTCCATCAGTTGGTTCACTCCCCAGATGGCCACAATGGCCAGAGCTGCACCAATCACAAGCCAGGAGCCAGCAGCTTCCTCCGGGTCTCCCACTAAGGTGCAGGGGCCCAAGGATTTGGGCCATCTTCCACTGCTTTCCTAGGCCACAGCAGAGAGCTGGATAGGAAGTAAAGCAGCTGGGACTTGAACCCACACCCAAATAGGATGCTGGCACTGCAGGTGGTGGCTTTACTCACTATGCCACAGCACTGGCAACAGATAGTTTTATATTTTAAACCCATGTGGTTTGTGATAATACGGATCTTTCAGTTTCCTTTGATCAGTTTAATTGATAAATCTTTTTTATCCCATTTTTTGTACATCAATCTGACAGTTTTACCTTTAAATCTATCATTATTGTCCTTGTCAATTTGTGTATTCTACCTTATGTTTCCAGACTTTCTAGAGGTCTTTATCCTGAATTATTTTGTTTTTAAATTTGTTTTGTGGAGCCAGCACTGTGGCTCACTTGGTTAATCCTCTGCCTATGGCGCCGGCATCCCATATGGGCACTTGGTTCTAGTCCAGGTTGCTCTTCTTCCAGTCCAGCTCTCTGCTGTGGCCTGGGAAGGCATTGGAGAATGGCCCAAGTGTTTGGGCCCCTGCACCCACAAGGGAGACCAGGGGGAGGCACCTGGCTCCTGGCTTTGGATCGGCTCAATGCCAGGCTTAGCAGCCATTTGGGGAGTGAACCAATGGAAGGAAGACCTTTCTCTCTGTCTCTCTCTCTATGTAACTCTGTCTGTCAAATAAATAAAAAATAAAAAAAGTGTTTGTGATCTTATTTTATTATTTTCCTCATTGGTTTGCAGAACTAATTACTTGCTGATAGTTCTAGAAAATGTAACCTGTGTACCTAATTTTACAAAGTGTGAATTTATAACCAATGTCTCACCTGCCTCTTAAACAAAACAGAACATTGAGAGCTAATTGCCTCCCAATTTATAGGCTATTCATTTCTACCTTTTGAACTTTGCTATTATTTCTTCCAAGATTACTTTTACACAGTTTATGAATGGAGACCTTTTGTAATCATTCTTTCTTGAATATAGGTATTCTTTTAGAAGTCATTTCTCCTCTTTCTTAAGCATACACTTTATTTTTTTTAACTTTCATTTAGTAAATATAAATTTCTGAAGTACAGTTTATGGATTACAATGGCTTTTTTCCCCCCATAACTTCTCTCCCACTAGCACCCCTCCCATCTCCTGCTCCCTCTCCCATTCCATTCACATCAAGATTCATTTTCAATTATCTTTATATACAGAAGATCGATTTAGTATATATTAAGTAAAGATTTCATCAGTTTGCACCCACACAGAACATAAAGTATAAAATACTGTTTGAGTACTAGTTATAGCATTAATTCACTTTGGACAACACATTAAGGACAGAGATGCCACATAAGGAGTAAGTACACAGTGACTCCTGTTGTTGACTTAACAATTTGACACTATTGTTTATGGTGTCAGTAATCTCCCTAGGCTCTAGTCATGAGTTTCCAAGGCTATGGAAGCCTTTTTGAGTTTACCGACTTTGATCTTATTCAGACAAGGTCATAGTCAAAGTGGAAGTTCTCTCCTCCCTTCAGAGAAAGGTACCTCCTTCTTTGATGGCTCCGTTCTTTCTATTGGGATCTCACTTGCAGAGACCTTTCATTTGGTTGTTGTTTTGTTTTGTGTGTGTGTGTGTGTGTGTGGTTTTTTGTTTTGTTTTGTTTTGTTTTTTTTTGCCACAGTGTCTTGGCTTTCCATGCCTAAAATACTCTCATGGGCTCTTCAGCCAGATCCGAATGCCTTAAGGGCTGATTCTGAGGCCAGAGTGCTATTTAGGACATCTGCCATTCTATGAGTCTGTTGTGTATCCCGCTTCCCATGTTGGATCGTTCTCTCCCTTTTTTTTCTATCAGTTAGTATTGGCAGGCACTAGTCTTGTTTGTGTGATCCCTTTGACTCTTAGACCTATCAGGGTGATCAATTGTGAACTGAAATTGATCAGTTGGACTAGTGAGATGGCATTGGTACATGCCACCTTGATGGGATTGTATTGGAATCCCCTGGCACATTTCTAACTCCATCATTTGGGGCAAGTCCAATTGAGCATGTCCCAAATTGTCCATCTCCTCCCTCTCTTATCCCCACTCTTACATTTAACTGGGATACTTTAGACATGATTTTAGTACAGGGTTTCTCACTCTCATATTACCACACTTGGAACAATATTCTTTCTTGAGAAGGGCTATCCAGTGCAATGTAGGATGTTTAGCAGTATCCAAGATCTCTCTTCACTAAATATCAATGACACCCTCCAGTTATGCTGATCATAAAGGTTTTAGTTATTACCAAATGTTTTTATATTCCTATGGTGAGCAATCCAAAGAGGGGGAGCAAAAATTACCCTTGTTTTGGAACCAATATTTCAGAAGTGTTTTGATAATCATTTTGTTTTTTTCTAAAATATTTTTTATTTTCCTCTTGCTATTTAAAGATGTACACATTTTCTATGTACACATCTCAACAATTGGAAACAATTTCATTGAATTGGGGTCCTATTGCTGCATTTGAAACTATTATCATTTCCTTTAAAGTAATATATATCCTGGCTATTTTGGCTTTGCTGTCCTGCTGTGGGTCAATGATGGGTCTTGGTGTAGGTTTGTTTTTATTTACCCATTATAAGATTCGTTCTGATTTTTGAATCTCAACAATAATGTATTTCAATGCTTCTAGAACCTTCACAGCTCTTATATATATCTCCTACCTTTTTTTTCTATAATCTCCTCCTACTAAATGGTCAACAGTACTTATATTACAACCTCTCAGTCTAGCCTTTATAATTCTTAACTTCCTTTTAATACTTTAAATATCTCTGGCCATCAAGACTGCTTTATAGTTACATTTTTCATATCTATCAGCTAATTTTAAAAAGTTTCCCATTAGCTGCCCTAATCTGCTATTTTACACATCTATTAAGTTTTAATTCCAAGTATTACATCTTTAATATTAGTTGACTTTTTTTTTAATTATAAGCAATTTTTGGCTTGTTAAACCTTTAAAAATCTGAAATAATGTCCTCATTGACCAACAGCTAAGATGATACTAATGTGTGACCTATTAGGCACTGTGTCAAAAACAAGTGATATTTTTAAAATATTTGACTGTGGAAAGCCCATTAATTTTGCATATTTTAAAAAGGTTTGTTCAAAAATGTGCAGTTTATTTTTATCATATATGCATAGTATATTTTAATGAAAGCAATTTTTTTGTTTTTTAATTATATTTATTTTTAAGACTTAACAATTTTTAACATTTTTCCATATTCATTTCATATGTAGATGTTATATACATACTCATACATACTACATTTTCTTGAAAACAGGAATGTTAATATGACTAAATGTGGAATTCATTATAATGACCATTATAATGGCCATTATAATATAATGCATATTATGTAGATGTAGTGATTCAATGAAAACAATATTTATAACTATATATTAAATATTAGAAAACCCACACACATTTTTTATTGTATAAAGTTTCTACATCTTTATATGCCCTTAGGGTGCTTTCTTTAATTTTTAGGAATAGTATATGGTAGTTTTATATTTTTGTCTGATCATCCCAATACCACATAAGTCTGAAAGTATTAAGCTTCTGTCATTTTTTTCTGCCTACTTTTCATTCACAATACCTTTTTTTAATGTGTGTTTTATGATCTTCACTGTGTGCTCATGGTCAATAGAAGTTTATCTGTAGAAGTTTATCTATTTATCGCCAAAGAGAAGTAACTACTGCATACCTTGAGCCCTAGAGAAAACTGCAAGTTTTATTTCACCTTAATTCTGTAATGGGGGTTTACATATGCTCCAGATAAGTGTTAATTTGGTTCAGAACTCCATGTCAGGGATGGCTTCTGGTTTTGAATCTTTAAGGGAAGTCTTTCTCTCTACTTACCTGGTAGCAAGTTTAAGAAAAAATGATTTACTTCATGTATCTGTTGAATGGAGTGTTCTGAAAAGATCGTCCACATCCTGTAAGGATCAATGTTCCATCTTCTCAGGTGTTCAGTTTGACACACCCTAGACTTCATCTGTTGCTATCCACACACTGAGAAATTAAAACTTAAGCTCATCATAAACACAGATTGGTAGAAGCCCTCAGGGTAGCTGCTAATTTCTGGTAGTAGATACCTTCCTGGAATCTGATTTTGCCTGATTTTGGCCTCTTGGCATTTTTCATACTTTCTTCAAAGCTAAGGAATAAAATAAACATGTTTTCAATATTTTAATACTTATTTTACATTTTTTAAGATAGTGAGTGTGACTTGGAGGATTTTTCTTACAGGTTGCTGATGGGGGAACTCATTTTTATTTGGTTTTCAAATACTAGCTCATATAAATCAGCTGTTGACATCAATAATCTCGAGCCTAAAAACTCTATTTTAGTCACCCACTAAATGACTATTGAACATCTACAACATTCTACTCATTGTTTTAAGCTCTTAAAGTATGACAGGGCAGAATGCATGCTTTCAACAAGCTTGGTGCATTCTACTGGGAGGAGAGAAGACATTAAGCATCAGACAAATACAGAAAATGATAACATTTGACACCAATGAGTACCATGAAGAAAATAAAGTAGAATGATGCAGTACAGTTATCCAGGACAAAGATCCTGATTTATTTTTCTAGGGGTTGGGACCAGTAGCTCTGAGGAACTGAAATGTTAATGAAAATCAGAATGATGAGTACTAGACACTCATTCAAGTGAAAACTTGTTCCAAACAGAAGAAATAGCAATTACAAAGGTCATGATACACAAATTAATTTCAGCGTTGAAGAAAAAATGACAAGCAGTATTAGTAATTTTAAAAGATAAAGAGAGAATACAGGAAGATGCATTCAGAGAAGTCATGGAACAAATACTAAAATATTTAAGTTATTAGGAGGAAAATTTTAATAAGTGAAATATGGAACCATTAGAGTATGTCATGCACTCAAGTGGTATAATCTGATTTATACATCTGAAAGGTTCACCTGACTTGTGTGTAAAGAATAGCTTGGAGAATGCAGGAACAAAGGTAGAGTGGTAGGAATGTTGCTTTTTCATCCATACAAAACCACAGAAAAACTTGCATGAGACTGGAAAAGAGATAGAGGCAAGCAAAGTTGGCTTGGGGTGGATATGGAGTAACAAGTGATAGACTGAAACATATGGAAAAGGAAGAATGTAGGCTGGCTCTAAGGATAGCACTTTCTGAAATAGTGACAATTTGCAGGAAAGCGCTTATTTTAAACAAAAGTAATTTGTTAATGTTTTAATTTAGAGCTGTCTATTAGATATATTATGAGACAAGTGCATTTTCTGAAGCTATGGGGAAATCTAATATGGAGAGGGAATTTGAGTCATCAAAGTTTTGTGGTGTTTTATGCTATTGAAATGGATGAGATTTCTTACCAAGGGAGTGAACATACTAAGAGAAGTGAATTAAGGACAAAGTATGGGGGAATTCTGCAATTGTTGATTTGATAGAGAAGATATTATCAAAATAAAATAAGGAAAACAGTCAAGGAGTGCACCTTTAATGTAAGTTTTCATAAAGTGACTATCGTCAACTGGTTGCTTAATTTCTCTGGAAACTTACAGCTGCAATGGTATGGGTGTAGTTAAAGTTGGTGGTTGGATTAACTACAGTTTGAGGTTCCTTTTTGGATTTGACAGTGGTAGAAAGGGTTGGGTACTTACATTTTCTGCAGAGGACTGATTGTTACAGTACTGGATTGTGGAATCAAAGCAAGGCAAGGAAGCAATTGAAGGAACTATGACCACAGATTATAAGACTTACTTTTCTCAGAAGATAATTGGATTGGACGTGGCAGAGAAAATAAATCTGGAAGGAGAGGAGATAACTGTCAGTGACAGGGATTTCAAAGTTCATACAGTGAAGGAGATACAGCTATTGGGGTAATAGCAGGATCTAGGGTCTTGTTCTATCAAAAGAGTGACGTGACTGCTTTACTGAAAATAAGTGGTGAAATAAAAAAAAAAAGTGCTCCAACTAGAAAACCAGAGGAAATCAATGATTGAAAATCATACTAGAAGAAAAGACCATTGTCATTATTGAGCAGAGGAAGTAAGAATTTTATATACTGTCCACTCTGCCTGTCAAAAAAAAAAAAAAAGAAAGAAAGAAAAGATGGACAGTAGAAATCTCTACGCACATTGAAGGAAAGGCCAGGGACAGGTTACTCACTTCATCAACAAATTATATAAAGTGGTCAAGAGATTAACAGATGCCAGTAAACAAAAAACTAAGAAAAAAAATGGCAAAATTTGATGATGTGCTACAAAGGAGTTGAAATTTCTAAAACAGGAATGAGTAGAGACAGGAAGGAGAAGTAGAGAGCAGAGAGGGCACCCATTCCAGCTCCAGGTCCTGAGGCATAAGAGGTCTGGGAAGAATGGAAAAAAAACAAGAAAGAATCAAGTTCAATTTGAAAGTTGCTGAAAAATTATATTCTCAAGCCAAAGCAAGTTTCCAGGAAGAGTAAGGAGGTGAAGGAAGCACAGAGGTTTTTGAAGATGGAAGGATCTGTTCTTTGGATACAGTGAGAATTTTCAAAGAATCTGTGAAATGATTTAGGAAGGAAGTGTTGGGAGGGATGAAAGAATTTCTTGTAGATTGTAGCAATCATTTGAAAGATTTAGAAGACGCTCAATAAGACGCAAGAGAATCTGAAACATGTGGCCTTCTGCTGCTGTTAGAGGTGAAAGGGAGTGTGATGTGTGATTATGCCCAATCTGGAAGTCAACACACACAAAAGTTATTGGAAAGCAATGGGTCACTGGACTTCCTATTTGGGGTTTGTCTAATTGCCCCATACAGCACAGGCAATAGGGCATCTAGAAGAAGCCAATCCTCCTAAACTCATTTGAAGCAGTGATTCCTATGAAAATAAATGTTTGATATAGCTCTTATTATTTCCTTCCCTCAGGTTTTATATGCCATTAGTGTGCCATGCTCTTAGAATTGTTGATTTCCATGTACCTTATTCTATTCCCAAAAAAACATTGAAGCAACAGATTAGATGAGATTAAGGGAGAATAGAGAGGCTAAATTCAGTTAAAGAGAAAAAATATATAAAGAAGTGAAGAAGCTGCTTCCACACTATATTTAATTGAATAAAAATAGAAGAAACTGATCACAAGATAGAGATTCAAGTAGCAAAACATTCAAATCTTGAATAATTACATGAATGGGAGTACAGTGCAGAGAAAACCAGACTTTTCTAGGAATGGTACAAAAATGAGTAGCTTAGATAAGATAGCACATTGGAGGTGGGCATTTGGTGTAGCAGTAAGTAGGTGCTTGGGATTTCTGCATCGCATATCAGGGAGCCTGCTTCCAGTACCATCCCCTCCACTTCTTATCCAGGTTCCTTCCTATGTACACCCTAGCAGACAACAAATGGTGGCACACATACGTGCTTCCCAACCACCCACATGGGAGACCTGGATTGAGTTCCATGTTTCTTGCTTCAACCTGGCCCGTCCTAGCTGTTTCAGGCACTTTTGGAGTAAACTAGTGGATGGAAGATCCCTTTCATCTTCTCTCCCTCTCTCTCTGCCTTCCTCTCCCCACTCCCCCGCCTCCTCTCTCTCTTTCTTTCTCTTCCTTTCAAATAAAATGAAATAAAATTTATCAGAAAAGATAATAGGTTTGAGGGAGTCTTTCTTATGCAGCTTGCGCTTGATTCAATAAACATTTAGAGTATTTTTCTCCCATCAGTTTTTTAGAAAGATGCTAGAATGGGGATTCTCTACTTTTAAATAACAACTTCAGTTTCCCACATAATTTAACATTTTTAGAACCAGGGGGACAAAACTTTTTTCAACTGTTTACATGCTTATATCAATCTATTTGAAAGGCAGATCGAGGTGGGGGCGGGGGAGACAGAGAGAAAGAGAGAGAGGCAGAGAGTGAGAGAGAGAAGCTTCCATATGGTTGGGTTACTCCTAAATACCCTCAAGAGCTCAAGGGGCAATGCTGGGTGAAACTGAAACCAGGAGCCTAGAACTTCATCCAGGATTTCCACGTGGTTAACAAGGGTCCAAGCACTTAGCCATCATCTGCTGCTTCCCAGGATGCATTAGCAGGAAGCTGCATCAGAAGCAGAATAGCTGAGACTTGAACTGGAACTCTGATGTGGAATGCAGTTGTCCCAAGCCCTGGATTAACCCATTGTGTCACAATGCTTATTCCTGTACGTAACTTTTCATCAAAAGACATGAATGAAAAGTATATTAGTGGGACACTTTTAAATTTTTATTATTATTGTAATTTAAGTAAATTTAAAAATTCTCAATTATAAACTAATTTTTTAAAAAATTATTTATTTAACTATTTGAAAGTTAGAGTTACACAGAGAGAGAAGGAGAGGCAGAGAAAGAGAGAGAGAGAGGTCTTCCATTTCTGCTGGTTCACTCCCCAGGTGGCAGTAATGGCCGAAGCTGCCCCAATCAAAAGCCAGGAGCCAGCAGCTTTCTTTGGGTCTCTCAAGTGGATGCAGGGGCCCAAAGACTTGAGCCATCTTCCACTACTTTCCCAGGCCACAACAGAGAGCTGGATTGGAAGTGGGGCAGCCAGGGCTTGAACAGCGCCCATAAGGGATGCCGGCACGGCAGGCGCCAGCTTTAGCTGCTACACCACAGTGCCAGCCCCTCTAATTTGTTGATAAGCCAAAATATATATTGTAACTTTAAATGTATTCAATATCCCTAAATAGAAACAAAGATGTTGTTTATTTTTACACTCAATAGAGAAAATAAAATCAAAGAATTAAAATTATTATTTGGTATCCTTGTGTTATCTGAAATTTTTCCAATGCTATTTCAAGTCAATCATGTTTTTATAGAATTTGTGGAAAGAAATGAAAAATTTAGAATATTTAGATATGCATCATAATTTAGCAAAAATCCAGACTTTTTCAACTTTTTGTTATGATTTTCTAGAATTAAAAATGTCTTTGAAAGACAGTCATGGCTACTAAAACATGAGATGAGTGCGAGCTGAAAGAACAGATGGGGAAGAATCAGAGGATTAACTGGACAACTTTTCTGCTTTCTGTCCATCACTGTGATATACAAAATGTTTGACATCCTCAAATCTTCAAATCTGAACTGGTCATATCTATATAAATAATGTGAAATAACAGTATGTACATCATATTACCTGAAAGTCTATGGTACTTCAATTGTTTTCTGTTTCTTCCTGTCTTTCCAAGTGTGCATCGCCGTGGGGACAGGATGGATTTAGGGTTAGACATGCATTCACATTCCAATTCCCTTATAAACTAATTGTATAACTTTTGGAAAATTATTTAACTTCATCATTCAATTTCATCTTCTTTGAAATGGGACTCATGAGGTTTATTTAAGGACATACAGAACAACATCTGGTTCATGACAATTAATAAATGATAACTGTTGCTGTTGCTTTGAGAATTGAAAGGAAATTGCTAAAACAGGTGTTCTCCAAGTGTAGTTTTATCTGCATTTAGGTTCTATTAGGGTGGTTAAGGGTCTCTGAAAATCCCAAGTAAAATTATTTTATACACACACACACACACACATGCACTCTTTTGTAAGAGATTCAATAGCCTTTGTGAGATTCTTATAGGATGGGTTGAATTTTAAACAGCAACAAAATGTGAAAAAAAGTTGGTAGAGAGAGGAAGGCAAATAACACAAAAAGAGAAAGAAATGAAAAAACCGGGAGTAAGGATGGCAAGTAAGCAGCGAGGCGTACTTTTGAACTGAGGCACTGATATGGAGAATTCAGAGAGAGAGGAGACTACAGATTGATGTGAGTTGATGAGGTCAGATAGCATCAACATGTCCACATTAAAAAAATACTGCAAATTGGTAATGTAGTCTGCAGTAGGGTGGTCATTTTTAACAAATTCCCTCAGAAGCTGTTGTATTTTAAGTTGTTTCTATTTTAACTCTCTTTATAGTCAATACCATTTCTATAACTCAGTTTACTGAAATATGTCTTATATCTATCTCATTTTCAGACATCTAAGCCATCTTGTCATTGATACATTACTATAAAGTCTGATGTTACTCATTCTAAATAACTGATATTAGGGTTTAATAAAGCTTATTCACAGAGCTCTTCTCAACACAGGTTAAACATTTAAATTTGCATTTCAATTTCTATTCACTGTCACAGCTGATCATTTGATTCTCTTGAACATTTTCAGAATGGACAAAAAAGCTAATGATGGCTTTCTGGAAGATAAAACTAATCAGATGTCTATTAAAAGGAGAATTTAGTGATCATCAAAATTTTTGTTCCTCTGAGACGAAATTGAATAACAGAAATTTAACTTGAATTCATTAAGTCAATAAATCAAGACATGTCCTGAGATAAGACTAACTATAAGGAGAAAACAGAAATGTTGATGAAACTATAGCAAGTAAAATTACTAAAAAATGTAAGTTTTTTCTCAAATGTGGAAAAAGAAGATATGAGTCCTAGAATCAATATTAGAAAATATGCTTCCTGAAAAATACATTTTCAACAAACATATGCTGTTGTCTATTTTGTAGCACAGAACTTACAGACAGATTTTAATTTCACAATAATTCACCTATTGAGGTCACAGATGAGTAGATGACAGCTCCAAAGCTTATGACTTACTAAGTTACCCAGCCACAACATAATAATTACTATTAACTAAGTGCTGATTGATATGCTTTGGATATTATTTTGGATATATTATGTCCCCAAAAGAAAAGTGTTAAAGGATTGGTGTCCAGGGTGTCATTGTTGTGAGGTAGTGGCATCTTTAGGGAGTGGTGCCTAGAGGGAAGCCCTTAGGTATCAGGGGAGTGCCCTTGGAAGGTAATTCTCCACAGCTGTTATGAAAGCTTGAGTTTGGACCCAATCCCCAGCTACTCCTGTTGCTTCCTGAATTGCCATGTGATCCTTCCTCTGTGTGTGCTCCAACATTCATAATGAGCCTGTTGCCAACACTAAAGACTTTTTTTTTTTCATTTTGACCTCCCCACACTGTGAGCTAAATAAGACTTTATCCTTATTAAGTTAGTTGCCTCAGATATTTTCTGATAGTGATGAAAAGCTGACCAATACACCCCCCATGTGTTAACATTTTTCATCCACTTGCCTTTAATAGTCAACAGCACCATGTAAGAGAAGACTGTTATATTTCTATTTTAAAAATCTCCTAAGACCAAAGCAAGTTAAGTAACTTTGCTGTATAGATAGAAAGGGTATCAGTGGTACAAGAATCCATGTCTTTTGACCTCACATACAACATTTTTTATATTGCCGTATTTATTTGTTCATGTCCTCATTTACTTATTCTCAAAAAATATTCATTGTGTACCCAACACTTCTCTCACTTATTTGCTGAAAGCTGAGCATACAATCAAGGTGAACAAAACAGACACATTCCTTATTCTAATGGAGTTTATATACTCTTGGGGGAAATACATATTAAATAAGAGAATAACTTATGCAGAACAATGAAAGGAGAGTGATTACAGATGATCATTGCAGGTAAGAGGCTTGAGAAAGGAACAAGACTGGATTGGTTAATTCCAAATTAACACAGTTACCAGGCATTATTTCTTGAATACACAAAATGTGTTTCTACATGGAGAAATTCAAAATGATTGACTAATAAACAAGTATTTGCCATCAACTTGCCTTGCATGAAAGCAAACCTACACAAAAATGAAAAAATAAACTCCACAATAGTGTGTGTAGAGGGGGGAAGATAATGTTTAATGAATTCATTTTTGTCAATTTTCAAGTATTATATAGAAAATTAGAATTCCAATGCAATCTACTTTCTCTTGAAAATATAAAAAAGCATCACACAACAATATAAAAGTTTGAAATTGTTACTTTCCTAGAACAAAAATCATTTAGCACCAGGATGTGTTATAACAGTATCAGCAGGCACCAAAAGAGAGATGACGCAGTAGCTCTTTTGAAACATCTGTCAGTGTCATTGGACAGCTCTCCTCATTTCCTTTCTAAATCTGGAGTATCTCCTTCTCGCTACTATATGACCTTTATCTCATAAAATTTATTAGATTTTCACCACCGGAAATAGCTTCTAAAAGAGTCATTTTTGATCTAATACAATTCAGAGTTCCCTGTCCATACGACTGAGAATGAGCCTCCAAGGTAGCAAGAATTCATACCAATAGCTTAGCTAGAAATTCATGGTTCGGACAAGTGGATATGTTGAAACTCTTGGATAAACAATCTGTTTTTATAAATAATGAACTTTTATGTTCATAGACATAAATAAAATGACTATCAGAGAAATTTCATGATTTCAACCACATTTACTTCTCTGTATTTCGTTAAAGTTTTTACCTTACTTTCTGTTCCATATCAGTTTTGTTTTTCATATACTTTCTTTTTTGCTTGCTTTCTTCACACAGAATTGTCTAATTTCATACCTAAAAGAGAACCTATTAACATTTTGCAGCCTTCTTCAAATATAAGGAATAAGAATTGTCTTTGCTTTTGCTTGTAGGTAAATATCCCAAGTTTTTCCAATGGCAGAACTCTTATCTGTAAAGCAAAAACAAAATCCTTAATTAATTTATACACTGAAAAATTAGAAGTTTTTGAACAGATGTAGCAGGCAGAAATCAGAAAGAATAAACTTCAATTCAACATCCCCATCAATCAACTGGGTATAGTTGATAACTGAAATACTTCATTCAATAACAGTCAGATACACTTTCTTCTCAAACTCACATACAACACTCACCAAGACCACCTCTTTCTAGACCATAAAACCCATCTTAAAAAATAAAATAGGAATCATGCAATATAAGCTTTCATGCCATAATTAAATTAGAATCAATATAATTAAGATAATTGGAAAATCCCAAAATGCTTGGAAATTAAACAGCACATATCAAACTAACAACTAGGTTAAAAAAGAAATTTCAAGAGAAATTTTAAAATATTTTGAACTAAGTGGAAATGAAGCTGGAACTTGTCAAAATTTGTGGAATGCAGTGAAATAGTGCAAAGGGAAATTTAATGCATCAAACTCACATATTTAAAATATCGAAAATCATTAATCTAATCTTCCATAAAAGGAAATTGGAAAAAGAAGAAAATATTAAATTAGAAGTTATCTAGGTAAAATAAATTATTGGCCGGTGCCGCGGCCCAATAGGCTAATCCTCCGCCTGTGGCACGGGCACACTGGGTTCTAGTCCCAGTCAGGGCGCTGGATTCTGTCCCGGTTGCCCCTCTTCCAGGCCAGCTCTCTGCTATGGCCTGGAATTGCAGTGGAGGATGGCCCAAGTCCTTGGGCCCTGCACCCACATGGGAGACCAGGAGAAGCACCTGGCTCCTGGCTTCAGATCAGCACGATGCGCCGGCCGCAGCGCGCTGGCCGCAGCAGCCATTGGAGGGTGAACAAACAGCAAAGGAAGACCTTTCTCTCTCTCTCTCTCTCTCTCTCACTGTCCACTCTGCCTGTCAAAAAAAAAAATTAATAAGGGCCGCACTGTGGTGCAGCAGGCAAAGATGCTGCCTGTAGTGCTGGCATCCCATATGGGCACCAGATCTAGTCCCGGCTGTTCCACTTCCATTCCAGCTCTCTGCTCTGGTCTGATAAAGCAGTAGAAGATGGCTCTGGTCCTTGGGCCTCTGTACCCTCATGGGAGACCCAGAAATGGCTCCTGGCTCCTGGCTTTGGATCGGCCCAAATCTAGCTGTTGCAGCCATCAGGAGGGTGAACCAGCAGATGGAAGATTTCTCTCTCTCTCTGCCTCTGCCTCTCTGTAACTCTGCTTTTCAAATAAATAAAAAAATCTTTAAAAATAAAGTATTAAAGTTAGAGCAGATAAATGAAATTAATAATAAAAAATCAGCAGAGAAATCAATGATGCCAAAATATGGTTCTTTGAAAAGATTTAAAAAATCATAAATCTCTGACTAGGTTGACTAAATAAAAAGAGAAAAGACAAAAATTACTAATATCAGAAATGAAAGATAAAATACCAATATAGTTCCCTTGACATAAAATGACAAGAAAGGGAGACTACATTGCCATTGCTTGTAATACCAGCATCCCATATTGGAGTGCTGGTTTGAATATCAGCTGCTACATTTCTGCTAGAGCTTTCTACTAATGCTCCTGGGAAGCAGTGGATGGTAGTCTATGTGATTGGGCAATTGTCAGCCTTGTCGAAAACCCAGATGGAGTTCCTGGCTCCTGACTTCAGCCTGGCCTATCCGTGGCTGTTGTGGCTTCTGGAGAAGTGAACCAGTGAATGGAAAATTTGTGTGTGTGTTTGTGTGTGTCCCACTCTCTCTGACAATTTGCCTTTCAAATAAATAAATAGTTTAAAATGATAATAATGGAATTTTATGAACATTTGTATGCCCGTAACTTTAATAACCTAGGTAAAATGAAACCTTTTTTTAAAAATACATGATTTGCCTAAATTCATCCAAGAGCAAGACAATAGGCACATGTCTATTTTAAAATGTTGACCAATAAATGATAACTATCCAAAATAGAAGGTACCTGATCCAGCCAGGCCCATTGGTGAATTCTATCAAAATGTAAGGAAAAAGTTCAGCTAATTATCTAAGATCTTTTCTGGAAGAAAGAGCCACAGGAAATACTTGCTAATTCAGTCTATGATGCAAGAATCACTCTGATACTAAGATCAGAAACTTTACAATGAAAGAATTACAGACCAATCTATTTCATAGAGGTAGATGCAAAATTCCCAAGCAAAATGTTATAAAATTGAATATCACATCAAAAGGCTGACTAAAAGCATTATTTGATTGTTTTAGGAAGTACAGAGAAAGCATTTGTCCAATATCCATTCATGATAAAAAAATCTCATCAAACTAGAAATAGAGGGTGCTTTCTTCAAGTTGATAAAAAGCATCTACAAAATTCCTCACCTAACATCATACTTAAGTCTGAGAAACTGGTTACTTTCCCTCTGAGATTAGCTTTGCAAAGATGCAAAAGAAGGTAACAAAGTTAATCACTTTCCTACATATTGTGAATGAATAATTGGAATTTGAAATTCAAAACATAGTGGTCTAAGAGCAGGCCTTTGCTTTAGTGGTTAACACACTGCTTGGAACACTTGCACCCAGTATTAGAATGCTTGGGTTGGAATCCCAGCTCCACTCACAATTTCAGCTTCATTCTAATGTACACCTGGAGGGCAGAAGGTGATGGATTAAATACTTGGATCCCCGCCACCCACAGGGGAGATCTGGATTAAGTTCACTGCTATCAGCTTCAGCTTGGCCCAGCCCTTGCTTTTGCAGGCATTTGGAGCAAGACCCATTATATGGGATCTCTGCCTCTTTCTCTATCTCTACCTTTCTGCCTCTCAAAATTAAGACTTTTCATAGCAAACAGAAACTGAAAGAATTTGTTGCCACTCATCCTGCCCTGCAAAAGATGCTTAAAGATGTGTTACACACAGAAACACAGAAACATGGTCACCAATATGAAAGAAGGTAAAGGAAGGAAACCTCACAGCAAAAGATCACAGGAAGCTCAATTTCTCTTTGACATAGAATTAAACTCTGATGCTCTGTTAAAGCAATGTGTTAAAGTAATCTATTATGTTCTCTTGATGTCTGTTAAATTCTAATTGTTCAAAAACAGCTGAATTTTTATTAAGAGCTATGGGTTATGTAAAACAAATAAAAATTTTAAATTTTTAAAAAACCCACAATGTCATGGACATTAGTATACCCAAAATGTAGTGTAGAAATCTAGTCTACCTTGGTACTATAACCTAAAATTTTGTGAATGGTAATCTGTTACAGCATTTGAACAAGACTCTTGGGTTTAGTATTGCCTTTTTATTTAAAACATCCTAGCCATCATCAGTGAAATAATATTGTATAAGTTGTACTATATTCAAATGAAAAGTTGCCCTATGAAAGACATTGCCAATGCTATGAGAAGACTAGCTATATATAGGGGAATATTTGCATATTATATAATATTTGCACACAGATATTTGCATATTATAAAATATTCACACATATATAATAAAGGATTACTATCTAAAATATACAAAGATGTCTTAAAATTAACAATAAGAAAGCAAACACTCCTACTTAAAAATATCAGATGATCTGAACCAATACCTCTCCAAAAATTATAGATGCCAAATTAGCACCTGAAAAGATGTTCTATATCATGTGGCAATAGGGAATTACACAGTAAAACAGCAACTAAATACTACAAGTCTAATATAGTGACAAAAATCTTAAACACCCATAACAACAACAGATGCTGGCAAGGATGTGGTGCAATGGGAACTTTCATTTGTTTCTAATAAGAATGGAAGTTGGTGTAACAGTTTGGAAGACAGCGCCTGGCAAAACTGTACATATTCTTACCTAGGATCCAACAGTCACACTCTTTGGTACTTACCCAAATGAGCTGAAAATTCATGTCCAAACAGAAACATGCACCCCAGATGTCTATAGCAGCTTTATTCACAATTGCTAAAACCTGGAAGCAGGCAAGATGTCTTTCAGTAGGTAAATGAGTAAATACACGGTAGTATATTCATACAACGGACTATTAATCTACACTAAAAGAAAATGAGCTCTTAAGTCATAAAAAGACATGAAGGAAACTTAAATGTGTGTTATTAAAAGCCAGTCTGAAAGAGCTACATCCTGTGTGATTCCACCTATATAACATACTGAGAAATAAAAAACTATGGGGAAAGAGAAAAGATCAGCGACTGGAGCAAAGCCAGAGGGAGGGAGGAATACAGAGCACAGAGGACTGTGACGCATTGTGCATGACACCACCGTGGTGCATAGGTGTATACTTGTCATCACACTCATATGTTCACCCAAACTGTGGATTATGGAATACTAAGAATTAACCTTGATAGTAAACTGGAGACCTTGGCCAACTGTGATTTGTTAATATAAGTTCATGGATTGTAAAAAATTCTGGTATGAGATGTTAATATATATTGGGAAGACTGTGCATTCTGTTCAATATTTTTGTGAACCTAAAACTGCTTTAAGTAATAGTCTATTAAAATTGATAGTTTTTCATGAAACAATACCATTTTCTAGTTCCAGCTTGGCACCTTTAGAGAGGTGACACACGCTCTAAACTGCCACAGAACCTATCTAGTTTATTTCCCATTGCACTTCTCTGGGTATTTCTCTGTGGTCATTTCAGTTTCCAACACTTGAACTTGATTATTAATCATCTCTAATATTCAGGATTTCTTTTAAGCTAAATTTGGTCATCAAATCGCTGCATTTTTACTTTGTGTTTTCTTCTATCTATTTAGGATTGTTCATAAACATCCTGCATAGTTTATTTTTAATGCAATATGAGTATTGGTTTTCTACAATATCATCAAATATACCAAACAACCTGTTGTAACCTATTAACAAACCCTGGACACAGTCTCAAAGAAATGGAAGGCAAAAGATATTATCTGTAAACTTTATGTTACTTTTTCTTTCTCTACTTCTATCACCAATGTGAAGTTATGACAGTTCACCCTTCCACATATGCCCTGTATGCTTTCAGTTTATGATTTTATTTCTCATAAAAATGATAGGTGGGGGAACCAACCAGGGAGAATAACAGAGAACTGGATTCAAGATATGTATCTCTAGAATATCAGTTCTATATTGAGTCTGTCAAATAGATACAATTCTAAAGAGTATTTTATGGCCTATATATACCATTTTGTGGTATATTCATATATATATATATATATACACTTTTTGTATGTTTAGAACGTTTATAAAAAGATAGGCATTAAGGTTAAGCACTAATAAATCAGTGGATTTATTGTCTGTACTTTCTTCCTCCAGGGGAACTTATCATGAGCAAGCCAGATCTCATTTTAGATTTCCAACAGTAAACTATCCACTGAATTTTCAAACTGCAAAAAAGGAATATTTAAAATATTTGACTGTCATATTTTAGTAACCTTTTTAATGTAGTACCATAGAATCCCTTTTGAAGGACTTACCACATAAAATTATTATTGTAGGTGATTGTAGATGTGCATAATTATATTTTCTTTATTTTATTGTTATTTAGGCCAAATGCTTGATAAGGGAATTGTTTCCATGAGAAATATATGCTAGAGGAGCCCGTGCTGTGGTGTAGAAGGTAAAGCCTCTGCCTGCAGTACCAGCATCCCATATGGGTGCCAGTTCAAATCGCGGCTGATCCACTTCTAATCCAGCTCTCTGCTATGGCCTGGGAAAGCGTTAGAAGATGGCCCAAGTCTTTGGGCCCCTGCACCCGTGTGGGAGACCTGGAAGAAGCTCCTGACTTCGGGTCGGCGTAGCTCCAGCTGTTGCGGCCAATTGAGGAGTGAACTAGTGGATGGAAGACCTATCTCTCTCTCTTTCTCTGCCTCTCCTTCACTCTGTGTGTAACTCTGACTTTCAAATAAATAAATTAATCTTTAAAAAAAGAAAAAGAAAGAAATATATGCTAAAGATGCCATTGTTTTTCACAATATTAAAGAAAATTATTTTGAAGACCATTTTGTATCAGGAACTGTTCTGAAAATTGTCATTCAGTATCTTTTTTTTTTTTTTTTTAAAGAATTATTTTATGTTTTGAAAGAGTTCAGAGAGAGGTAGAGCCCAAGAGTGAGAGGCCTACCATTCCACTGGTTCACTCCCCAAATGACTGAAAAGGCCAGAGCTGAACTGATCCTAAGCCAGGAGTCAGGATCTTCTTCCAGGTCTCCCACATGGGTACAAAAGTCCTAGGAGTAGGGCCATCTTCTATTCTTTTTCCAGGCCATAGTAGAGAGCTGGATTGGAAATAGACCAGCCAGGACTCAAACCAGTACTCATATGAGAATATCAGCACTGCAGGTGGAAGCTTTACCCACTATGCCACAGCACCTGCCCCAATCATTCAGTAAATAAATGAAATAGATGCTGTTACCCTTGTTTTGCGGATTGCATTTTAGATTATCTAGGATTTCACAACAAACAGATGGAGAAACTGGGATTAAAATGTTGACCTGTAAAACTTCAAATCTTGGTCCTTTAGTAATAATAAAATCCCATCAATTACTTTTTTCAAATATTTATGCCCCGAATAATTTAAATTATTTAAATTTTCTTATCAAATTAATTTTACTAGTATAGATATATCATGTACATCATGATGTTTTATTTATTTATTTATTTATTTATTTATTTGAAAGTCAAAAGAAGAGAGGCAGAGAGAGAGAGAGAGACAGAGAGAGAGGTCCTCCATCCACTGGTTCACTCCCCAAGTGGCCGCAATGGCCAGGGCTACGCTGATCCAAAGCCAGGAAGCAGGAGCTTCTTCTAGGTCTCCCAAGTGGGTGTAGGGACCCAAGGACTTGGGCCATCTTTTTCTGCTTTCCCAGGCTATAGCAGAGAGCTGAATTGGAAGTGGAGCAGCCAGGACTTGAACCGGCGCCCGTATGGGATGCCGACACTGCAGGCAAAGGCTTTACCTGCTACTCCACAGCTCTGGCCCCACATTCTGATGTTTTGAAGTATGTATGCCATGTGTAATGACTAAGTCAAGGTAACTAGTATATGAGTTGCTTCATATTCTTCGTTTTTTTCTAATGAAAACACTTGTAAATGTGCTCTCAGCAATTTTCAAGAATATGTGTACAATAGGTTGCTATTAACTACAGTTACTATGTTGTACAATGGATCTCTTGGACTTATTCCTCCTATCTAACTGAAATGTTATATCCTTGGACCAATATTGTCCAGTCTCCAGCTCTGCCCTGCCCTCTGGTAATCAAAGTTCCATTCTCCACTTCTGTGAGTTCAAATTTATTAGATTCAGCATATAAGTGAGATAGTGTGGTATTTGTCTTTCTCTGACTGGTATATTTTCACTTTTTATTTATAATGTCTCAAAGTGTATCTATTTGTTCCAAAAAAGAGGATTTCCTTCCTTTGAAAGGCTGCATATTCTACTCTGTATATGTAACACATTTCCTTTCTCTACCCATTGCTTCTGTATCTTGGCTATTCTGAGTCATGTTAGGGAGAGCATGAGAGTATGGATATATTTTTCCACATACTGATTTAATCTCCTTTGTACATGTATGTTTATCTATCTATCTATCTATCTATCTATCTATCTATCTATGTGGAATTGCTGGATCATTTAGTATTGTTATTTTTAACTTGTGTAGAACCCCCATACTGTTTTCTGTAATGACTGTATTAATATATTTTCCTACCAGTTGTGCACAAGTGTTCACTTTTCTGCAAAATCTCACCAAAACTTGTTATCTTTTGTCATTTTGGTAATAGCCATTCTAACAGTTCGGAGGTAATATCTCTTTGTTGTTTTAACTTGTGAAGGCAGGTGTTTGGCCTAGTGATTAAGATGTAGGTTATTATAGCAACATCCCAAATGCCTTGGTTTGAATGCCAACTCCACCCACTCCGGCTTCCTGCTAATGCACTACCTGGGAAGAAGCTGGTGACAATTCAAGTGGCTGGGTCCCTACCATCCATGTTGGAGACCTGGAATGAATTCTTAGCTCTCAACTTTGGCCCTGACCCAATCCAGCCATTTTGAGTACTTAGGCAGTGAGACAAGATGGCAGCCATGTCTGTCTCTCTGGGTGTCTGTGTATCTGTTTCTGTGTCTTCATCTTGATGCCTCTCAAATAAAGCAATAATTTAAAAATGTTTGAAGAAGAATATATTTTAGAAATAAATAATGTTTTCCTGTTAATTAATGATGTTGAGCATTTTTTCATGTACCTGTTGGCAATTTGATATCTTCTATTGAATAACATATATTCAAGTCTTTTTTGCACTATTTAATCAAGTTGTTCACTTTTTTTGCTACTGAATTCCTTGAGTTCCTTGTATTTTAGATATTGGCCCCTTACATAATGTGTGGTTTATAGATATTTCCTCTCACTCAATATGTTGCTCTTCACTCTACTATACCTTTTGCTATGCAGAAGCTTTTTAGATTGATTTAGTTTCATATATATTTTTGTTTTTTCTAATATTAATTTATTTACTTATTTGGTTGGTTGTTTAGTTAGTTAATTAGTTATTGAGAAATAGAGAGTACACCTGTGTGCTGATTCACTCCCTAAATGATCACAACAGCAAGGAGTGGGCCAAGTCAAAGCCAGGAGCTGGAAACTCAGTCTGGGTCTCCTATGTGGGTGGCAGAGATCCAAGTACTTGAACCATCACCTGCTGCTTCCCATGATACGCATTAGTAGGAAGCTGGAATTGAGAAGAAAGCCATAACTTGAACCCAGGCACTCTGATATGTGAATGTGTGTATGCCACGCAGTATCTTAGTCACCAAGCTAAATGCCTGCCCTTGTTTCTGCTTTTGCTGTTTGAGCTTTGGGGATAATCTAAAACATTATTGCTCAGACTAATGTCATGGAGATTTTTGCCCTGTGTTCTTGTAGTTGTTTTATGTTTTGGCAAATATATTTAAATATTTGCCCAGTTTGAGCTGATTTTGCAGTCTTCTACAACTGGATATCCAGTCGTGCCAAAATCATTCATTGAAAAGTTTGTCTTTTCCTCATAGTGTGTTGGTCTCTTTGGCAAAAAAAGAAAAAAAAATTGATCATAGATGCATAGGTTCATTTCTAGATTTTTTATTCTATTCCACCATTCTATACATCTGTTTTTATGCCAGTATCATGTTATTTTGAATATTGGCAGTGTGACATTTCAAGCTCTATTCTTTATGATCAAGATTGCTTTGGATATTTGGGATCTTTCATGATTCCATACAAATTTTAGAATTGTTTTTCCTGTTTCTGTGAAAAGTGTCATTGGGACATTGATAGGGGTTGCATTGAGTTTGTAGATCATTGACTACAGTGACATTTTCACAATGTTAATTCTTCCAAATCATGAATTTGAGATATCTTCTCATTGATTTGTGTCTTTTCCATTTCTTTCATTGCTATTTTATAGTTTTTGGTATATAGATCTTTCACTATCTTGGTTTAATTTATTCCTAGTATTTTATGTTTTGTAGCTATTATTAATAATTTTAAAATGCATTTCTGTATAATTTCTTGTTAGTACATAGAATTTCTATTAATTTTGTATGTTGATTTCATATTCTGTAACTTTATTGAATTATTTCATTATTAACATGAAGAAATACTAAAAATTGCATATATTCATTTTATATCCTGAAACTTTATGATTTTTGCTTACAAATTTTAACCATTTTTTTTTTTGGGTAGAATCCTTAGGGTTCTCCGTATAATATCAAGTTATCTTCAAACAGAGACAATGTAACTTCTTTTCCAATTAGGATGACTTTGCTTTCTTCTTCCTAATTATTCTGGCTACAACTTCCAGCACTGTATTGAATAAAATGTCCATCAATAACTTCTACTGAGTTCAACAGAGTGTCTACATAAACATCATAATTAGCAGGCAACTTGAGTTTTGTTGCATGGCTTTATTAGGCTCAACATACTGCAGTTCTAAAGCAAGAGCTCTGGGTGTAGTACTTGCTTGCATTTTACTAAAACAAAACTAAGAACTCGGAGGTCAGGCTTGTCTCTTAAGCTTAATTTCTTCCAAGTGAAAGGAATTGCATTTCTGGGTTTTTGTGAGGATTATGAGAAAAAGTAAAGTCTGTGGCACACAGAAATCACAAATGTTTTCTGTAGCTATGCCAACTCAAACAAACAAACAAACAAACAAAAACAAAATCAAAGGTCTATTTGGACCAAAATTGTTTGATGCCTATCATTATTTTGAGTCTCTACATTTAGAAATTTTTAAAATGTGTGTAACATGGGGAAAAGGTTTTTATAATTAATTATTGTTTTATATGTATTAAACTTGAAAATAGTATATACAGTGTCTTTATGGAATGCATTTTCTTCCAAAATAGCTCATTTCATCTTCATAACAATGCTACATCATCATCATTATTGCCATTTTTAGGATGATAGAGTAAAAAGCTTATATAATTTTGATTGTCCCAAGAATACTGGTAGATTGTAATATTTCAACTCTGCCTTACATCACGAAGTCAAAATCCGCTGCTTTTTAGAATGATGATTACCAGAAGCTACTAAGAGTGGAAGTGATAGAAGGAGAAAAGTGAAGACTACTAAATGGCTACTAGCTTATAGTTAGAGAGGAGAAAGAAACTCTAGTATTTTATTGCCCAGTAAGGCGACTACAGATAGTAAAAAAATACTCTCTTTTTTGCCAAAAAATAATTGATAAGTGTTTAAGGCTATACATTGGTAAATGTTTAAAGATATACATATAAATATGTATATATATACATATATATATATCCTGATTTAGATATTGCACAATGTATACATGCATTGAAACATCACATGGTACCCCATAAATATGTGCAATTTTTATGTATCATTTAAAAATAAAGGATACAAATATTCTCCAGTTTGGGCTTCCCTAGTTAAAACTGGAGATAATTATTAAATGCTTAAGAAATAAAATATTTTATATTCCTTAAAATATTGTTTTTCTGAAATCATGCAATAAGATATTTCTCTCCTGCATTTTGTAAGTATTCATGTGTCAGATTGGATCTTGGGCTCATAGAAAAAATGCCATGTTTTATTTTTTAATAATTAAAATACAATCAATATGCAATGAGGCTATTTTATTTCTCAAAAAATGTTTTGAAAATTTAATAGTGCTTCAGTGTGAAAGCGTGCATTTTTCAAGACACTAAGTATCTTATTTTTAATATGCATCTCGGAATGCTATTCATTGTGTATTTTTTTTCAGAATCATTTGGGGGAGGGGTATGGCTTTGGTTGTATGTAAGTACCTGCTACCTGACAGTTTCTGTAACTCTTCACAGGTTCCTCTGTTTATTTATTAACTCACTCATTGAATATTGATGGAGCAGCTTGCACACACCAGGTTTTTTGCTGGAAGAGTGAATTCAGAAGCAATCATGGCCTCAGTTTTGTGGAGCTGAAAGTCTGTTAGGGAGAGAGACGTTACGTAAATAACCACTCTGGAAAAATGAAAATTAGCAACTGAGATAGGTTCGATGTGAGAGAGCTGTCTGGTACTGTCAAAAGTACCTGACAGGAGAATTTAATCTTGTTGGAGATGGCTTTGCTGAAGTAACATTTGAACCCAGGTCTGAAGAATGAGTTGAAGAGTTGACCAAGTAAAGAGGGTAGGAAAAAGACCCCTCATGGTACCAGCATATACCAAGACTTGCCTGCTTTTTTTCAGGCTGTAGAGCTATCATAAATTGAAACATAGTCCACAAAAACATGACAGAATCCTGGGTAACAAATTATGAAAAAGACCTACTACAAAATTATAAATGACCTGTTAGCATAACAAGAAAACTTTGCTTCATGCATTCCTTTATACAAAATTTGTTGTTCTAACTTAGTATTATATAAATAATTATGAAACATTTCTGTTGATATGTATGATAAATACTGCTTTATTTATGATTATAGAGAAGTATTCATAGACTTCAACTATGTGAAATTCTGCAAAAATCTCACAATTTATTATTATATGCTAAACTTTAGAGATTCAAAGAAATATTCAAAAATACCTCTGTTCACTGAAATCCTACCATGATACTGAAAACCCATCAATGCAATTAGGTAAATATCAAGTCATATAGCAGGGGTCAAAGCTCTGAGTTGCTGAAGTGCTGCAAGAATAAAAATGTAGGGAAATTTTTTTTTTATTTTTTACTTTAGTATTGGATTTTATAAACCTTAAATGCTTCTATTAGGAATATGCTATCATGTATTTTAAAAAAATGCCGTCAAACATGGTGTCATTATAATAATATATAACATTATTGTTATTTAATTGTATAAATATAAAGTAAATGTAGCTAGGTTTATTGTGTCCTGTTACTGACCCACAAAAGAGAGTGTAACATTTTCTTTCAACCTGAAGGAAAGATTCTGAATAAAAATAGCCTCTGAAAATTTAACCTTCTCTACTTTTGTTCTTTTTTTGATACAAGTTTTTGAAGACAATGACTCATCCCAGAAACATTTTTTGTTTCAGATTTGTTTGTTTTAATGGAAAGTCAGAACTACCAAAAGAGAGGGGAGGAAGGAGGGAGGGAGAAAGGGAGAGAGGGAGGGAGAGACAAATCTTCAATCTATTGGTTCACTTCCCAGATGGCTGCAATGACCAGGGCTGAACCAGGCCAAAGCCAGAAATCAGGAGCTTCTTCCAAGTCTCACATAAGGGTAGCAGGGACCCTAAGCACTTAGGCCATCTACCACTGCTTTTTTCCAGGCCATTAGCAGGGAGGAGGATCAGAAGTGGAGCAGCCAGTACCCAGCACCCATATGGAATGCCTGTGTCACAGGCGGCAGCTTTACTCCCTACACCACAATGCTGACCCCCAGAAACTTTTTAAATGCAAAAATGTTAGAGAATAATTTCTCAGATCAGGAAAATATGTATTATAGTTTTATGCACAGGTAATATGACTCTTCAGGGAAGAGTTAATATTTAAATGACTTCAAAATAATAAGTGAATATGAAAAAAATCCATTGAATACAAAATCATGCTAAGAGGTTTTACCATAAAAGCAAAAATCATTTCCAAGTTTTCCAGCATACTTTTATTCTCCATTTGTGTGGATTTGAACTTATCGCAAAACAAAAGGCCTAGTGACATAATTATTCATGTTCTTTAGGAAATGGCTTTGGTGCTTTTTATTTTAAAATACACTCATGCATAACAAAGAACACGTTCTTTCTCTGAGAAACTTTTGTCTTGAATAGGTTAGGAGAAGAAAATACTCAGGTGAATCTATTTAATAATTAATAGTGGAAATAGAGTCTTAATGAAATTTCCATCTTCCTGAAACATGAACTCAGTAGTTATTACTTTTATTATTACCTAATACTGATGTGTGCCATTACCTGACAGTCTAACTGGAACTCCTAATACTGCTTAGAAAAAAAAAAAAAGTAAACACTAAATTCTCCATAAATTTCAAATAAAACCACATAAGCAAATCCCAAGGGAAAATGCTCATGGCAGAAACATCTATCTTGTAAAATTTAAATTTAAATGTGTATGTTTTTTAGTGCTAAATACTGAACAATGGTAAGGCTGTTAGGATTTCACTGAAGCAGAAGTCCTTGTGGGTTTTCTATTTAGTCATCGGGTTCAAAACCATCACCTTATAAGTGGTGAAATTCACTTTCATTAAATAAAATTCACCAAATGATCATTCATGGAATCATAACATTAAAAAAGAATTCTCAAATATTTGGGCCATTCTCTCTCCAATCTGTTTTATTTTACAGATTTTAAGCTAATTCAAGCTCACCCTTAAATTGTCTAATGTTCAAAAACAACCAAATCAGAGGCTCTAAAAAAATGAGTGGTGTTTTCAGCACCCCGTCCTGTCAACAAAGTAACAAATGAACATGGGAAGCAAATGATTAAATGACACCTGCTGGAATCCTGCCAGTGAGAAGGAGCCCTAAGCCCCAAAGCTATTTGTAACTTTCATTTATTGGTCTTCTATTCTGGCCTCAAAAATTACACTAATTCCTTTCTCTCTCTACAACTGTCTTTCAGTTCTGATTGATTCTCAAGTCCTTTTGAGAATCTTCTCTCAAGAACATTCTTGATGCTTTTGCTCATGTCGTATATGTACTGTTCCTCAAACTTTAAATGGTCTGTTGGCTTTTACTCTGGGAATTCTATTCCATCAATTTGCATCCAACATGTTATGTCAAAATGGGAGACAATTATAATAATCTAAGTATGACCTCAGTGGAAATTACAGTGCTCAGTGGTACTAAATCCAACCACCCATACTGTGACTACTATATTTGTATTATCATTTTTAGTATTATTTTATTTAATAATATCTCACTGTAGTGGGTTGTAAAATGTGATTGTTAATAATATCCACATTACACAAGCAATTTGTAAAAATCACCCTGTGGATCAGACACATTTACAATATGCCAGAAAGTATAAATTTAGGAAAAGTAATCAATGAACTAATTTAAGGATCTGTAGTACTTTAACATAATTGAAAACATTCCATAGGAACAGCTGAAGTAGCAATTATGCAGTTCCTTCAGTCCAGGAACCAGAGCCTCTATAAAGGCGAGCTTATTGGAGCTGCCTTCCTAATAAGTAGGTCAGCCATAAGCCGCAGGCATCACAAAAGGTTCTGAGCATTCATTAACATTATGTGAAAACACGGCCACTGTAAGGAAGTCGTACATTTCAAGATGCTGATATTTATCATCAGCTTATTCAGGAGTGACTCCTCCTCAGCAGGAATTTTGTTGAATACTAACAAGTGAGGTTAATTGAAAGCTTACTTTATAGTAGGTAACATGATAAGTTCACTATGTGTTTTATATCCCTTATTTTTTTTACAATGATTTAACCTTTATTATAACATTCTACCCATTTTTCAGATGAAGAAAGTAAGGTTTATAGAAAATATTTTGCTGAAATTCATACTTATAGCTTGTGACAAGCACAGGACTTGAAGTAGGAAAGTCTGATATCTAAATTTCTAACTCCTTTATCATCCATCCATTACTTAATCAATTAAAATAAACTTGCACGTAGTGTTGACAAGGCTGAAATTGTCAATATAGCTAGTAAGTGCTGTGTCTTTTTTTTTAAATCTTTTTTTTTTTATTTGACAGATAGTGAGAGAAACAGACAGAGAGAAAGGTCATCCTTCTGTTGGTTCACCCCCCAAATGGCCACTACGGCCAGAGCTTCGCCGATCTGAAGCCAGGAGCCAGGTGCTTCCTCCTGGTCTCCCATGCGGGTGCAGGGCCCAAGCACTTGGGCCATACTCCACTGCCCTCCCAGGCCACCGCAGAGAGCTGGACTGGAAGAGGAGCAACCGGGACTAAAACCTGGCGCCTATATGGGATGCCAGCCCCGCAGGCGGAGGATTAACCAAGTGAGCCAAGGCGCCGCCCCCAAGTGCTGTGTCTTAAATAACATGCAAATCCAAAAACTTCTGATGCCAAGACCCAGGATTCTTTTGGCATTACCATTGTAGAGTTTAGACCCTCGAGTTTTACATGCTGCATTTTGGAACTGCAGAAGAACCAGCATATAATTTGATTTCTATTTTTCTATTTCCTAATAACTTAAAGCATCTCATATTTTCCCATGGAGATGTTTCTAATGGCAGAGTAAAGTGAAAGTGCATCCTTGTAGCATATTTGATTTTATAGTACCTTGCAAACTGTATATTTCTTGGAAGTTTTGTTTTATAACATAAAATGAATGAAAGGTTTATACTTTACTGCATAATACATCATTCCTTTCTACACACTTTTTCCCATTTTTCAAACAAAATTTAAGTTTCTGAAAGAAACACTGTGTGATTTTTAATGTTCTGTTACCTTCATGTACTCGTAAGACTTGTAGACTTAAATTTCAGAATAAAGACGGTAAGAAGTTCATCCAAAATTCATTAATTTATTTTCCAAGCTTTAATTCATTTAGAAATACTTATTAAGTTATTATTTTATGTGAAGATGATACTGGCAAGATGCATGGATACATAATATATAATATCTGGCCAGGAAAACCTCAAAATAACAGCAGGACAATAAACATAGCAAATAATTCTAGTAGTTCCTGAACCACATATAATAAATGCTGTTACAAAGAGTCTTAGTAAATACTAATGAAATATCACCACATTCCCTTTGGCTGTCTTCTGGATTTTTTGCTTTAAATAAAAAATATAAAAAGCTATAAGAGTAGATGGTATTGATAGCAGATCAATGCCACTTAAAATCTCTCCTTAGTTGTAACACTTTATGTATTTATTTGATGTATTCAGCCATAAGCTCCAATAACTGTTAGTTGTAACATTAGTTTTCCATTTTATGGTCTTCCATGCTGGTTACAGTATATTGTTTATCAGCATCCAATACTTCTATTTGGTCATTGTTAAAGAGTTTCACTCTTGTCATATTCAGTTTTTCCACTGTTATTGTCACTCTTCACCCTTCTAAGATTTTTTTAAAAAGAACTATTTATTTAATTGAAATCAGAGATAGAAAGAAAGAGAGAGATAGAAACATTTCATCTGCTGATTCACTCCCCAAATGTCTGTAACTATCCATACTGGTCTCCCACATGGGTCGTAGGGACTCAACTACTTGATCTATTTTGTGCTATTTTCCCAGGTTCATTAGCAGGGAGCTTGATAGGAAGCAGAACAGTCAGGACTCAAACCATTGCTCCCGACCCAGTCATATACAGAGAAAAAATTCTGAGCATTTTATATGTAGAGATAATCAAAGCATTGTGAAATAAGTATTTAATAAGAATGTAAGCAATCTAATGAAGACTTACCCCCACAAGGAAGAATTTTTATGGACTTCACAGAGGAGCTGGCAAGTGAACTGAACTTTAAGTACTCATATGCAAACGTTTAATGCAAGTGACCATAGAGTAAATAGTTAAGCAAGTATACCATATAGTCATTTAAAATGCAACTGCAGATGGTCTTTGGCTTACAATGGATTTACAAGCTTCCATAAACCACCCATCAGAAGTTGAAAACAACATTAAGCCAAAAATGCATTTAATACATCTCTCCTAAAAATATCATAACTTAATCTGCCCTACTGTAAATGAGCTCACAAAACTTAGACTACAGTTCAGCAAAATCATCTAACACAATTCCTATTTATAATAAAGTAATGAAAACTCATGTAATTTATTGAGCACTGTATTGAAAGTGAAACACAGAGTGATTGTATGGGTTTTCACCATTACCATACAGAGCAGAAAGCACACTGGGCCTGAAGCACGTTTAAAAGATTGATCTATAATTAATTGCTGGATTAAGAGGATGCGACTGCAGCAGGATGATCAGTTTGTGGCTGGAGTTCTCTGGGTCACTGTCTCTGCTCAGTTTCATGAGTGGGTGTTGTACCACATATTAGTAGCTTGTGAAAAGATCAAAGTCCAAAATTTGAAATATGAATTCTGCTGAATTCATTATAAAGTTGAGAAATAGTTCATTCTAAGCATTGTTAAGTCAAAGACCCTCTATTCAAGCACCAAAGTTCTTCGTAGTTTATGGGATGGACAAAACACAGGTAGAAGGCTGGATTTGGCTGCAGGTCATAGTGTGCTGACCTCTGACTGAAAATAAGACATGGACTGTGGGAAAGAATGATGTGGTAGCAAAAGCACAGAGATGTGTTTTCATGGAATGTGAACAGGCTTGAGAGGAAGTTGAGAGAGACAAAACTGGCCAGATCATGGAGGATTTAGCATGATGTGGTGAAGTTTAGTTAAGGATCAACATTGGAGGTTTAGAATCAGGTAATTCATTAGCAGCATTCATGGCTCATTTATTAGATAAAATGTGTCTTCCGTTTGACAGCAAATATTGTGTTCTAAACTGGTAATTTACTTTTGTTTTTTAATGTTGTTGTTTAACAAATGTTTCCTGCCTACTACAGGCTATTAGGAATCTGACATCATATTTTTATTCTTGAGTTATTTATCTCTAATGGACCATAAACCAAAAAAAAAAGATATCAATATGAAGAATATATAATTGTCACCACACAAATTTAATGATGCATCCACAGTTTTTTGTTAATTTTATTTATTTTTTTAAAGATTTTATATCTTTATTTGAGAGGTAGAGTTACAGACAAGAGAGAAGAGACAGAGAGAAGGATCTTTCATCCACTGGTTCACTCCCCAAATGGCCACAACATCTGGGGCTGGGCCAAGTAGAAGCCAGGAGCCAGAAACTTCTTCCAGATCTCCCACGTGGGTGCAGGGACCCAAGCACTTACACCATCTTCCACTGCTTTCCTAGGATCATTTGCAGCAAGCTGGGTTGGAAATGGAGCAGCTAGGGCTTGAACCAGTGCCCATATGGGATGCCAGCACTCCAGGCAGGACTTTACCCACTGCCCCTAATGCCAGTCCCCATAGTTTTTGTTTTTTAGTCTCCATAGATGTACTGTCAAAACCACACATGAAATAGGAATTAACTATCTTTTATTGTACATTGTTAGCTCTATCTCCAGAAAACGTGCTTGAAACAGACAAGTATGTCAGAGCCTTGGGTGAGAAGGGAGTTTAGGAGATGGTAGCAGTGATAGAGAGCTTTAAATCTCTAACAAAAAGGGCCAGGAGCTACTTGACTAAATATCATGGCATCATGTGCCATGGGTAGACACACAGACTAGACATGAGACTAAGTTTCTCTAGTTTTTCTCTTTGAGGTTAGTGGACTGTTTACCCTAGTAAGCCAACACTATAGCCCCTCTGAATTTCTTGTTGCTGCTGAGAGATTTTAAGTAAAGTCCATATATATTTGCTTTCTGTTGCTGGGTGGGTATCAGGTTAAACCAACACCCACTTATTATTTCATGGTTCTATAGGTTTGAAATGGACTTAACTGGGTTATCTGCTGAAAATCTCACAGGATTTAAATAGAAATTGCATTGACAGTGGTTTGTTCTCTGAAAGTTTGGGAGAAGAATCCTCTTCAGAGTTTTCAAGCCACTGAAAGAATTCAGCCCCTTGTGGTACTAGGTCTGAGGTCTCTCTTTGGTGGTTGTGATCTGGAGGCTGCTTTCTGCTCCTAGAGATCACCTACATTCCTGCTCTCATGTTTCCCTTGGTCGTCAAACCAAAACAGTGCATGAGGTCATCCTCATGCCCTCTCTCTCTGTTTATCCCTTCTGTCAACAGTTGTAAGAATTAGTCTGCTTTTAAGCACTCATGGATCATAACATTAGATTCCGCTCATTGATTTTTTTTAGACCATGCTCATTGAATAAACTCCTTACATTAAGCTCAGCTATGCTATTTAACATAACACTATTATAGGACAGAGAACTCATCAAATTCTTGCTTTTGGAGAGAAAGACAAGCATCTTTGTAAGGAGGAGTCATTATATTATGTGGGGTGAAAACAAATGAACACTAGAAAGAGAAAAGCCATGTAAGAGTAGGAAAAAATAGCAAAGAGAAAACAATATGGGCCCTTCATTGTGGCTCTGTGACGTGTATGATACTCCAGTGTTAGTGTGAAAAATCATTTAGATGTGTGATAGGAAGACGCAAAGGTGTTGAAATTTTTGTCAAATTTTTTACTCCCTTCTAGGTGGACATTCTCATTTTCCATCTATAAGGATGAAATGTTAATAAGTATTTTTGAAATCTGGAGACTTTATTAAACCCTTGTTTTTCATGTGTTGAAACCTCATAAGATGGCGCTTTACTGTATGCATTGAGTTGAGAAAATTAATCTATGTCTATATTGGGTCAGTGATCACACATATTTTTATTAAGTCCATGGATGAACACACTTGTCTATCCCTTTCTAGAGTCAGATGGAAAATAATTGTCATTGACTTATCAGCTAGGAAAAAGAAATGGTTCATGTGGGTTGAGAGATGTGTCACACAAGAAACTTAGGTTTTCACTGGTTAGCAATGTGAAAACTGTTCCAAGAAAACACACTCTGCAGGTGTTATTAGATACTGTTAGTGTGACTATGTTTATAAGAGAGGAGAGCTGTAGAAATGCATACTCATACATTCTACATGTGCCCAATGCATAATGAAAAATTAAGAATTGACTTATTCTACCTTTTTTATTGACTTCTTTAGAGGGAGGGAGGGAGGGAGAAAAGTAAAGGTGGGGGAGAGGAGACAGAGAGAGAGAGAGAGAGAGAGAGAGAGAGAGAGAGAGAGATCCCATTCACTGATTCATTCCTTAAAAGCCTATATTGGCCAAATCTGGACTGGGCTTGAACAGAGCCAGAGACTAAGCACTCAATTCAGGTTTCCCACATAGGTAGCAGGAATCCAATTGCTTGAGTCATCACTGCTGCCTTCTGGGGTCTTCATCAGCAGGGAGTTGGAGTTAGGAATGGAGCTGGGTATTGAACCTAGGCACTCTGATAAGGGATAAGGATATCATAACTTGCACATTAGCTGCTAGACCAACACTTGTTCCAATTACTCTCTTTAGCAAGGGAATTTACTCCATAGAAGAGTAGATGAGAAATGTACATGACATATAGCCTCAGAAAATATTGATACGGCTCTCTAAGCTGTCTTAATCCTGAAAAAAATTCCTTCTTTAGTTTTAACAGTTATGGATATGAAAGAATTCAACACATTATCACTAAACTTGCAAATGACTTGAGTTATAGAGCATTGTATGTCTTTTCCATGATGATTTTTCCCTTAAAATTTCATGTCATAGAATGCACCAATAAATATAAAGTCAGTCAAGTAAAGACAATGTAGTGGCATTAGGATTTTTTTTATTTTGCTTAAAAAAAGAGCAAAAAGGGATCGGCACTGTGGCACAGTAGGTTGAAGACCTGGCCTGAAGTGCTGGCATCCCATATGCCACCAGTTCTAGTTCCTGCTGCTCCTCTTCCAGTCCAGCTCTCTGCTATGGCCTTGGAAACCGGAATAAGATGGCCCAAGTCCTTGGGCCCCTGCACCCACGTGGGAGACCCGGAAGAAGCTCCTGGCTCCTGGCTTTGGATCGATGCAGCTGTGACCGTTGAGGCCATTTGGGGAGCAAATCAGTGGATGGAAGACCTCTCTCTCTGTCTCTGCCTCTCTCTGTAACTGTCTTTCAAATAAAAATAAATTTTAAAAAAAAAGTAAAAAAAATACCAATTTTAGAGTAACACAAGTTGAATGTGATTAAACAAAATGGCAATGATTTTTCAAAATTAAAAATCACAGAAACACATGTTGACTCAATATTCATTGGATTATTATTTTCTATGGTTGAACAACTTGGACCATATACACTTTCTCTATATTTAGCAGTCTTTACTATTTAACAAAATGAACTGAGTATAGACTTAAATTGCTATAAAAATATTTAAAGGTTTTCAGAAAAGAGATATTAAAATTGTTAAGGAAGTAGTACACTTCTGGGGAAAGAAATCAGTGTCATTTTATTTGTAAAAGCAAACAAATGGGTAACTTCTTCATAGGTATATATTTGTACAAAAGGGAAGTTTATTCTGAAATTGAACTGCTTATAAGTAATTTTTAAAAGAATGGCTATATTTTATTATAGGGACTTCAACATATGAAATGTTATATTGGTGCTTTTGATAAACTCTAATATTGGTCATATTTCAAACCAGTTAAGTATCTTTTTGGTTATATTCTGGAAAAAAATAGCTTAAGTCAGCATTTTGTTGAGAAAGAATTCATAGCATTTTGTGATAGAATCCAAGGGAACCTTCCAAGAAATAAAAAAATAATGGATCCTATGGATAAAGTTAGTGGATAATATTCTGGAATCATTAGTCATTAGTCACTGTTACTTTATTTATGTGGACAATGTTACCAAAAAATCATGAAACTTCAATACACTAAAAAGACACAATTTGAAGGATATTTGCTTGCTACTTTCCTTTTATAGCAAAAAAAAAAAAAAAAAAAAAAAACACCACTTGCTGAGACTGGATGAGACACTGGAAACAGCAGATATTCCAGTCAGTCCTTTCCTCAAGTCTGTTTTTCCTGAAATTACCCCAAATGATTTCCTTGAACTGAGCATAAATGATGGGAGAGAAAACAAGAAAACCATACCATAGAGAAGATAGTAAGTAGTGAAACAGCAGTGTGGTGGTGACTCCAAGCACACCAACTGGAAATTCAAACAATCTGCCCTCCGAAAACTGTCTACAACTTTCCACTGCAATGTTCTCCATATCCTCTGAGAGTCAGAGTCACTTTTGAAAGGTCCAGATGTGTCTTACCTAGTAGTACATCAGTCTGCCTTGTTAAGCATTCTCCCTTCAGTCATTAAACCATTTCACTGTTCTTCATAATGTAAAGGCAATTTCATTTCAGCTATAAAATTTCCCATGTACTTTCCCTGATACTTACATCTTAATTTACTGGGTAATTAGTGTGAATCAACATATTTGGGGAGATGTTTTGCAGATAGATTCTGATAAATAACTCAGCAAGGTGCTTAAAACCTTATCAATATCCTGACTGATCATCAATTAGAGGTGCCCTGAGCTAGCCTGTTGCCCTAATTGATACAAAAGTTTGGAAAGTGAATTGGCTTACCATTGGTAGATAAAAATCACCATAAAATCTCTGCGATGATAGTTCTTAGAATCATTAAAATATTTCAAAGGAAGCAATTCCATTAAGTGAGGGTTTTTTTCTCAGCAATAACTTGAGCTGTATACAGTTTCTAGGTTTAATTGGGTAAATATTTCTATATGCTCTCCATTACACTTCATAAAATAATTTTAAAATTCTCAAACCATATGCATTCTTTCACATTACACTTCCCTAAATGCGTGTAATTTGACCAGTGTGTTTTGCCTTGTTGAACTGTTCCAGCATAACAGTAAACACACACTGAAATCTCTGGGACATGCCTTAGTGTCTTCTTCATTACGTAGTGCTACCACTAGCCTCCTGATGATCTATTCATGTTTCTACAAGAATAGCAAAATGTAAACACATGCTGATGTGCATTTTAAGTACGGAAAGTATTGCTTCAGCCTAGAGCACATCTGTGGCTTGCTGCAGACACTTGCAGGTTGTTCTGCTGCCAGGTGGTCTCTTGCTCCTAGGAGTCGCCAAGTGTGATATAAATGCAAGGAGCATTACAGCAACAGAATGATCCCATATAATTCATGTACATATTGGCAAATATGAATCCCTCCAAGGATTCACGATGTATGTGAAGCCTCTTACAGAGAAAATACCTAAATAGTTACATTGAGAATCTTTTTGTTGCTCTAGTAACTAAGAAATAGAAGACATTGTACTCAGGGCATTGTAATAGTGTTATGATGGATAAACAGATAAGCTTCAGAGACAAGAATTAATCTTGGAACTATATAATCTGCTAATTTTTAAAGCATATGCAGATGAAAAATAAATATATTAAAAATTAAGAGACAATAATGCAAAAGGTACTGTATTCTAGCCCAGTGCTTTCCAAATAGGGGATAATCAACACACATTTATTGATATAATTAATCTTCAGATGAGTTGTATCAAGTAATCCCTCCATTTTCCATCCAACTTCCTGCTAATGCACATTTTGGGAGATGCCACATGATGGATCAAGTACTTGGGTCACTATTACACAAGACACTGGATTGGGCACTATGCTCGTGGCTTTAGCCTAGCCTGGCCTGACCTTTGAGGCATTTGAAGGGTGAATCATTGGATGAATCATCTTGCTTTGCTTTTCAAATAAATAAACCTTTTTAAAAGAATTTTTATCAACTCACATGTAAATTAACATATTAATTTGTTGGTCTGAAAAAGCCAATAAACCATTCCTTCCTTGAATCTCAAGATCAGATGAAGATTAGAAATCTAATGAAGATACTAGATTTTTAAATAAAAATTGTGTATACCTATTGTATATAATATGATGTTTTGAAATATGCATACCTCTATTTTTCAAGTGTACAATATACTGATATTGCCACTGTAAAAATCATGGTTCTCTAGAACCGATTTCTTTCTTTCTCTTTTTTAATTTATTTGACATGTAGAGTTATAGACAGTGAGAGAGAGAGAAAGGTCTTCCTTCCATTGGTTCACTCCCCAAATGGCTGCTAAGGCCGGCACTGCCTCGATCCGAAGCCAGGAGCCAGGTGCTTCCTCCTGGTCTCCATGCGGGTGCAGGGGCCCAAGCACTTGGGCCATCCTCCACTGCCCTAACGGGCCACAGCAGAGAGCTAGACTGGGACTAGAACCCAGCACCCATATGGGATGCCGGTGCCGCAGGCGGAGGATTAACCAAGTGAGCCATGGCACAGCCCCCCCTCCCCCCCCAAATTCTTTCTAAATAAAATTTTTTAACTTTGACCAATAAATCAACTGATAACATGTTAGAGGACAAGGTTAAGACGTTTTTCTGCTTAAAACTATAGAATATATTTTATGAAGATTTATTTATTTATTTGAAAGTCAGAATTACAGAGAGGCAGAGAGAGAACAAGAGAAAAGGAGGGAGAGAGAGAGAGGTCTTCCATCCGCTGGTTCACTCCCCATTTGGCCACAATGGCCGGAGGTAGGCTGATCTGAAGCCAGGAGACAGGAGCTTCTGCTGGGTCTCTCGTGATGGTGCAGGGTCCCAAGGACTTGGTCCATCTTCTAATGCTTGCCCAGGCCATAGCAGAGAACTGGATTGAAAGTGGAGCAGCAAGAACTTGAACCAGTGTGAATATGGAATGCTCACACTGCAGACAACAGCTTTATCTGCAGTGCCACAGCTCCAGCCGCTAGAATATATTTTTTCAATGAATGCAATGGAGAGTATGGAAAGCCAACTCCTACCTGACAAAATTCAAGGAGAATCACTGGTTCACTTCATGTGCCTTGCCCATGGGATCAGAAGAAAGAGATCACGAAGTGAGGATTCAGTGGTGTAGAGAGAGGCTAGACATTGAGAAGTGTCCACACAAGATCAAAAGAATATAATTCTTCTAATAAGTAACATGGAAAATAATACTTGGATGTTTAGAGAGGGTGCACTTCAATGTAAACAAAATAATAGAATATTGTGGGGAACAAAGAGAAATGTTGAGTATTCAGGATTGAGTTCCTAATCAACACCAGAAAACAGACTCCTCCTCTAAGAATCTGCAATTGGAAGAATGGAGGGGTTTGGCACCAGGTAAATCTAGATTAGGTGAAGAAACACACTAAGGAAAGACAGAGAGTTGATAGTGAACTTTCAAAGTGACACATTGTGTCACTCAGTTGTATGTATCAGTTGACTTTACAAACACAGTGTAAGACCTAGGCCATTGTTTCCTACCCTCAAGGAATTCATAGGCTAATCCAATGAGATTGTTTTCTTGCAGCCATGCTAAAGGAATATATTGTTTCCACCTGTGTGGGGAAAAAAAAAGACTCTGGTCATCTTGTATCTTGTTTTAAAATACACTTGGGACATGTAATATTTGATAACTATGTCATGTCACTCAACTTTCCTGTTCCATCTTTTGTTTGGAATATGAGTTATCTAGGCATGGAAACAAAAAAGAAAAAATTTATCTCAGTGAAAACAAGAGAAGATGAGACTAACTAGGCTAATTTTGCATGGGTTAGGAAACAGAGTGAGGTCCAACAACTAGTCAGAAACAGTAATCATCATGGCATTGACTGTCTAGTTGACAGCGCCTGGCCATGGCTGTGATGACTGCCCTACAGATGAATGATCCAAGTGAAAGCAGAAAAACATTCACTGGGGAGTCTTTTTTCAGAAGAAATAATGTTTTAGATAGATTTAAACATTTCTTTTCTGCATCTATCTTCAGCTAAGTGACTGATTTACTCCTTGTGTGAAGCTGCTAACTTTAAGACGTCTTCATGAAATAATATACCCCACAAAAATCTTCTTGTTGCCAAATAGGAAAAAAAGGGTTAAATAAATACTTCTAAACATTGATTTGGAAAGGAGACACTTTATGCATAGATTCTAAAATGTCTGAAACTAAAATAGATGCAAAAGGAAGCTGGAATGGAAGGAGTATTACCCTTCTGGGAAAGGTGAAGAAAAGTTTTGTTGTGTTTTACAAGGTGAGGAACAGAATTATCCTTATTAACTCCTAGTAAAAGGATATCCTGCATAGGAAATGAATTTTGTAGCTTTTTCTGTCAGCAATATGTTTCCAGAAACCCCTCTGTCTTGTGGATGAAAATTCATAGGGAAATTGAACATTCTTGTGTGAGAAAACTACAGGGGTTTCCAGCAAATTCTCATAAGTGAGAAATGTCAAATCTTTAATAGTAGAAGAACCAGGTTGTTTTGTTAATAATTTTGTCAGTGGTCATTTTGTACCAAGATAAAAAAGAGAGAATTCTAGGTCAAGACTTTCCTTTCTTCCTTAGGTAACAAAGACAAAGGAGACATGAATAGATCACTTCAGACACAGTTATTATCCAAACAGAATGAGTGGAAATTGTGATTCAGAAATGTGCTGCCAAGGCAGCAGCTCTGGGCCTGTGTGGGTGGGTATAAAATCAGCACAAAGATTTGCAAAACTTTGAAGTCAAAAAGCAGGATTAAGCTCATAGATTCTTGGTGTAATAGATAATTCAGAGCACTCTAGATCAGTCTGGAATAAGCAATGATTAGGCAACAACTATACAGGAAAATAGACCAGAAAGTATACAGTACTCTCCTGGGGACCCATCATTGTTACTACTATTTCTTCTTTTTTTTCAAAAATGGCCATTCCATTGTATTTGCTTGCCACTAGACGTTAAGAAACTTAAGGAAAGAAATGGTGTCTTAGCTATTTTCGTATTCCAATATCCAGCACAAATCCTGGCATATAGTGAATGCACATTAAATATTTGCTGAGGAAATGGAATTATAAAGCAAATACAGAATATGGCTTCTGGGTCAGATATGCTCTATCAGCACTCTTCAACAGAAAGTCTTGTGGTACTCTCACTATCCTGCACTGTCCAATGTGGTAGCTGCTAGCTGCATATAGCTATTAAGCACCTAAAATATGGCTAATAAAACTGAGGGTTTGCATTATTAATTTTATTTAATTTAATTTAAATTAAATGTAAAATTAAATAGCCATATGTTGGATAGTACAGTGCTATATTTTCCAAGAGAGTAAATGGAACAGAAGGTCCTGGTTTTCTAATCTGCTATTTTAATGTTATTTGACTATTATCTATCTCCCATCCCAATTTATCATCTTCTGTCCAGTAAGTAACCCAAAGGGAAAAAGTCTTTCAGATTTCAGTAAGTAAAGTGACTAGCTTTTTTTTTCCTTATTGCTTCTCAGTGAGAAAACCTCATTAATCCATCTCATAATCATTGAATCTGTGTCGACATGTAGCTGAGCATAATGAAAGAATATTGAGCACGAAAAATTGTTAGAATCATGCATCTGTCAGGTACTTGCAGCATAACCGTGGGCATACTCATATTCCTTAAGCTCCTTGAGTTTCAGTTTCCTCATCAATGAAGTGGGAATTATGATGCCTATCTGATAGATTGGTGACAGGATTCAGACATTAATTCCTATTGCAGTGCCTTATTCAGTAAATGGTAGATGTTATTCTGAAGTTGTTTTTAAGGGTAAGATAATATGCTAGGTGCTGTGAAGATATTGAAGGAGTAGAAGGTACCAATAATGCTCTGTTCCTTGTCAGTAAATCATCATAGTTCCTGATATAAAGTTTATAGGCTTTTTAAAAAAATGTTAATTTTATTTATTTGCAAGTCATAGTTATGGAGAGAGAGAAGGGGAGACAGAGATCTCCCATTCTCTGTTTCTGCCAGGGCGAAGCCAGACCCAAGCCAGCAACCAGGAGCTTCATCTGGGTCTCCCAATGTGGGTGGCAGGGGCCAAGACACTTGGGCGATTTCTGCTACATTCCCAAGCAATTAGCAGGGAGTTGGATTGGAAGTGGAGCAGGCAGGACAATAACCAGCTTTTTTTCTTACAAACACAGAATAAATAAAGCTTAAATAAAGCTCTTGGAAGAACATTTACAGATTTCATATCAGAAGAAGATTAAGATTTATAGTATATTAAATTATACAGCAAGAATTGCAATCCCTACCTATTTTTCAACTACTATTTTTTGAGCATTTTACTATGTTTTATGTATGGGAAGCAGGCATCACAGTTAGCAGCTTTATCAGCTATGCCACAAAGCAGGCCCCAAGATTATGGGCCTTTCTACCAGACTCTAGTTTTCAGAACCCTATGTTACCTATACAAAGTGAAAAATCCCTGTCTTATCTCTATTTTCACAATCCTAGAACAGAATTTGATACTTAATAGGGCTTTCAGATAATTTTTTAATTTGAATGATACAAAACTGTCATTTTCACTGATGCTGCTAAATGAATACAAAAAAAGCAAAAATGGCATCATTATCACACAGAAATTAGCTAATAGCTACACATAGAAGATATCATAGAACAAGGACAAACCATTAACTTGTAACATGCACCCTTCCATACAACTCATTCATCACACTCAAAGTTAAATAAGCACTTTAGGAAAGTATTTAACAATAAACAGTAAGGATCTATGCCATGAAAATCATCAAATTTATATATATAAATTATCAAATTAATTTAAATAAAATATGATGACTTTAATACACATGCATGCTTTGTTCCTGGATGAAGCTATTAAACATTATAGAGAAGCATAATCCTTTTTTATATTTTCTTTTTTTATTTTTTATTTGAAAGGCAGAAATCCAAAGAGAGAAGGAGGAAGGCAGGGAGAGAGAGAGAGAGAGAGAGAGAGAGAGAGAGAGAGAGAGAGAGAGAGAGAATCTTCCAACCTAACCTCTGGTTCACTCCCCAAATGTCCACAATGACCAGGGCCGGGCCAGGCCAAAGTCAGAGGCCAAAAGCCGCCTCCTAGTCTTCCATGTGAGTGCAGGTGCCCAAGCACTTAGGCCAACCTCAGATATCCTCCCAGGCATATCAGCAGGGAGCTAGATCAGAAGTGGAGCAGCCGGGACCCAAAACCAGCACCCATATGGGATGTAGGCGCTGCTGGTGAAGGCTAAATCCTTTACTCCATAGTGCCAACCCAATAATTGTTTTCAAAATCAGTGGCTAATGGAGAATTTTCAAGAATTTTTTAAAAAATAAGAATATTGGACATACTCTAGCAAAATATTAAAACAAATTACAGAGATGCAGTAAGTAAAAACCGATATAATGTAGGTGCAATAGTAGATACAAAATCAGTGGGTTGAATTGGATGCATTCAAAATTACCCATAGTAAAACTTAGAGCTTAATCTAGGAAAATAGTCACCCGTATGAAGAAAGAAAATCATTTTAGCTTTCACTCATATTATATGCCAAAAGTAAATTCTAGATGGATTAAGGTGTTATGTGAAATGACACCAAGAAATGAGGTGAAAATATTTATCTGGTGTGCAGAAAACATATTAAATATTGAAGAAAGTAAATCACCTAGAAGACTTTATTAGTCTAAAGACTCTTTCAACATTCACCATCATAAACACATGAACAAAATTAAATTATAAGCCACAAATTGTGAAAAAAGTCCCATAAGCACAAAAGACATTCGGAGTACACTGTTGGGAATTCCCTTCCTAAAGACCTCGGTTTAAATGCTAACTATGGTACATATCTGTGCAACCTTAGGCTGGTTATTTCAGTCATATTTATTTTTTAAATGAATGTATGTGGGGATGGCACTATAGCGCAATGGGTTAATGCCCTGGCCTGAAGGGCCGGCATCCCATATAGGCGCCAATTCTAGTCCCGGCTACTCCACTTTGGATCCAGCTCTCTGCTGTGGCCTGGGAAAGCAGTGGATGATGGCTCAAGTCCTTGGGCCCCTGCACCCACGTGGGAGAGACCCAGAAGAAGCTCCTGGCTCCTGGCTTCGGATCAGTGAAGTTTCAGCTGTTGCGGCCAATTGGAGAGTGAACCATCGGATGGAAGACCTCTCTTTTTCTCTGTCTCTGTCTCTCCTCTCTCTGTGTAACTCTGACTCTCAAGTATAAAATAAATAAATCTTTAAAAAACTAAATGAATATATGGAATATATGTTACAGAGTTAACGTGACAAGTTTTAAAATAACATCAGTGTATTACATAAAACATAGTAAAATGCTCAAAAAATAGTAGCTGAAAAATAGGTAGGGATTAAAATTCTTGCTGTATAATTTCATATACTATAAATCTTAATCTTCTTCTGATATGAAATCTGTGAATATTCTTCCAAGAGCTTTATTTAAGCTTTATTTATTCTGTGTTTGTAAGAAAAAATTTGTTATTTTAATTCAGCCAAATCTACTAGACTTAGCCTCCTTGAATTCTAGGTTCTAAATTTTATTTGGAAAGTCTTACCCTCTTTTTTTAACTTATTTCTCCTAATAATAAAAATATTCTCCTGTATTTTATCTACAGTTTGGATTTTTTTATATAAAGCTTACTTGTTACTTATATTTCCTTTTAAATCATTATCTGTTGTCAGAACACTCTATTGAATAGCCTACCCTTTCCATGGATGTTTAAAATTTAAAATATAATAATAAAAATTAAAGATGTATAATATTTATTTGTAAGTTTTTTTCTGAAATCTATTCTTTTCAATTGATGCCTTTCTCTATGCCTCAGCCAACCTCCCTATTTTAATTATGCTACAGATTTGTGATTTGATCTTTCTTGGTACACAATTTTTTTTTAAGATTTATTTATTTATTTGAAAGAGTTATATACAGAGAGAAAGAGAGAGAGAGAGGGAGAGAGAGAGTCTTCTATTTGCTGGTTCACTCCCAATTGGCTGCAACAGTTGGAGCTATGCCTATCTGAAGCCAGGAGCCAGGAACCTCCTCTGGGTCTCCCACGTGGATGCAGGGGCCCAAGGACTTGGGCCATCTTCTACTGCTTTCCCAGGCCATAGCAGAGAGCTGGATCAGAAGTGGAACGCCCATATATGCTGCCAGCACTGCATGCCACTTTACCCACTACACCTCAGTGCCAGCTCCAGTACACAATTCTTTACTGAAAGTTTTTTCCTATTGTTGAATATTTACTTTTCTGTATGAATTTTAGATTCAATTTATCAGTCTATAAATATAATGCTGAGAATTTCATAGGAATTTCCATAAATTTCTAAACTAATTTGAGGAAAACTAAAGTTTTCAAATCCTAGGATTTTATATGCTCTGTAATTAATGAGTTATGTTTAACATCATATATTCAGTAAATTTGCAATTTTCTACATATAGTTATCACAAATTCCTTTTAAAATTGATTCAAGTATTTTGTGCTGTGTTATTTCTGCTATTACAAATAATATTTTTCCCATTAAATTGTCCATTTAGGTCTTCTTGCTTTAAACAGAAATTATTCGATTTGGTACACTTACCAGCTTACTCTATAATTTCATTACTTTCATTAGTTTTCAGTTGATCCATGTGGATTTCCTTTTTATCACTTAAAAATATTAACAGTTTTGTCCTTTCTTATATACTATGTTGAGTAGTAGTTTGTTCTTTAACAATTAGAATGCTTCAAATATTTCCCATTATGTTTTGTGTAATTTTGTTTTGTTTTCTGGGGTGTTTTTGTATTGCTTTTTGGAATTAATTTCTAGTCCATAATCTTCGTCATGTTTAAATATGAGAGGGACACACATATAGACACACACACACTTAAAGATTCCTCTACTACCCTTCCTAATATCCTTGATTTTTATATTAACTCTAATTCATTATTCTTTATTATTATGTAACTTGTTGCCTTCATTAGGAACAGCAAAGATAGTATACAGGTATATGGCATTTCTAGTTTTATAGCAAGTAAGTCAGTCATTTTTTTTTTTTAATTTTGACTGACCATTCCTGGGTATCCATTCAGTGCAAATTTCTGATGTAATAGAGGGGGAAAAGATAGTTCCTGCTTTCAGATATCGTATTCATTAGAAAAAATTTCAATATTGCATTTAACAATCATTTAGTCAAGTGGTTCCAGCAATCATTGTTGTGACTGATGTCAGGGTCAACTTATTCCAGAGTTCATGTCAAACACTGAACCACCACAATTCCTCCAGTGTTTCAAGTCAAATGTTTTGAAATTTCATTTTATAAATGATGAGCTATGAAAGTTATTGATAATATCATATCCTATATTTTTTACTTCATTCAAAATATTTACTGTTATTTTTTTTTCTTTTTTAACTTTTATTTAATGAATATAAATTTCCAGTGTACAGCTTATGGATTACAATGGCTTCCCCCTCCCATAACTTCCCTCCCACCCACAACCCTCCCCTCTCCCGCTCCCTCTCCCATTCACATCAAGATTCATTTTCAATTCTCTTTATGTACAGAAGATCAATTTAGTATAAAGATTTCAACAGTTTGCACCCACATAGAAACACAAAGTGAAACATACTGTTTGAGTACTAGTTATAGCATTAAATCACAATGTACAGCACATTAAGGACAGAGATCCCACATGAGGAGCAAGTGCACAGTGGCTCCTGTTGTTGACCCAACAAATTGACACTCTAGTTTATGGTGCCAGTAACCACCCTAGGCTGTCTTCATGAGTTGCCAAGGCTATGGAAGCCTTCCAAGTTCACCGACTCTGATCATATTTGGACAAGGTCATAAAAGACAGAGTGAGGATAGTAACCAATGATCCTAAGAGTGGCATTTACCAGGTCTGAACAATTATACAGCATTAAGTGGGGAAGAGGACCATCAGTACACACAGGTTGGGAGTAGAGCCATTAGTGGTAGAGGTTATGATTACAAAGGAATGAGGCCCAAGTATGCTAGACAGGGTCTAGAACAAAGGACAGAGTCATTATTAGAGGAGCTAAGAAAGGTGCTGTCTAAGCTACAATTAAGTTTTCTGATTGAGAGGCAAATAGAACCTGATAGAAGGGGCTTGATAATAATCTGGTGGGCTTTAGGCCTTGTAAGTTAAGAGGCCCAGACCTATCTATCTCTTCACATGGGCTATATCCTAAGGGAGGTGTGAACCTCCTAGGGGAAGGCACTCTGTTGACTTTCATTACTTGGCTGGGCTGGGAGGAGAGCTGGCCAGGTAAAGGCAGGTGGCATCTCTAGCAAGAAATTTACAGTTCTGCCTGCAATGTTGCTGACCCTTCTTGGCTATCCCCTCAGCTGCAGTGGTCACTTTGGAAGTTGGGCTGAGTGTTATTTTTAAATAATTCTTGTAGAGCATGGAGTATTTGTTATTCACAAGCAAATTAAAAATTTCAGTTATCTCAAATTTGTTGTTTCAAATCATGTTTTGGAATATAGTTTAATCAATTTAGCTCCCATGCACACTTATTTTATTTTTCCCATATATTTTATTTCGGCTTTGATACGTTAAGGCTCATCTGGATTCCATATGCTGCTTTGTTCACAAATCTGGCCACTTTGTTATGCTGATCGCAATATAGACAGATGTGGAAATTGGTGCTTAATTACTGACCTCAGTAATAACTGTAGCTCCCTGACGGTGGCACTGGTAACATTGACCACAGAGTTACAGAAGGAAGTCATAAAGGGCCAGCATTCCAGAATTTTATGCAAGAATCAACAGCATTTTACTGGGAGAGGAATGACAAATAGGAAACTCCATTTGTTTCCAGAAGTCTGAAATTTTGGAACTCCAATGGGAGATTACTATGAAGGACAATTTTCTTCCGACTAGCAGTTTCTCCTATGGAAAATCTTATGGCTCAAATAAAGTCAGGGATAGAAGCCCCTTGGACCTGGCAGTTAGATGCTAATTCACCATTGGCCTTTCCCTGGTTTTATGCAACGAAGGATTAACTGACTGTTATTGGAAGTGGATTCATTCAAGCCTAAAAGTTCAAGTTTTATCATTTTAACTCAACTAATTTGCCACTGACGAAAGAACTTACTTTCCTGGTGACCACTTCAAATCTGTTTCTTTCTTTCTCTCTCTCTCTCTCTCTCTCTCTCTTTAAGATTTATTTATTTATTTACAAACAGAGAGAGGGAGGCAGAGAAAGAGGTTTTCGATCTGCTAGGTCATTCCCAAAATGACCACAACAACCAGAGCTGGGGCGATCCAAGCCAAGAGCCAGGAGCTTCGTCCAGGTCTCCTACATAAAGTGCAGGGGCCCAAGCAATTGTGCAGTCCTTGGCTGCTTTCCCAGGATAGAAAGTGGAGCACCTGGGACAGGGACTGGAACCCATTTGGGATGCTGGTGCCATACTGCCAACCTCAACTCTTGGATTTCTGCGCTGGCGCTGTAGCCTCTACTTCCCTAACATCTTGCAGTCAACTACATCATAAGCTGCCCTTCTTGTAGCATGAGCTTGGCCACAGTGGCAGTGGAGTCCCCTTGGCAACCAATCAATGATGGTATAAACTGTGCCTCATACTGAAAAGCTCATTATAGCACAGGCTTGTGGAAGAAAGTGCGGGAAACATGATTGATGAAGAATTCAATTGCAATGGTGACTCAGATTAAGACTTTTTATTTTAATTAAAAAAAATAATAACTGTAGCTCCCTGATTCTGAAAATCTAGAGTAAATTCAGCATGCCATGCCATCTTTGTGTTCTTAGATGCTGGAGAAATTAAGTTCCATCTGCTGAATGCCTCTGGTAAAATAAGAGAAATTAGATCTCAGTTTCTCTGTGATGTAATCTATGTGGCTGAGAAGTCTCTCTCAAGAGTAAAAAGAAATTCACTCACTAATTAACAAATAGTTTATATGAGTGTGACTTCTGTGAGTTTGGTCCTTCAAGTTGGCACAGAGTAGGAATTCAGTGATGATGTGATTTTTATAGTTTTCTCTTTGGTTGGCATCACATACAGTGAGAAAGAATACCTAGTTTTGAGGTTTTTGTGATATAATCCAGCAGACCAATAGAAGTTACATCAGTATACTTCTCCTTTATTTAGAATATTGATAATTTTCTTTTCAAATAATTACTTTTAATGTCTAAATCTAGTATTGTTATAAGACTAACTTATTAATTCTCATTTTTAAAAAAATCTGTAATCATTGAACCAATTATCTATCTACCTATCTATATATCTATATATCTATATTTATATCTATATATACAGTGTACAATTTCACTTGCACTTTTGAATACAAATGCTAAACATGAGGAAAGTAAGCAAAAATGTTAACAAATACAGGCCATTAATTAATCAAGAAAATGGGTACATGCAGACACAGAATGCAAGGAAAGCTTTAGCATATTTGGATGAACACTTTAATGTAAAATTTATATTTTAGTCTTATATAATAATTACTATATTTGCAATAACCTTTCAACAAGTTATAAGAGTGAGAGATACTGCTTTTTGATAAGTTTTTCTCTGGGGAAAAAAATACAGGTATTGAATGTCAAGACATTCTATTTTATTTTCTGTGATTGAAAATACAACGTCTCTTTTATTTGCAAAATTAAATGATTAACATTTCTGGTATATGGTAATCTAAATACCATTTGATGAGTAATGGATATACAGTTAAATATCTAAGCTTATTTGCCTAAATTATAGACTAGCAGGACCAACATTAGAAACAGGTGTTATTTATATCCCTCCATCCACAGCGCTGCACAGATAGCAGCAACTACCCCAAGAGTTGAACCATAGTATAGCCACACTGCCTCTTAGTTTAAGCTCTGTGGTAAAATCATATTCAAATGAACTGCAGTTGATTGATTAATATGTGTTTGTGTGTATACACAGTTTACAGGTAGGGGCTAAGCTGCAGTTGGTTCCAGCTTGTTTTAAATGCACACAGCTTCAAAAATTTTGTCTAGCAGATAAATCACTCTCCGTTGCCTCACCTAAGGTTTGTCTCAATTCCAGCTTCCTGGTATTACACACCTTGGTAGGCTACGGTAACTGTTTAAGGACTAGGATTCCTTCAATTCACATGGGAGACCTGGATTATTATTGGCTCCCACCTTCAACGTGGCTCAGTCTCAGCTGTTGCATGTATTTGAAGGGGTGAACCAGTAGATGAGAGCTCTCACTGTCTTTATCCCTGCCTCTCTAATAAACAGGTAATTAATATTGTTCAGAAGGTTAATAGGCCACATACAAAAAGCAGTTCTGTGTTCAAACCAGTTTTTTGGTTGTTGTTGAATTATTAAATCCCATAATAAGAAAATATGAAATACAAACATTACCCATGAATAAATTGTTACTATTAGGTTAAGCCATATGAAACTGCTAATATTCAATCATTGTAAACATACAAAAATGACAACAAGACAGGTGGAATATGATAATATCTTCAGGCAAATGATTCAGTAAAATGCAAACACATTGTATTTAAAAATTTCATTATATATTCAGGAGATCTAGAGACTCACACATACAGGGACAGAGAGCTCCCATTCACTTGGTAACACTCCAAATGCCTGCAATGGCCAGGGCTCTGCTGGGGGCCATACACAGGAGCCAGGAACTCATTATAGGTTCCTTACATGAGTGATAGGGACTGAAATACTTGAGTCATTATCTGTTCTCCTTCTGGGTATGCATTAGCAGGAAGCTGGAATCAGGAGTAGAAGCATAACTCCAACCCAGGTACTCCAACATGGGATGTAAGTCCCAATCAGCATCTTGTATGATAAGCCAAATGCCTGCACTATAGGAAATTTGAATATAATAAGGCTGTGAGTGAGCAACAAATATTTGTTTCTAAGAAAAACTATTGAGTTTTGGAAGGCATCTTCTTCAACTTTTCTAAACTAGTGTTGTAGAAAAAATTGCAATGTCCTAGTAAAAAGTACTGTTTATCAAAAACAGAATACAGGGTCCAGCATTGTGGCAGAGCTGGTAAAGCTACTGCTGTGATGACAGCATTGCATATGTGCTTTGGTTGCTGCCCCGATTCCTCCACTTTTGATCCAGTTCCCTGCTAATGGCCTGGGAAAGCAGTTGTTTCGGTCCCTGCACCCATGTAGGAGACCCAGAAGAAGCTCCTGGCTCCTGGTTTTAGCCCAAGTCACCTCTGGTCATTGCAGCCAACTGGAGAGTGAACCAGTGGATATAAGATACCTCTCTTCGGCTGGCGCTGTGGCTCAACAGACTAATCCTCTGCCTAGCGGTGCCAGCACACCGGGTTCTAGTCCTGGTCGGGGTGCCGGATTCTGTCCCGGTTGCCCCTGTTCCAGGCCAGCTCTCTGCTGTGGCCCGGGAGTGCAGTGGGGATGGCCCAAGTGAAGTGCTTGTGCCCTGCACCCGCATGGGAGACCAGGATAAGCACCTGGCTCCTGGCTTCGGATCAGCGCGGTGCGCCAGCCGCAGCCCGCCAGGAGGGTGAACCAATGGCAAAGGAAGACCTTTCTCTCTGTCTCTCTCTCTCACTGTCCACTCTGCCTGTCAAAAAAAATAAATAAATATAAAAAAAAGATACCTCTCTTACACTCTCTCTGCCTCTCCCTGACTCTCTCTGTAACTCTTCTGCATAAATACATAAGTCTTAAAAAAATAAAAAAAAAATAGTATAAGAGGTAAGTGTATGGCACAGGGGTCAAGACACCTGATCTGGTATCAGAATGCTTAGGTTCCAGTCTTAGCTTAGCTTCTAATTCCAGCTTCCTATTGATGTACTCCCTGGGAGATATCATGTGATAGTTTAGGACTCCCAGGTCTCTTTGGACTCCATTTTGGAGGGCTCGATTGAGTACTGGGGTCCTGGCTTTGGCCTGGTCCAGCCTCAGCTGTTGCAGATATTTGAAAAGTGAATTGGTAGATGGAAAACATCTCTCTGATTGTCTCTATCTATTTTTGTCTTTCAAATAAACGTGAAAATTCAACAGATAAACAGTTCAACTTAAACACAGAATATAGAGCTAGATAATCAAGGAAATTTGAAAGTTTTTCCAAACTGCCTTGCGATTTACAGTGTGAAGCATGTTTTCAAACACAGAAATTCTATCTAAAGATGTGATATTTTCTGCCCATTCTAGGCACGAATAAAAATGTAGGAATTTCTCTGAAGTATAAATTGACTTGATTTTCCCCACCTTTGGACTGATGTTTTTCTCTAGTGATTAGGATTTTAGGATAAAAACATGAAATATGCTCCCAGTGCCTTTTTATTGCATTCAATTGAACATCATCAAAATTCCATAAAAAAATATGTATGAGAAGCAAAGCCAAGACTCATAGCCTAAATTCCATACCAAAACTTCTTGTTTATTTCCTAATCATATCCCATTAGAGTGTTTTAGTGTCTGGGCATCTATACATCAGGACTTTTCTTCTTAGGATATCTGCTGCTCAGTTTTGAGACAAGTTACTACTGGCCTCTTAGTAGTGTATTCATAAGTATAAATTGGAGAATTCTAAGAGTCTACATATTAACAGACAAAACTTTAGGCTGAGAAGAAGACCCCAGAGATTAATCCCATCTTTCAATCCAACCCAATAGAATATAAAATTGAAGCCCAGGGAAGAACTTGCACTTTTTGTGGTTGCATAACCATTTAATTATAACTATTGTGTATTAATAGGAAATCAATTGAAAATTGACATCTGCCAGTCTTAAAATATGTTTGATGACACTGCTATTGGTTTTCACTCAAAGGTTGAACAAAATAGTTACATTAGCTCCAAAAAACCATTGTGTTCTGTGCATCCCAGTGTGATCTGGTAGCTAATATCCTTTCCTATTTCACTCACTTGCTTACACAAGCAAAGCATTGATACCACCACCTGATGGAGTGATACTGACCTAGTTTATTTCTCTTCCTGTCATGTTTTATCTGAATGCAGGGCTGATCACTCTCATCATCAAGGCACAAGTCTTGTGAACAGTCAACACAGGAGTATTGTATGTTTGATAACTATGCATATGGATGGCAGTTAATTCTTTAGTTTAATTTAAGCCTTTCTGCAATTTCTAAAAGTAAGTGGGAGAATGAATAGAACAGAATGTTCTCATTCTGCAGAAACAGAATAGAAAACTCTATATCAAGAGAGAAATTAGACTGAGTGTTCTTTAAAAAGACACACATGGAAAATAGAAAAAGGAAAATACTCTTTAATAGTTATTTTGTCTTTGGTATTTTGGTTGCTTTTCTTATGAAAGGAATATTTGCACTATGCATGCAACTAATGATGATACAGAGATTAATGCAAACTAATCTGCCAACAAAGGTAAATAAATAAGTGATTTAAATTTTGCTTAAACAAAAAACAGTAGTTACTTTGTATCCTGAGAAACTTACATAAAATATTTTACATAAAGTTTTAGTCTCTGAACAAATTTAACAAGTGAACAATATTTATTATTTCTCTCTTCTAAACATATACATAGCTACCGAGTATATGCTGAATATATACTGCTGCATTTATTTAACTACATGGTGCATGGCATATGTTTATGGTACATAAGCTGCATAGTTCATAGTTGTTGAGAAAAATGTATTTAACACAAACTATTTCCAGAATCCCATAAAAGTATGTATAAAGTGACCACAGCTGTAAAAAATTTCCGTCTGCCTTCCCCTCACATAAGTTGAACACAAAACAAGTCAAGTCAATTAGTGTAACAAAGGAGTAGTCCAATGTTGGTGTTGATCCTTTACTATGCCAGAAGATTGTTACCAGCAGGGAAATGTCTCAGTGTTGTGGGTCATACCTATTTAGTCTCTGATTTTCAGGAGGAATTTACCAGGATTTGAAGCAGTAGAAAAACAAGAAATCACAAAATAAAATTATGAATTTGTATAGAAGCCGGAAGGTTTAAACTTGGCACTATTCTGTGAGAGCAACTAAGAAACTTGCGCAATCAAAAGACCATATACACGATCGAAAAGTGGTGTGGCTTGGAGGAGAGGTTGGGGGAGGACGACCAAATGGAGATATTTAGAAGTCAGGGAACAAGTTTGGGTCATTTATGTTCAGAATGACCCCGTTCAATTTCCTGCAGCAGTTTCAGCTTATGTCTTTTGTCTGAATACAATAAGCCTGTAGCAGCTCAGATAATCCACCGTACTTATGCTAGGTATTAGAGATTTCTTATTTATTATTGAGCAAAGCAATTATTTGACAGTGAAGAGAGATTATTCTGTGATTTCTTGGCACCTGGAATTGAAAGGAAACACGAAAAACTCTGAGGGGGCATTCCTATATATATATACCTGATTTCATTATTAGTGATTAGGAGACAAACAGCCAAAAGGATTCATGAGAACTCATAAAGGGATAAGTAACATAATTTAAAATAAAATTTAATAGATAAAGATTCCTCAAAGTAGATATCAGTTATAAATCTCAGGAATTTAGGGAATGGCACTGTCAGTACAGGGATAAAAGACTGGATAAGGCCTACTTTTTTAAAAAGATTTATATATTGGCCAGCGCCGCGGCTCAATAGGCTAATCCTCCACCTAGTGGCGCCAGGACACAGGTTCTAGTCCCGGTCAGGGTGCCGGATTCTGACCCGGTTGCCTCTCTTCCAGTCCAGCTCTCTGCTGTGGCCAGGGAGTGCAGTGGAGGATGGCCCAAGTACTTGGGCCCTGAACCCCATGGGAGACCAGGAGAAGCACCTGGCTCCTGCCATCGGATCAGCGTGGTGTGCTGGCCGCAGTGCGCTGGCCACGGGCACCCAGTGCTGAGGGTGAACCAACAGCAGAGGAAGACTTTTCTCTCTGTCTCTGTCTCACTGTCCACTCTGCCTGTCAAAAAAAAAAAAAAGATTTATTTATTTATTTATTTATTTGAAAGTTAGAGTTACACAGAGAGAGAAGAAGAGAGAGAGAGAGAGAGAGGTCTTCCATCTGCTTGTTCACCCCCCAATTGGCCACAATGGCTGCAGCTGCGCTGATCCAAAGCCAGGAGCCAGGAACTTCCTCTGGTTCTTCCAGACAGGTGCAGGGGCCCGAGCACTTGGGTCATCTTCTACTACTTTCCCAGGCCATAGCAGAGAGCTGGTTTGAAAGTGGAGCAGCTGGGACTCGAAACAGTGCCCATATGGTATGCTGGCGCTGCAAGCAGCAGCCTTACCTGCTATGCCACAGCGCTGGCCCCAAGTCCCACTTTTTAAAATATTATTCCTGGGTGTCAAAAAAGGCAAACCAGTGAACTTAAGACATCCAGTAATGATCAACAAAGTCAAAATAAAGGAGAAATCTACCTTTTAAATGATAGGTGACTTCCATGGATTTTTAAAAATTCTGGACCAAGTTGATATCTAAATCTCTAGAAGGGATCTTTGAAATAATTGAGTTCAAGGTCTTCACAACAGAATTAGAGATATTGTGTGTGTGTGTGTGTATTTTTGAGAAAGAGGGTATGTAATAACTCAATGCCAGATATCAGTGAACTGTAAAGATGGAGATCTGAGCACTGAGCTTTAGCCACATGTGGTCCAATCCTAGTACTTTGGACTTAGCTCTCCATTACTATTCAGCTATTTTCTCAAAGCAAATAATAATAAATTTCCAAAAGCGTAACAATTGAGAAGTAGTATACTTAGTGCACATATTTAAATAAATGCCTTACGTGCTTTGAAAAATAAGATATAAAGTAAATAAAAGTTGAATCATGGATACAAACAAATGGGATTGTCAAACTCTAGAACAAGGCCTCTGGAACAGATGAGCTTAATTACAATGAAGCATCTTCCAGGATCTGGAGGTTAATTTGCAATTGTCACTGAAGACTTTAGGAGTCAGCAAATATTTAAGAGATCAGAGGATTATTTTATCGATGCTAGGGATATATATTGGACACTAAAAAAATCCCTTTGGGGGAAGGATATAATTGTCTTCTGTTTGGTTTTCAGGTTGTGTTCCACAGAAGAAATCATTAATAGATCAGCTGTCAGCTGGCATTGATTTGGCAGGATTTTCTAGGTGACTAGGAAAAGAAATTTGTGTGTGTATGCATGTGTGTGTGTGTTTAAAGAATAATAGAGTTCCTGGGCATAAGTGATGATTCTGCTTTTTTTTTTTCCATTTTAGGGAGAATTATAACAGATTTAAACACTTCATCTCAAAGAATTTTTCAATATTGCCCTTAGTCTTTTGTCCTGACTGCCCAATAGGAAAGACTCAGTTAATGAAATTTTGTGATTTTCCAGCCTTATACACATTCTTTTAGCAGTACCTTTTCAGGGCTTTTTATTCATTTGAGGCACATCTTTAAGTGAAATTTCTCATATTTTAAAGGCGAACAACTTTTTCTTAACTGATAATTTTATACTTTCCATGGTTCATGGTGAATAGACTAGCAAACCTCTTGTCAGAAAACAAGTATAGTTGAATGAATATATAAATGAATGACAGATGAACTGACCATTCAGTACAACATTCTTAAATACAATAAGTTTTTTTTTCTTTTTAACAATCCCTAGAAGATTGGCTTACCCATGTCAGAATTTTAACAAATATTTTTTGAAAGAATGAATCAAAAATGAGTATGTTAGTGAGCCAGAGTAACACTTTGTGGTTCTAGTGTCTTGAAATCTAACTATACAGTCCTTTGTGTCTTTATTTAATTAATCTGTATGATAGTGTGTCTTAAATTTGGTGTGAGAGTTGGTGTTTGATGCAGTGGTTAAGATGCCATTTGAGATGCACACATCCCATATCCAAGAACCTGGGTTCAAGTCGTTGCTTTGCTCTCAATTTTAGTTTCCTGAAAATGTGCACCCTGGGAGGCAGCACATAATGACTCAAGTATTTGAATCTCTTACCCACCTGGGAGGTTCAAATTGAGTCCCTGACGAACTAGAGCAACAACCCCCAAAAATGGAGCAGTTTCCATAAGCTCTTCCAAAACTAATTGAACATACAGAAAGCCAAAAACTGACATCAGAGTGGTGGTAGAAAGCAGGTTTATTGCAAAGAACAGAATGAGGAGATGGACAGCTATTCTTAATTCCTAGCCTCTTCAAAGAGTTAGGGGTAAAGATTCTTATAGATTGAATCTGAGGTGTATGTTCAGCTCATGACCACATTTCTGACTTGCCTGCAGTGATCACAGCCCTCCTTCAATTGGTCAGCAACATCTTATTCTTTTGAAAATGCTGGTAATGGCAGAGTGGGCTCTAGTCACTCTGCTGGCCACATGCAGATGGTAGTTACTTTTGCTTTAGGGGTGGGTCCCTGGAAAAGAAACCCATTAAAACAAAGCTAAACATCAGATGTTATCTGTTGGAGAAACAGATGACCTCATAAGTCTGGTGATTAGAACTTCATAGCACCAGTAATTCAGGACCTTGTAGAGCCAGCTGTATCACTCCTCCATTCAGTGAGTTGATTTTGTCATGGAACCTGATGATACCTGGCATCTGTATTCAAAGCAATGTATAATGGTTTGGTTTCACAGACTCCTACCTTCAACCTGGCTGACTCGCATCTACTGGGAGTGACTGAAGAGTGAGACAGTGGATGGGAGTTCTCTATCTCTATATCTCTCCAGTTCAATACTCTGAAAAAGCAAAAATAAATAAAAATGTTTAAAAATTGATTTGCTGTGTTGGAAAGTTTTCCGAACCTTTTCTAGTTCATATAAAAGAGAATCAAAGACATTTATTAAGTTAATTCAGTTAATTTGGGGGATTAACTTGATCCATGAATCTGTTGACATCTGTAAACATACACTCATAAACTTGTGCAGATCACAAATAATGAGCAACAAAATACAAAGAATTCTTAAACCAATTCTTGCCATATATAAAGTTTCTCCATTTTTCAATCATTATTTTTTTTTACAAATTCCCAGAATAAATAGAAGGTTTTCATAATTTAAAGTCATTTCCATTATTTTGTCTTAGGGAAAATGCAAATCAATGTAAAACATAGTTCTGAATCTGAGTTTAAATATGTAGTTCAAATATGTAGAGAAATTCCATTTTTTAATTTTTTCCTTTTACATTTTTTATGTAAGGAGAACAAATTTTATGTATTTCTTATATACAGATTTAAGAATATAATGATACTTCCCAACCTACCCTCCCTCCTGCCCACACTCCCACCCTTCCTCCTTGTACCTTATTTTTTCTTTTACTTTTTACGATGACATATTTTCAATTTATTTTATAATCACAAACTTAACCCTCTACTAACTAAAGAATTCAAAACGTAATAAATAAAAACACTGTTCCTCAAGACTATAGACAAGGACTGAACACAATAATCAAATTTCAAAATGTCAATTTTTAAAGCTTTCTTTTTATAAGATTTATTTGAGAGGTAGAGTTACAGACAGTGAGAGAGAGACACAGAGAGAAAGGTCTTCCATCTATGGGTTCACTTCCTAAATGGCTGCAACAGCTGGAGCCAGGAGCCAGGAGCTTCTTCTGGGTCTCCCATGTGGGTGCAGGAGCCCAAGCACTTGGGCCACCTTCCACAGCTTTCCCAGGCCATAGCAGAGAGCTGGATCGAAAGAGGAGCAGCCGGAACTCGAACCAGCACCCATAAGGGATGCTGGAATGGCAGGTGGAAGATTAACCTACTGTGCCAGAGCACTAGCCCCATAATACATTTTTTTGTACTCTGACTACTAGTTATCACAAATCAGGGAACATGTATGTTATTTGTCTTTCTTGGACAGGCTTATTTCACTAAGTGTAATGGTTTCCAGTTGCATCCATCTTGTTGCAAAAGATAGGATTTCACTCTTTTTTATGACTGAGTAGCAATCCATAGTGTATAAATACCACATTTTCTTTAGTCAGTCATCAGTTGATGGATATCTGGGTTGATTCCATGTCTTAGCTATTGTGAATTAGTGCAATGAACATGGAGGTACAAATAATTCTTTTATATGGTGATTTCATTTCTTTTGATTAAATTCCCAGGAGTGGGAAGACTGGTCATATGGTAGATTTATTTTCAGATTTCTGAAGAATCTACATAGTGTCTTCCATAATGATTGTACTAGTTTACATTCCCACCAATAATATATTAGTGTACCTTTTTTCCATATACCTACCAGAATTTATTATTTTTTAAATTTTTTTTTGATGATAGCAATTCTCACTGGATTGAAACCTCATTATAGTTTTTATTTGCATTTCTCTGATGGCTAGTGATCCTAAGTATTTTTTCAGGTGTCTGTTGGCTATTTGAATTTTATCCTTTGAAAAATGCCTATTCATATTCTTTGCCCATTTTTAAGTGGGTGGTTGTTGTTGTTGAGTTTTCTGAGCATGTTATAGATTCTAGATATTAATTCTTTATCAGTTTCATGGCTTACAAATATTTTCTCCCATCTGTCAGTTCATTTAGAGAGTTTCATAAGAGGAATTGCATCATTTTGCCAAGATAAACTTAGATTTTATTTTCAAATAAATTAGTGATTCCCTTACATACATTTAAAGTAAACTTCAATGTTAACATGTCTATGTGTGTATCCTCTAAGTTACAGATTTTTAATTCATTGTTTAATTACAGAAGATTTATTTATTCATTTGAAAGTGAGATTTACAGAGATGGAGGAAGAGACAGAGAGAGGGAAAGATTATCCATCTGCTCACCAGATAGCTTCAACAACCAGGGTTGGGCCAGGCTAAAGCCAGGATTCAGGAGCTTCTTCCAGGTCTCCCACGTAGTGGCCGGGGCCCAAATGCTTGGGCCATCTCCTGCTGATTTTGCAGGCCATTATCCAGGAGCTAGATTGGAAGTGGAGCAGCTGGAACTAAAATGGGTGCCTATATTGGATGCCTCTATCACTGGTAGAAGGCTTACCTGCTATACCTTGAAAATTAAGATTTGGCTTGGAAATTAACATACCAGTTGTGATATTAATATTCCATGTTAGAATGTCTGAATTGAAGTCCTGTAATCTATTCCCAATCACCTTCCTGGTGATATGCACCCTAAGAGGATCAGGTGATGGCTCCAAAAATTGGATTCTTGCACTCAAGTCAGAGACTTGGATTGAGTTCATGGCTCCCAGCTTTCATCTGGCACAGGTCTGACCATCTGAGGAGTCAACCAGTGTCTGGGAACCCTGTGTGTTTGCTTTTCTAACTCTCAAATCATTAAAATAATTTCATTTTTTAAAGATGCAGTTTTTTTTTTTAGTTTGTTTAATGACTTCATGATATCTGTGTTATAAAGTTCAGCTTCAGAAACTGTAAGAATAATTTGATTTTGTCTCTCTTCATCATTGTTATTATCTACAAGAGAAAATGGACATTTCTACTTTATAGAATAGACTGGAGACTAAACAATGGGAGAAGATGATAGGTAGAACTCTTAGTTGCAATAATCAATGATTATGTGATCTTATGATCATTTTACTATTATTGTGCAGTATTTACTTAGAAAATGTAACGAATGTGTTTCTTTTATTTCTCTGGTTATGAGAATTAGTGAATAATATTCACCTCTTTTTGGAAGCTAGGTTTCATTGGAAATACTATAATTTCTGTCTTCTTTTTTATTGATTATAAAAATAAACATAAATGCTAAAATGCTCCATAATTTTATCTTCATGTTCATCAGAATAAGAAAAGTCAAAAATTATAGGCAGCTATTTCTATGACTCTTATAACAGCTTTAAAGTGAAAGAAGAAATTAGAAAAATGGAATAAGTGGCATATCATTTTAATGAATATGGACAATTTTTCTTCTGGGATTCTTATAGTCACTTTTACAGTTTTACTTAGAATTAATTCTCATCAGTTTCAAAAAGTTTTTTTTTTTATGTGAATCACTCTTTGAATCCTTTAGAAATGTCACATGAATATCAGTTGACAGACTTCTTCAATTTCTGAACATCTGATTCAAGACCAGTCAGTGCCGTCCTGAATCCTAGCTACAGTTCAGCTTTGTTTCTACAATCATATTTGTGTTTTCTTTTGTCTCACCTTTCATTCCTCTAACTTCTGACCCCACCCAATCTCTGTTAAGACCTGTTGCTTTGCTTTTCTAAATTCTTAATGCCAACTGATGACCTACCCAAGTACTAGCCTCAACTGTGTTTTTTTCTAACTTTTCCTTCTCTAATCATGCTTTAAACTGACTCTTTGGTTCTCAGATCCACCTCAAACGTAACCTTTCTGGTATATGGCATGACTTGGTAGGTGCAGAGCCAGGAAAACACATTTATTTACCAAGTACAGAGACAGAGAAAGACTGAGAGCTGTACACAAATGAAAAGCCAAGCTGCAGTAATAGATGAGTTACCAAGATTTCCTCCTGAGAATGAGTCTGTATACCTTTAAACAGAAAAGTAGGTGGCAATTTGGAAAGAAATAGAAGCTTTTCTGGGTATAAGTATTCTTTGTAACGTATCGCACAAATATTTTGTATCATTATACATGCTCCCAATTAGAGAGACACAAAGGTCAGCTCTCAGGACTGATGATTTGCATTTATGTGCTGACTCCTTCTCACTCTGCCACCCAACCTAAGTTTCAACCTGGTCTGAATCAGGTGAGGATGAGGTCAGGATGAGTCCTCTAAAAGGACAAGGAGGCTGGCGCCTCGGCTCACTTGGCTAATCTCTGCCTGCAGCGCCGGCACCCCGGCTTGTAGTCCCAGTTGGGGTGCCAGATTTTATCCCTATTGCTCCTCTTCCAGTCCAGCTCTCTGCTGTGGCCCGGGAGTGCAGTGGAGGATGGCCCAAGTGCTTGGGCCCTGCACCCTCATGGGAGACCAGGAGAAAGCACCTGGCTTCTGGCTTTGGATTGGCGCAGCGCGCAGGCCGTAGTGGCCATTTCGGGGGTGAACCAACGGAAAAGGAATTCCTTTCTCTCTGTCTCTCTCTCACTGTCTAACTCTGCCTGTCAAATAAATAAATAGGTAAAAGTACAAGGAGTCCAGGAATGTAGATAGTGTAGGAAAAAATGACTTAGTCAGATTAAAAGTGATTCTTGACCAAAGTCATACAACTAAATAGTGACACATCAGGACAATAATCCAAGTTTTCTAAAGTGTGGGTGACTATTTTACTCCACTAGATAGGACATGTTAATTGCATTTTTTAACTTAAATGGTTTAGCACTTTCAACTTTTACCTCTCTTCAAAACCAAGTGTCTAGAAAAGAGTTATGCTGCTCACTGCACTTTCAGCCTCTACGAATTTAACACATAAGGAATTTAGGGCTTATTTATTTAATATGTAAGTGTACAAATTAGACAGAATAAATTCCATTCTTTGATTCCATTACTCATAAACTGAACTTTAGAAATGCAGATCAGAGGAATGTAGAAAAATGTAAAGTGACTGACCATGGTTCTCATAGCTACAGAGTCAGAATGTTTTGCATCTTTAAAGAAATTTGCCTGATTTTTCACTCCACATCTTGGCTTTGAAGGCACTTTAGAAAAACACATATGAGTAAAGCCACCACTTGAAATTCCAGCATCCCATATGCGCTCCACTTCTGGTCCAGTTCCCTGATAATGGCCTGGGGAAAGCAGTGGAAGATGGCCCAAGTGTTTGGGCCCCTGCCACCCATGTAGGGGACATGGATGAAACTCCCAGTTCTTGGCTTCTGCTTGGCCCAGCCCTGGCCATTGAGCCCATCTGGGGAGTGAATCAATGGGTGTCAGATCTCTTCCTCTCTCTCTCTTTCTCTCTCTCTCTCTCTCTCTCTCTCTCCATCTCCCTCCTTCTCTCTGTCCATAGCTCTTTCAAATAAATAAATAACTCTTAAAAAAGAAAAAGAAAGAAAATCATAACATCAAAAACTCATCACAGCAATTTTTCCGTCTCTGGTTTAGTAGTTTGTGATATGTGTGAAATGGGAAATCATTCTGCTAATTACTAGAAAACTAATGTACAAGCAATCCAGGGGAGAAGTTGTACATTTTTTGCCAATGTATTTAAAGCATGGGTTATTTGTACATTTGTGGACGTGCACTCATAATTATAATTACATTCATAAACAATCTTCCAGAGCGCCAAGGCTTTTTGCTGATCACAATCCTTTAAAAGGAAAAAAAAATGCAGTAAGCATTGGAAAATTTAATAACTTCATTGTTTTGCAGGCTTAATGATAAATAAATTGACCCTAAATTACTCTGCATGAAGTGCATGTTGAGTAAATGATAAGTAATTGTAATTAAAAATAATAGTAGATAATACTTTCTGTATGTGCAATTTTTAATATGATTCTTTAGGTAGGATTATGACTTTGCCTTGCTGTCTCACATTTGAGAATCTTAATTAATTTTTTAAGCCTCAGAAGAATTTAACAAAGAATGCACAAGTCACTCTGTCCACTGAGGCAAATCCTAACTAGTTGTGTTAGTTGAGTCCCTTGAGCAATGTAATTTTATGTCATTCTTTTATGTAAATAGTCACCATAGTCCAGTAATTGCATGTTTATTTTCAATTAACATATCTGTAGACAATATTTGATGTGCTGAGTAAGAAAATGAAAAGAATGTAGTAGTTAAACGTGGCTCACAATTTGGAGGACAGAAATTTTCGATGCTTATTAGAATTATTTGTGAAATCTTCTGATTGTCTGAGGCTAGCACAGTGGTGCCAGAAAGGTACTTGCTTTGTGTAGAAGTGGGACTCAGGGCAAGAGGTGTAAGTGAATAAAAATTGTGGGTGATGTTCTTGCTAGCTTGAGATATTAACAGCCTAAAATTTGAAGTTCTGTAAACAGTGAAAAACAAAATTGTTCAAGTATGTTGGAGAATGACGAATCTGAATGTGCATACATTTGCATCATATGACATGTCAAAACTCTCAATGTAAGATATAGTTTTATCAATGCACCTTTTTTCTTTCTTAATTGTGAAATGTCTCAACCATACAAATAAAGATACAATGAAGATAATGTATACACTTGTACCTGTTACTGAGCTAAAGGAGTGCAACCAGGGATATAGTTCAAGAGGCCTGTCCAGTAGTATTTTCTTCCTTTCCCACCACCCAGAGGTAGTAAATGTCTAAATTTGTGCTTATCGCTCACATGATATTTTATACTTCACTACACATATGCCTATTCCTCAGGAAGACAGTACTATATTATATTATTAAAATTATGATATATATTCTGCAAATCACATTTTTCTACACAATATTATGTTTTTTAAGTATTTATTCACCTTGGTACGTATACTTCTAGTTCATTCATTCACATCATTATTATCAGGTACATGAACATTCCAGCATTTATTAAGCCATTCTTTCTTTCAGAGGCATTACCTGGTCTTTTTCCTTTGCTATTACAAACAGTGCAACCATGTTGATTTTGGTGTATTTACCCTTCTTTAAGTGATTGGAATATTCTGTAGAGCATGCTATTTGAAATGCAGTCTATATTCAGTGTCAATCCAAAAATGGTTAGTTATTGCTGCTGAGTAGCACATGAAGATGTTTACAGCAATTCGATATTGATACAACATCCACAATGTAATTTTGTATTTTGGAAAATCATGGTTCTCAGATTTTTAGCCATTTTAGAAGTTTGTAAAATAATAAATAGTTTAAGAAGCTTCACTCCTAAGCAGCATATAATCAAGCATATTGGGAAAAAAACTATTTTATTATGAGATACAGACAACTTAATCTTTAAGATCGTGCTAATTATTCTTCAAAATGATTGTGCTGATTTAGATTCCTTTAAGAGTAAGTAAGAGGGCACCGATCCTGTCCCGGTTGCCCCTCTTCCAGGCCAGCTCTCTGCTGTGGCCAGGGAGTGCAGTGGAGGATGGCCCAAGTCCTTGGGCCCTGCACCCCATGGGAGACCAGGATAAGTACCTGGCTCCTGCCATCGGATCAGCGCGGTGCGCCGGCCGCAGCGCGCTACCACGGCGGCCATTGGAGGGTGAACCAACGGCAAAAAGGAAGACCTTTCTCTCTGTCTCTCTCTCTCTCACTGTCCACTCTGCCTGTCAAAAAAATAAATAAATAAATTAATTAATTAATTAATTAAAAAAAAAAGAGTCCTAGTTCCCTTATATCTTATCTACTCTGCTTTCTTTAAATAACAACTTTCTTTTTAGGGAGGCATTACTCAGCTGTCTATTTCATTTTCCCTCTAATATAGAATGTAAGTCTTCTATTTCTGATCTTTCTGTGATACTCTTAAAATTTAGAAGGTATACTTTTCTACAACAACCTGCTGCCTTCTTATAATGTCATTTTATCTGATATGATAGTTCCATGGCAATTTTTTTAAGATTTATTTATTTGTAAGTCAAAATTCCAGACAGAGAGATCTTCTATACTCTGATTCATTCTGAGATGAATGAATGGCTGTATCTGAGCCTATCAGAAGTCAGGAACCAGGAGCTTCTTCCTGGTCACTCCCATTGGTTCAGGGGCTGAAGCAGTTGGGCCATCTTCCATTGCTTTCTCAGCCCATAACAGGGAGCTGGATTGGAAGTGGAGCTGCCTGGACTCAAGCTGGTACCCATATGAGATGCTGGCACCACAGGCAGAGGCGTTACCCACTATGCCACAGCGCCGGCCCCCATGGTATTTTTTGACCTTCAAATTAGTTGTTACTGTTATTTTATACCACTGGTGATTGAGATAACCTAACTTTCAACCAATGGTTTGGTCTCAAGACTTTTTGTGTAATATCTTTGCATAAAAATAGTTTGGATTATAGAAAAGAATTTATTTAGTATAGTATATTTATAAGAGTCATGATTTAAAAAAACAACTTACAGAAATAAAAAGGTTGACAAAATTTTAAACCCAATGTAAAGCTAAAATAAATGGCTATGACAACAGGCTTTTGGAATAATTTTATTCTTACTATTTTTTTTTTAGCTTTAGAACATTTTTCATTCACTGAGGATTTGTTGAGGCAAATTCTTAATGCTGTTTTGATTAAAATTCATATTTTCCCTTGATTAATGCTCTGTGACAGTGTTTTCATATATTGAAGAGTTGTTCTACTCTCTTTTGACTTCTATTGATGCTTCTGAGATGTTTATCCATTAAAGTCACACTAATTACAGTTCTCCAGCAAAAATCAACTCTTCTCTCAGGCTGCTTTTGAAAGATTCTTATTGTATTCTGTGTTCTGCATTTCCTCTATGACATGATACGTCCAGCTGTAGATTCCTTTTTTCCTTTTTATTTACTTGATTGAGACTTACCAGCCTCCCTCACTCTGAATATCCATGCTTTTCAATTCTGCGAAACACCTGTGGTTATTTTCTTTGTTACCTTCTTCTCATTTTATGGAATCTTTTTTACCAGAACCCAACCCGATACACAATAATTTTCATTCCTCCTCTAAGTTGCTTAAACTCTGTGATTTTTTTTTAAACTTTTATTTGAGGTTAAAAAGTAACGAACAATTTAATATTGCCACACAGATACCTCTATCAAACAAGCAGAACAGGGACACCCAGATAGGTTTTTTAATTTAAATTTAAATTTAATTTAACTTAATTTTTAATTTAAAGATTATTATTTTTATTTCTTTTTTTTTCCTTTTCATCTTTTTTTAAAAAACTTTTATTTAGTAAATATAATTTTCCAAAGTACAGTTTATGGATTACAATGGCTTTTTCCCCCCCATAACTTCCCTCCCACCTGCACCCCTCCCATCTCCTGCTCCCTCTCCCATTCCATTCATATCAAGATTCATTTTCAATTATCTTTATATACAGAAGATCGATTTAGTATATATTAAGTAAAGATTTCATCAGTTTGCACCCACACAGAACATAAAGTATAAAATACTGTTTGAGTACTAGTTATAGCATTAATTCACATTGGAAAACACATTAAGGACAGAGATGCCACATAAGGAGTAAGTACACAGTGACTCCTGTTGTTGACTTAACAATTTGACATTCTTGTTTATGGCGTCAGAAATCTCCCTAGGCTCTAGTCATGAGTTGCCAAGGCTATGGAAGCCTCTTGAGTTCACCAACTCCAATCTTATTTAGACAAGGTCATAGTCAAAGTGGAAGTTCTCTCCTCCCTTCAGGGAAAGGTACCTCCTTCTTTGATGACCCGGTCTTTCTACTGGGATCTCACAGAGACCTTTCATTTAGGGTTTTTTGTTGTTGTTGTTGTTTTTTGCCAGAGTGTCTTGGCTTTCCATGCCTAAAATACTCTCATGGGCTCTTCAGCCAGATCCGAATGCCTTAAGGGCTGATTCTGAGGCCAGAGTGCTGTTTAGAACATCTGCCATTCTGAGTCTGCTGTGTATCCCACTTCCCATGTTGGATCGTTCTCTCCCTTTTTTATTCTATCAATTAGTATTCGAAGACACTAGTCTTGTTTGCGTGATTCGTTTGATTCTTAGACCTATTAGTGTGATCAATTGTGAATTGAAATTGATCACTTGGACTAGTGAAATGGCATTGGTACATGCAATCTTGATGGGATTGTATTGGAATCCCCTGACACATTTCTAACACCACCATTTGGGGCAAGTCCGATTGAGCATATCCCAAATTGCCCATCTCCTCCCTCTCTTATTCCCACTCTTATATTTAACAGGGATCACTTTTCAGTTAAATTTCAACACCTAAGAATAAATGTGTGTTGATTGCAGAGTTCAACCAATAGTATTAACTAGAAAAAAAAATACTAAAAAGGATAAAGTATTACATTGTACATCAACAGTCAGGACAAGGGCTGATCAAGTCACTGTTTCTCATAGTGTCCCTTTCACTTCAACAGGTTTCCTTTTTTGTAGCTGGTTAGTGTCACCGATCAGGGAGAACATATGATGTTTGTCCCTTTGGGACTGGCTTAATTCACTCAGCATGATGTTTTCCAGATTCCTCCATTTTGTTGCAAATGACTGGGTTTCATTGTTGTTGACTGCTGTATAGTATTCTATAGAGTACATGTCTCATAATTTCTTTATTTCTATAAATGCTTTTTATAATTATGACTACCTTTCAAATATATATTGTCACTTTCTATGTTTCAAATTGTTTTTCTCTAAACATTTTAAGTGTATTATATAAATATCTTACATGCTCAATAACTAAATATTTAATATTCAAATAGACATGATTTTAAGCACTTTTCTTTTTTCTTTTTTTAATTTGACAGATAGAGTTAGATAGAGAGGGAGACAGAGAGAAAGGTCTTCCTTCTGTTGGTTCACCCCCCAAATGGCTGCTATGGCCAGCGCTGCACCTATCCAAAGCCAGGAGCCAGGTGCTTCTTCCGGGCCTCCCACGTGGGTACAGGGGCCCAAGCACTTGGGCCATCCTTCACTGCCTTCCCGGGCCACAGCGGAGAGCTGCACTGGAAGAGGTGCAACCAGGACTAGAACCCGGAGCCCATATGGGTTGCCGGTGCTGCAGGTGGAGGATTAGCCAAGTGAGCCACAGTGTCGGTTCCAAGCACTTTATTATGTGTTTTGTGATTGTGGATTTTGAGTTCATGGTTAGCAGAGCTTTGTCTCTTGGAATCCTGAAAAGTGTCACTTTTGTCTGACAAATGTTTCTGTATATTAATAAATGATAATTTATTAGGGTAATTTATTATTTGGGGCTTCCCAGATGACACAGAGCATAAAAATTCCAATAGGAAATACATGAATATATAAGCTAACAACACATTTTCAGGCTAATCCTCCGCCTTGCGGCGCTGGCACACCGTGTTCTAGTCCCGGTTGGGGTGCCGGATTCTGTCCCGGTTGCCCCTCTTCCAGGCCAGCTCTCTGCTATGGCCTGGGAAGGCAGTGGAGGATGGCCCCAGTCCTTGGGCCCTGCACCTGCATGGGAGACCAGGAGAAGCACCTGGCTCCTGGCTTCGGATCAGCGAGATGCGCCGGCCGCAGTGGCCATTGGAAGGTGAACCAACGACAAAAAGGAAGACCTTTCTCTCTGTCTCTCTCTCACTATCCATTCTGCCTGTCCAAAACAAAACAAAACAAAACAAAACAAAAAAACATTTTCAGAGACACTTATTTTTCCCACTCAAACTTGTCAAGATAGGTGAGTTTAATAGTAGGTTTAGCCTTTGCTTTTTCAACTCCACCTTTCACCAATAATTTTTCACAGATTTGAGTTTGTGTTGTGCTCTCTACTCTAAGCTTGCATAACCATTAATACTCAGTCTTCTTAGCTACCAAGACACATAAACCCTTGTAAAGCTGCTGTGATGTGTGCAGCAGATTCTACCCTGTATTTGTCACATTTTTCATTTTTGATTCCAGCTTATTCCTCACCCATTTTTGAAAGTTTGCTTCTGAGTATCCAATGAATGCTGTATTTTACCCTACATGTCTGGATATTTTGTATTTGTAAGGTTTTTCAAATTATATGATCTGCCAGAAAGCTGAAAATAGAAGTCAACACTCTCCTTTATATTAGCTCTACTTTGCTTGCTTCTAATTCCAGAATTCTGTTCTAAACATCCACTCTTTCTGTGATGACATCTCTCATTTCCCTAAATCGTACCCACAAATTAGGACTCTACTCCATTTTTGCATCCCTTGTAAAGCATTCCTCGACTATCTCACTTCTTTAGTGAACTGAACACATAGGTTAGGAGTCAGACATTGGTTCAACAGCATTGTCATCCAGATTGCTATATAGTTTTAAGTGTCCCAGGGAGGGGGATGCTATTCTTCCTCAATATGTATCTGGTATACTGCTATGTAAAGCTGCTTGAACTCACACTATGATCTGTCCCCCTATTCTAAGGCTCTTTCATTCTAACCTCATGCAATTAATTTTTTTTTTTTTTTTTTAGTGGGAGGTAAAATAGCAAGGTTTATTAAGAAGGAACATCTGTAAGGACGGATGGGCACCTCTCCAGACAGGACCTGAGAGAGAGTGCCCAGTCCCTCAGACTGGGGGGGGGGGCCTGCATGGGTGAGTGGAGAGTACACCTGGCCAGGCCAGGCCAGGCCAGGCGGGCAACTCAGCAAAGATGCAGAGAGCTGAGCGCGCAGTTCAGTTGAGGCTGGGGGTTTTTAAGGAGATGGGTCTTGCTTCCCCACCTCTGCTCCTCTTGGAACAAAGGGCTTTTTGGATGTAAATAGAAAAACTTCTCTTGAAGGTCTGAAACAAAGGACTTTATGGATGCAAATGTTATCAGACCTGAGGAAGGGAGCAGGGTGTTTGAGATGCAGATACTGGGCTGCACCTGGGAGATTGTGGAAGATTTATCAGGCAGGAAGCAGGAGGGGTGAGGGCCTCCACCTGGCAGGTTATCAGGTAGAAGGGGGCAGGGCAGGCAGGATGCAAAATATGGGCTTCCCCTGAAACATTGTTAGGATGACTTTGAAAAGCAGAGTGTCAGAGAGGGAGAGAGAGAGAAAGAGAAAGACAAAGAATGAGAGAGAGAGAGAGAGAGAGAACCTTCAATCCACTGTTTCACTCCACAATTGACTACAACAGCCAAATCTAGGTCCAGCAAAAGCCAGGAGCCAGGAACTTCATCTGGGTCTGCCATGTGGGTGTCAGGGGCTGAGTAGTTGGGCGTTCCTTTTCTGTCTTGGTACACACATTAGTAGAGAGCCAGATTCTAGGTGGAATAGTTGGAACTCAATTTGGCACTTTAATACAGAATGCCAGTATAACAAGTAGCAGCTTAACCTGCTGTGCTATAACACCCTTGTGCACATCTTAGTCTGAAAACCTTTAATGCCTATTTTATTCAATTATAGTTTAGATCTGCTTCAGTCATTAATTCCTTTAAGTAATGTTTACTCTTTCTAGGAAAACACTTATTTATACCTCAATATTGTGTATGTCCTGACATTATTTCTTCATCAGTTCCTCCCTAGAATGGCATCTGAGTATCAGAGAACAGAGTGTATCTTACACAAGTTTGTATCATAGAGCAAAAGTCGAAGTGTAGAGGTGTGATGTTATCTGGCTACTTATGTCATGGAATAAGATCTCTTTACTCACTTCACTGTAACTCATCCTGCTAGAACTCTTAGATAATGAATGAGGTCTGTGTAACTCAAGATCTTGTCTCTTTTGACTTTAGTTGGTGAACACTGTGCCATTGCCATAACCTCCTTTGCCTCTGTGTTTTCTTGTTCACTGTAATACCACCACCACAGGCCCTAAGGTGGGTTCCCCCGGCTCTCAAATGTGGACCCATGCCAAAAATTGTGACTGAAGACAACTTAGCAAATTTAAACTGTATAACTGTTTTCTGCCAAAATGTTTTTGTGCTTACCAGTTTTCCCTCATATCGTATGCTGTACCTTTAATCGGTGAGGAAAAGTGTAGTTGCTTCTTGGTAGCCCTATAGGAATTTAGAAATGGAGTTCTTGCCTCATTTATCTATTAAGCCTCCCCTGTTTTAGCCAATAATGTATTTTTGCTGACCTGATTTTTGATCCTTACAGAACAGTTCTTTTCTGAATGTCGATTTTTAAGAACTGAGCTGCAAAGAGACAGAGACAGAGATTTTCCACCAGTTGGCCTACTTCCCAATTGGCTACAAGGGGAATGGCTGAGGCCAGGGACTGGGAATCAATCCAGGTCTCCCATTCCAGGGGCAGGGACTGAACCACTTGAGCCATTACTTGTTGGTCTCCAGGGAGCACACCAGCATGGAGCTGGGTTCAACCGTGGAGCTGGGACCCAAAAACCCAGACATGCCAAAATGAAATGATTATTAGTGCCCTAGTTACCAGGCAAAAAACCCCGCTCCTCCTATGTCATTTAGTATCTTCTAAAACAAATTCCTGGTTCTCATCATGTTCCTCTATCCCTGCTTTGGGGCAAGAAGGCTAAAGATACGGTGTGCGGAAGGCAAAAGAGGGGACAATGCTGTGGCACAGCAGGTAAAAGCCCTGGCCCAAAGCGCCGGCATCCCATATGAGCACTGGTTCGAGACCTAACTGCTCCTCTTCCAATCCAGCTCTCTGCTATGGCCTGGGAAAGAAGTAGAAGATGGCCCAAGTGTTTGGGGCCCCTGCACCCATGTAGGAGACCTGGAAGAAGCTCCTGGCTCCTGGCTCCTGGCTCCTGGCTCCGGATCGGTGCACATCAGGCCGTTGTGGCCAACTGGGGAGTGAACCATTGGATGGAAGACCTCTCTCTCTCTATCTCTCCAGCTCTCCTCCTCTCTTCTCTGTGTAATTCTGACTTTCAAATAAATAGATCTTAAAAAAAAAAAAAAAAAAAAAAACAGGCGAAAGAGAAAACACATTCCTAATTTCTGGAATATTAACCTAGCTCTGATTTCAAATCCTTTTCAGATAAGATAAATGAACATGAAAGTTGCTGAATCATCTGCCTTGTGGCGTTGTTCTGTTAAGTAGACTAAAACTTCACCAACATAATATTGGAAAAAAACACTGGCTTGAGAATTGGACAGTAGTTTAACAAATTGTGGGTCACATGCAAGTTAATAAAATTAGAGAATATTTGTTTCCAATAATACATGTAATTTTCTAACTATTTTCATTTTCTAGCTTAATGACAGAATTAGGGTGACCTCCCTGTGCCCTAGCCTTTGGAACAACAGCATCCATGGAGGTAATGTTTCTTGAATATGGTTTGAGGAGCCAGTTATAGGTAGGAAAAAGAACTCATTTAGCTGTTCCCTAAAGGAACTATGGTGTATGCAATAAAAACACCAATGCCTCCCTGGACAATCAGTTGAAGGTTGCTTGCCCAGGCTCCCTAACCTTTCAGTGTTTATTGCTAGAGTGTGCTTTTCAAAGGTGAAGAACAATGCCTTAGTATGACATTGAAGGAACATAACACACTCCTGACCTTATTTTCAACTTTTGGGTGATGTGTGACCGTTTCTGTTTCTACAGTCTGGAGGTCATTCTAACCTGTCTTTGGCAAAGAAAAAAATACTGGGGAGAGAAAGAGACATTGCACAAGTAATTTTTCCCAGGTTCCCCATTCTCCTGAAGACAGTGTAGGGACTGAACTTTCTCTTGGATGACCCACTTTGGTAGAGAATTAGACTAAAGTAGACTTAGTTTCAGACTCTTCCAGATTATAACCTTCTGGAAGTTTTGGTCCAAGCCCAGGCCAGTCCTCAGAGTCTCATAGCACCCTTAGAACACCCTACCCCTCTACTCAAGTCTCTTATTCTTTCAGAGTCACCGTTATTATCTGCATCTTTTTGGATTCTCCCTAATACTCCCAGTTCTCCCCTCCATTTCTTCTACTTTCTTCTGTCTCTCTTTTCCAAAAGAGAAAAAATTGCTAAGAAGTTTGACTTAACTTCATTTATGCACCCTTAGCACTTTCTGCCTTAACTAACACATCTTGCCCCTGGGCCAAAATACCTAAAATACCTTCACAGTGAAATCCAAAAGAAATATCAATGAAAAGATTGCGTTAAGTGATCTCTAAGGGCCCTTCTACAGATGAGTTATCTTGACTTCATATGAGGGCAACAATGCAAAGGAAAAATCCAGTCCAGCTCTTTAAACTATCTTGCGAATATAGGAAATCCTTTATGTAGGAAATGCTGACCAATGGCAGACTCAAAAAATAAATAAGTAAAGATACATATCTGGATTCAACAACCTTATAATTTCATTATGAAGTTTTGAAGAACTAAATGCAGAAAAAGTTAAATATTTGAGGACTCCATTCATTTATTCATGGGTGATAAAGGAGTTTATGGTCTTGTGGGATTTTTTAGCTACTAATCTTTTTAATTTTTCTATTTCTTGAATTTATTTGAAAGGATAGAGAGGGAGAGAGAATTTTCCATATACTGTTTCACTTCTTAAATAACTGGAGCTTAAATATTTGGAGCCAAAGCCAGGAGCTAGAGAGTCAATCTGGGCCTTCCATATGGGTATCGGGGACCCAACTACTTGAGTCATCACTTGCTCCAGGGTACATATTAGTAGGAAGCTAGAAAAGGGAACAGAGCCAGGACTTAATCCCAAGCACTCCGTTAGGGGATTCTACTGCACCAATAAGTGTCTTAACTTTGTACAAAATGTTGCCCCTCCTGTGAGATTTTACTTGCAGATGTGAAGAGAGAAATTACAAGGGGTCACATGTGGAAGAAGAGAACATTTGGGGTTTATGTAGGAAGGGTGTAAGTCATCTTTCATATGGGAAGGAAGAAATGTTTTCTTGGAAACAGTGGTTCTATCTGACACATGTGTGTGGGGCAGAGGGAGAGTGAGCAGATTGATTCAAAGTGGGAAAATAGTACTGGAAATAGGTGCCAAAGTTTGAGCAAGGGTACCTACTAATGGTATTTCTATTTGGTTGGAGAACAAATGAATATTAAATCATAAAGGGAGGACAGTTCAGAAGATGTCATAGACAATAAGTGAATTGCCAGGTGTGTGAAGTAAATAGAATGCTATGACTTCAGATATGGAATAACAGTTTGTTGACATTAGCCACACTAACACATGTGGGGAGAGTACAATGATTTGTAATACCTATTACAGTTCACAACAGGATCAAAGGCAGTATGAGAAGAATGCATAAAATTTTCAGTGCACTATATGTGGACCCATTTGACTTAAGTCAGTTTACTAAGTGAGTAAAACTTGCTCTCTCCAAATATACTGTTTTCTTATTGCAGAACACAAAGAAGTATTTGAGAATTCCTCAGTGTGACCCCACCCCCACACCATCCTACTTGCCTACTAGAAGGGACAAGAAATTGCACTAGCTTAGACAATCAGAGAGAAATTACTTTTTTTTTTTTTTTTTGACAGGCAGAGTGGACAGTGAGAGAGAGAGAGACAGAGAGAAAGGTCTTCCTTTTGCCATTGGTTCACCCTCCAGTGGCCGCCAGGGCCAGTGTGCTGTGGCCAGTGCATCACACTGATCAGAAGCCAGGAGCCAGGTGCTTCTCCTGGTCTCCCATGCGGGTGCAGGGCCCAAGGACCTGGGCCATCCTCTACTGCACTCCCGGGTCATAGCAGAGAGCTGGACTGGAAGAGGTGCAATCGGGACAGAATCCGGCGCCCCAACCAGGACTAGAACCCGGTGTGCTGGCGCTGCAAGCGGAGGATTAGCCTATTGAACAGCGGTGCCGGCCGAGAAATGACTTTTAAGTGCAATATTATGCCCACATTATGCTCAGATGCTTCAGACTATAGGTACACCGGTTACAGCCTAGAGGTTGGCTTTTCCTATGCCAGTAGCATGAACTAACACAATTGAAAACAAATTTTGATTGGAGCTGAAAGTACCTGATTATGTTGCCATGTGTCTCTCATCAGTTAATCACGTTATCAACCTCACACACAGAATTTCTATATGCTCAGGCTATAGTAGTCTCCCATGGTGGAGCTACTTGTGTCAGAATGCCCTGTAGATTTGGTTCACACAGGTTAGTAACATTCCATATTAATAATATAACTCCTTTGTAAATACCTTGGTCCTAGCATAATCCCAAGTATTAGATTTAAGTATGGCATATTTATGAGGTTTAAAAACATGTAAAAGAGTCAGATTTTGCAATCTAAGCAATCTTGTAAGTCATCAGCATCCACACTTATAGCTCAATAATATATTCAAATCTTCAATCTGGCACAGTTAGATTTGGAAAAGTTCAAAGTGTTATTTTTTAAATAAGATCTAGTACTTTAAAATTGTATATTTTTATCCACGTATAAAATGTAGAATGTTAATTATTATAAGTTCAAGAAATAATTGTCATAAATTATTATGTGTTTGAAATTTTCATTCACCTAAAAGAGGTAATTGTACTGAAATATTAATTATTAACAAAGTGAATTTTTTAACAAATTAAATCTTTATTCTCTGATCTACATTTGATTCAAATAACAGACAAGGTAATAAGTCACAATGTTTCTGATTTCTTCAAAATATATTTTCACTTTCTCAATACTTAGCAACTGTGGGGCCTCTGCTGTGGTGCAGTAGGTTGAGCCTCTGTGCATCCAATATCAGAGTGCTGGTTCACATTCCGAATGCTCTGCTTCAGATCCAACTTTCTGCTATTGTGCCTGTGGTGACAATAGAAGATGGCCCGAGTATACAGGCTTCTGCCTCACATGGCAGATACCACAATAGAGTTCTAGGCTCCTGACTTTGGTCTAGCAAAAACCCAGTGGTTGCAGCCATTTGGGGAGTGAATCAGTGTGTAGAAGATCCCTCTGTCTCTCTGTCTATATTTCTTTCTCTTTTCTGCCTCCCTATCTGCCTCTCTAATGCTCTGCCTTTAAAGAAATAATGAATAAATAAATCTTTACAAAATATTTGGCAACTATACTGTCAATATGCCATTTTTCTATTATTTTTCCAAAAGATACAATGTGTGTTCATTATCAAATAAAGACATGAAGAAAACATATTCTGCAATCCCACCTACAAATAATTACTATTCATAATTTGCTATATTCATTTCTGTTATTTTTAATCCATTATGTATTTTTAAAAGTGGAGTTATTATACAAATATGCTAAATCATTCTTTTGAATATTAGTCGATATATACTCCTGGAAAACACCAGTTTTAGTATAGTAATGTAACTTCCCAATGTATGCATACATCATAATGTATTTATTGCCTGTGAAAGCCATAAATTTTAACCTGTTTTCAGCTCTTTTCTTGATGAAAATCACATTCTGGTAGCTATCTTTGTTTATATCTTTTAAAGTTATGATTATTTTAATAAAATAGATTTTTGGGAGAATTACTGAATCAAAATTTATGAACTTAGGCTGGCACCACGGCTCAATAGGCTAATCCTCTGCCATGCGGCGCCGGCACACCAGGTTCTAGTTCCGGTCGGGGTGCCGGATTCTGTCCCGGTTGCCCCTCTTCCAGGCCCGCTCTCTGCTATGGCCCGGGAAGGCAGTGGAGGATGGCCCAAATGCTTGGGCCCTGCACCCCATGGGAGACCAGGAGAAACACCTGGCTTCTGGCTTCGGATCAGCGCGGTGCGCCTACCACAGTGTGCAGGCCGCGGCGGCCATTGGAAGGTGAACCAACGGCAAAGAAAGACCTTTCTCTCTGTCTTTCTCTCTCTCACTGTCCACTCTGCCTGTCAAAAAAAAATAAATAATAAATAAAAAATAAAAAAAAATTTATGAACTTAAAATACTATCTTGCCACTTTGCTTCTCAGGAAGATATTTTGTTTTGTTGGCTTTGAGACAATTTTGGAGACTAAGATATGTGAACCTAAAATCCTCAGGAACATGATATATATCTTGGTTGTCATGGTAGATGCAAAATGGTCATTTGCTCAAGTTGACATAGATGTATTTAAGAGTTCAGGGTGAGGATTTTTATATTTACTTGTGATTTGTATTCCTTCTATTAACTGTATCCTTATTTTAGTCTCTTTCCAGTTAATTGAATAGAAGTTAGGGTTTAAAACACTGAATTGAATAAAACAACCTTTCAAATAATAGTATATATAATTTTATAACTTAATACTTAAATATTAATCAACTTTCCATTCCTGTCAATTAATTCAATGAGAATTTTAATTGATATGTAATTTTTACCTTAATTCAGTTTATTTAAGCTTGGCTTTCATTTTGGTTTTTTTTTTTTAAACTATTTATTTTTATTTATTTGATTGGAAAAGAGAGAGAGAGAGAGAGAGAGAGAGAGAGACCCATCTTCCATCCACTGTCTCACTCCCGGAGACAGTGGGCAAGGCCGAAGTCAGGAACTAGAAACTCCATGTTGTTCTCCTACGTGGGTGTTAGGAATTCAAGCATTTGAGCCATAAGTGCCTTCCAGGAGCATGAACTAGAAGATCTGGAGCAGAGTAGGCAGGACTCAAACCTGTGTTCTGAAATGGAATGTGAGACTCCCAAGCTGAGACCATCTGTGTCACAACGCCCACTCCAGGTTTTAAGTTTCTAAGTCAAACTTCATACTGAAGATTTTACATTGTCACTAGTTTCTTTCACTTACTGATACCTTTTCTTTCTTCCATGCATTATGTTCAAATGTGCTACTGAGTTAGCAACTGAAAAGATTTCAGGAAAAAATGCATGGACCAGACAATGCATCTTTAACAATAGAACTTAAAGGACATTTATTTATACAAAAAGAGATCATTTCTACTAAGACATTGCTAACAAAATCTGTCTGAAAAAATATAATCTTATTGGCACATTTGAAATAAAGGGAAAAAAAATACTCATGAAATTGACTAATATAAGGTGTGTGGCAAGCTTCACAGGACCATGTGAGACGCTAATAGAGAAGCTCAAAAAGTTCCATGAATTGGAGTAAACTTTAAATAATTATCTTTGTGTCAGCATTCTGGTGCAGAGGATCAAGCTGCAGCTTGTGATGCCAGCATCCCAAATCAGAGTGCCAGGTCAAGTCCTGGCTGCTCTGTTTCTGATTCAGCTCCTGCTAATGTATCTGGGACGAAAGTGAATGATGTCCCCAGTACTTGGGTAGCTGCCACCCAGTGGGAGACCTGGATGCATTCCTGGCTCCTGGCTTCCACCTGGCCCAGATCAGGTTGTTGTGGCTATTTGAGGGAGTGAACCAGTGGATGGAAGATCTCTCTCTCTCTCTGTCACTCTTCCTTTTAAACAAAGTAAATAAATAATCTTAAGAATAATAATTATTGTGAATCCTAGTTGTATCTAAGCTATAATTGGAAACTCAAATTTTTTTGACATGTAGAAATGATAATTTTTCTTACTGACTTTGTTAAGCATCTATTTCAGAATCAAGGAAAGCAAAACATCGCGCTCAGAGCTTTCAAGGGGAAAGGGTCAACATGAAAAATGAAACTTTGAATAACCAGAATGTCTTTTTATTTTCATAATATTTCCCATCATAGAAATAATAGTTGTAGAATTCATATTAAAGTAGAATTTTACTGCTCATATCTAAAACACCTGGGGCATCTAGAAATACAAAAAATGACAATCTTTCTAAAGAGTGGAGGTTTTATTTTTATTCCTTAGAGATACAGAAAATAAAAATGCATTCTGTATTATTTTCCCGGAGATTTCTATTTATAACCTTCTAAGTGTCTGTTTACTTCTGGCCACTGGACCATTATAAGTCTGATAGCTGGTAAAACAAGAATCCTAATCAGGTTTAACAAATCTTCCCTGAAATGATTTATCTTGTCATAGCTACAGAGCAGGCTAAATTGAATAGCAAAATTAATCTGACTCTATAAAGGTGAACTCTAGCCCATCATGTAGTCTGTGACAGTAATTAATGCTGCTTTAGCTTTCTTTCCATGTTCAGCTCCAGCAGCCTACTAGTAATTTAGGTGTGTGGAAATCTGTGTTGAGCTTCATTTATTTCAGCCACACAGCAATAGGAAAGACTGGCATGTTTGCACATTTTCAGTCTCTCTCAAAAAAGGATTTTAAAGATATTTCCTCTTCTCTGTTCTCATTTAAATTTAATGTAAGCTGAGATATTCTATATTTCAGTGATTATGAATAATCTCTATGGTAGTTTATAAAACACTGATAATAAATTGATGATATTTAGGACTTATTTATGAAATAATTAGTAAGAATTCAAACTTATCTCCCCTATTTACTACTATTTTTATTACAAGTAGATAAAGCACTATTTTTAGCTATCTTACAATACTTAATTCAGTATACTCTTCCTGGATCCCAGTTTTTAATATAAAAATTAGGAGGAGGGATTCTTACCATGTATATGAAGGGCGTCCAAAAAGTTCCAGGAAAATTAGTATTATGAAAAAACTAGGCATATATTTCTTCTTTTTTCAATTTTTGCACCAAAATAAACTCATCCTTTAAATCTATTTTCCATAGACATTTTGAAATACCCTCATAATTTAAATCATCTCTAGATTTATTATTCATAATGTTGGACATGGTGCAAAAGCTATGTATATAATTTTATATTATTGTTTAGGGCATAATGACAAAGGAAAAAAATTGTTCATACTTGGGACAGAAGTAATTTTTTTTCTCAAAATATTTTCAATCTGTGATTGAAAGAGTCCAGGAGTTTGAAGTGTGTGGAGCTGGAGGACCAACTGTACTTCAAAGATTGAGAACAATTTTTTTTTTTTTAAGATTTATTTGTTTATTTGGAAGGCAGAGTTATAGAGTGGGAGAGGCAGAGATCTTCCATCCGCTGGTTCACTCCCCAAATGGCTACAATGGCCAGAGCTGGGCCAATCCAAAACCAGGAGCCAACAGCCTCCTCCTTTTGGTTTCCCACATGGATGCAGGGACCCAAGGATTTGGGCCTTCTTATACTGCTTTCCCAGACCATAACAGAGAGCTGGATTGGAAGTGGAGCAGCTAGGTCTCGAACTGGTGTCCATATGAGCTGGCACTGCAGACAGTGGCTTTACCTGCTATACCACAGTGCTTACCCCTACTTTTATGTTTTAAAAAGCTTGTTTGTTTTTTTGAAAGGCAGAAGGATAGAGAAAGAGAGAGAGAGATAGAGAGATAAATGGAGAGACAAAGAAGAAAAGGGATACTCCATCTACTGGTTCGTTCTCTAAATGGCTGCAATAGTCAACTCTGGGCCAGGCAGAAGCCAGGAGCCAGGAACTCTATCTGGTTCTTGTATGTGGGTGGCCAGGGTCCAAGTACTTGTGCCATCATCTACTGCTTTCCCAGATAGATTATCAGGAAGCTGCACTGGAAGTGAAGCAGGCAGGACTCAAACCAGCACTCTGATATGGGATCCGACATTGTAAGCAGCGACTTAACCTGTTGTACCTCAGTTGTGTATCTTAGCACTATTAGGTATTTGACTAACATCTGTAAGAAATGAAAGAAACACTCCAAATATTTTAATGTGGTATACATTATTAGAGGATAATAACTTGGCCTATGTGTTTTGGAATCTATATTTTTATTCTAGAAAAGACTGAGGGTAAAGTTCAAGTATATATCTCATAGAGAATAGGAAAAAGGTGATTTGAAGTAGACAGGATATTTCAAAAGTTTGCTTGTTTCTGAAATTAAATTGCATGTAAAAATAACTGTCTAGATTTAAATGCTATGATTCTGTTTTCTTTTTGGAAGATAGTAAGAATGATGTTTCCACAACTTTTTGCACATTTCATTTAAACTTTCAAAAGATACAAAAGAAAGAAGCATTTGGCCATGTTAAAACAGTTAATGTTTATCTAGAAACAAAAATCACTCTTCAAAAAACCAATACATCTAAGAACAAAATGATAATTTGTAAGCATGATAAGTACCTCCACTAAAAACAGATTTTTAAATTAAAAATGAATAGTAACACCAATTGTCTTTTATTTATCACATCAAAATTTATCTTCTTGCATGCTATATATAATAGAGCCAAATTATAAATTATATAGATTTGATACTAGCAATGCCTACAGTCCAAATTATTCATATTCTTGAGTCCTGGAACACAGCAAATATGAAACATTCCAAGACTTTACTCCTAAAATTTTACAAACTTTATGCCTAAACTCAATCTCAAACTCCTGAATGCTACAAATTGTACCAATTGGGTTTTCAATATTTCTTTTGAGTGGGATGATGCACTAGCCCACCCCTGCTGTGATTACAAACTAAACCAGATACCATTCTGTAGGATATTATGAATAAGGAACCCCATTTTCTCCTCCTCCTCACATTTTAGTGTCTTAATTCTGAGAAATTGAATTAGCCCATTCATTTTATAGCATTTCATTGGATTTTTTGATACATTAAGCTTTTTCCATTTATTTTTCCCTTTTCTAGCCTTTCTTTTATTGTTATGAATTGATTATTTACTATAATACAAAAAGATTATAGGAGTATTAAAGAAAAATTCAGAGTGAGAATAAATAGTGATAGAATATTTAGATAAAATGGTCAGCAAGGCCCTTCCTCAAAAATAGAATATGAGGATAGACTTGGATAAAATGAAACAGTGGTCCAGCAAGAGCATAGGCAGAGGAACAGAGAAGTGCAAAGGCCCAGTGTCAACAGGGTGCTTGTCATGTTTACAGACACACAGAATGCTAGATTTCAGTGAGCAAGGAAAAAAGTAGAAAATACTTTAAAAAGTAGCCAAAGGCCAAGTCATTTAGGATTTTGTAGGCTGTGGGTAAGACTTGATATCTACCGACTTCCTCAGATCTCTAACCTTGGTGAAATTTCAAACATGGTTTCAATCATAGAAGTCTGCCCTGCCTCAGGCTTACCTAGATAAAGGTACTGAAAGGCTTCGGGTTCAGCTGGGCTCTTGGAAGCTGTGAACCTGTCCTGCCTGCTCACCTGTCAGGGTTTTGGTTTCACTCAAAAGATTCCAGTGGCAAAAATATTTCCAGAACTCTTACTTATTTTCCTCAATCGAACTTACTAGATCTTGCCCGTCTAGAAGTAGATTCTCTCTTATGTGCCTTCCCCCACCCTCCCCTCAGACCCCTCGTCTTCAAAAATCCTCCTATCCCTGGGGACACTTCTAGTTCCACTTCTTTTCCTAAGGGGACTCAGTAGCCTTAAACATTTTTATGTCTGATGTATAATATTGTGTGATAAAAAGTTTTTTAAACACACAACCAAACTATCATTTTGCTTCTTAATTTTGACATTAATCCATTTGTCAGAGAACATGAACTCAAAGCGTGCTACAAACTGTACATTCCTTATAATGGTTAATGAGGTGCATGTCATGAAAAAGTTATCAGGAAAAAGAAATGCAATTCATGCATAACACATGCAATGAAGCACACAAACCCAAATGTTTATAATATTTAATGTATTTCCAGAAGATAAAGTGCTCCCAATTTAACTTTGATCAAGTATTACAAAGTATAAAATGCAGTTAATTGTATGAATTATTAGCCTTCAGAGAAGAAAAGTTCAAATAAACTTTACCATTGATTATATAGGTTTTTTTTGTTTGTTTGTTTGTTTGTTTGTTTTTTATTTGACAGATAGAGTTAGACAGTGAGAGAGAGAGACAGAGAGAAAGGTTTTCCTTCCGTTGGTTCACCCCCGACTTGGCCGCTACGGCCCAAGCTACTTCGATCCGAAGCCAGGAGCCAGGTGCTTCCTCCTGGTCTCCCACGCGGTTGCAGGGGTCAAGCACTTGGGCCATCCTCCACTGCCTTCCTGGGCCACAGCAGAGAGCTGGACTGGAAGAGGAGCAACCAGAACTAGAACCCGGAGATTGTACAGTTTTTAAATAATATGATAGTTAAGTACTAATTGAATAATAACAAGGTAATCCAAGGCTATTTGTACCCTGATTTAGAAATTCTGACAGAAATGCTCAAAACACCAGAGGAAGCTAAAAATGAATAAGAAGTAATTTTTTTAAATTAGGAAATCAGAATAGACACAATAGACTCAAATAATGATTGTGCCAAGTTTACAGAACCCCCAGTAATGGACGGACCTATAACCTCATCTGAAGTTACGGGACCTGCAGCCATCTGACAGTGTTTGCTGTATTACCTGCTAACTTGTGACTGCAGATAGGTCACTCTCTTTTCCTGGAGTATCTTGAATACAGGTACTCTACTCCAATTAGCTAGCAGAACAGAACTGTTAACAAGGCACTATTATCCCTTGGGAATAGCACTGCTGTGGACGGTGTGAGTTATCCTTTTCTCTATTGCTTTTGGCTAAAATCTTATTGAATCTTAGAACAAAGGAGAGCTTAAAAATAATCTAGAGCAAAGATAATAAATAGTGTATCCCTTTCTCCTCTTTCTCTCCTCAAGGGAAACAACATTAATTCATGGAATGTTCTTTTCCACGAAGCAGAGTCTACCTCATGATTTCCAATAGACCTTTTAAGGTGGCCACTTCTAATTAATTGGTCCAAATTTCCGTTTTACACTTATTTGGTGTCTCCAATTAAGGTACTCAGAACCATTTGCAACCGGAGTGGAGATTCAACCTCTAATCTTAAAATGGATCATTTCCCTATAGGAAATATAGGAAATAAATCAATCCATATATGAAGTAAAACTCCAATCTTTTTTCACTCATTCCAAGTTCACAAACCAAAAGCACATATGTGGATCCATTCACTACAGAGCACAATTTGAAAGGCTCCCTTCTATATCATTTCTATTTTAAACAAAGAGTTGGAGAATTTAGGGAGTTGTTACTGAAACTGATTCTTTGCAGATGGATAAAATAAAATTTTCCTGAAGACTCAGCACCTTGCTGCTATCTTGAAAATCAGAAGTACAGTTTAACTGTAGCATGGACATAGTGGTCCACCCTCAGATTGTCTAGTTTGTTCAAAAGATAATGTCAAGGCAGGAAGCCATGTTTTGTAAAGTGCTCTGAGGGAAGATGCTAGACCTATTAGTAATCGTCTCCCTGGATCTGCTTGGTCTCATTTAACTCAGTGAGCTTTCTATTTGTCTTTTTCTGAGGCCCAGAGAATAAAGCAATCACCAGAATTTAAAAATAACATAATGTGGAGCCATTGCCCCCAAGCTTGTACAGGTGACATTCTGCAGAGATCAGTGCCGAGTGCATTTAACATCTCTCTATGTGACTGATTACAAGCTGGGGAGAGTATTCATTAAGTTTGCCACATACACCGCATCATCAGGATGGGTGAGCACCTCGGAAGACAGGATTAGAATTAAAAATGACCTTGACAGTTTTACAAATGATTACAAGCAAATGAAATTGAGTTCTCTAGAATCAGCCGTGCAGCAACATACTAAAGAGATCTACTATACAAACCCAAGTTTGAAATGGATGCCTCAAGCAGAGTTGCAAGCTGTACTTTGGTCAACATTGTTTTGCTAATTAGAAAGTTATTATAACTCTGTACTGTATAATCTATCAGAGCAGAGTAACATCTTACCTCACAGGATGTATAATCTAATATTTCATTAAATATAATATATAATTTTCTTGGTGACCAAATGAAAATGTAGATTAATTATTTTTAAGCATCTCCAAATTAATTATGAGACCTATAAATGGTAAAAACTTGGAAAGCTTAAAAAAATCATATACCCAAGATGCACGAAATAATTATAGGAGTAGAAAGCAGGAAAACTTAGCAAAATGACAATAAACTGGAAATTTTGGGAGTGTAAAATTGCTCACCATCTTAAGAAAAGTGAATTTTTTTAATATCACAAGTAATTTAGATCATAAGTAAACAAAAGATTTCAATGCTATAAATTTTCATTAGATTTCACAGAAAGAGCATTAAGCTAGGCTGTGATTTTATAGTTTTGTGTGATTCCACCAGTGCAGATCTACTGTTTCTTGAGCTTGTAAGAGTACAATATTTATTTCTATGAAGAAAGGCTAATTTCTGAGAATTCTTGGAATGACATATAAGCTTTCCAAGTAAGTGCTTGCAAAATTATTGTTTCATCTACTAAGAAATTATAAAATTCTCTCAAAATCTGCCTCAAATCTCTTTTATGAGACCTAAAATCTTGCAATGAGCATTTGGTATAGTGTTTAATATGCAGCACAAAACACCTGCATCACGTATCAAGAATACCTGGGTTTCAGTGCTGGCTCTGCTCTTGATTCCAGCTTACTGCTAATATGCACCCTAGGAAGAAACAGGTGATATCTTGAGTAGTTGGGTCCCTGTCATCTGCAAGAGAGACCTGGACTGAGTTCCCAGCTTCCAGCTTCAGGTTCAGCTCTTACTGTTGGGGGCATTTGAGGAGGAGCAGATGGAAGGTTGCTCATGCTCTCTGTTCCATCCCCCCAAAAATCTAAAATCTTTAAGACTATTACATATAGAACATCACAAAGATAGGAGAAATTTCTTAATCATACTGATACCATGTAAAATCTCTGTTAAATAAAGCACAAGAAACTGGTGTGAGATATGTTGTATGATCTATGGACCTCTATTGCCAGAAAAAGACTCTTGACTTAATCCTAGTGAACAATTTCATTTGGCATATTTAATGTAACAATGCCTTTAATAATTGTAATTACTGAAAGGACAGTCACATCATATCTTAAGTGTGAAATAACAATATTTTTATTTACCATACATACCATTGCATATAACATACTAGATACTGGTTTATAGCTACCACTATGATTTTAAATTACTGCTCTTTTGCAATATCTAGAGGTATGGAATACTTCTGCCACATGTGATGCTGAAAAACCTCTTAGAGACCATTCATGAATGTGCATATCTGTAAGCTTGTGTTACACTTAACAGCTTCCAAATTAGTTCAACATTTTTTCATTTTTGTTCTTAATTTACTGCAAACTGTCACTTTTTTACACAACCCCATATCTGTTATTATATATCCTATTTTACAAGCATAGGAAAAACTGGACAGTAAATTCTACATTAATTTCAGGCTTATTCTAAAGTAATTATCCAAAAGCCACTTCAGCACCTATGTAGATTCTGAACCTTGCAATTTCTGTATACAGCATATTTTCTTTTATGAGAGAAGTGAAGACACAGTTACAGAGAGAGAGAGAGAGGGAGAGACAGAGGCAGAGAGAGATCATCTGGATGGTTCACTCTCCCAGTGGTTGCAAGATCCAGGGATGGGCCATGCCAATGCCAGGAGCTTCATCTCGGTCTTTCATGTGTCAGGGACCCAAATACTTGGGCCATCTTCTATGGTTATTTTCCAGGACATAAGCTGGGAGCTATATCAAAAGTGGAGCAGCTGGGACACAACCAACACCCTAATGGGATGCTGGTGTCACAGGCAGTAGCTTTTCCCGCTCTGCCACAATGCCAGCTCCTTTGAGAAAAAATTTTTGGAACTCTGTTTTTATCTGTGTCAAAGGCAAGGGAATAAGAAAAGAGAGAGACAGTAAGGAAGAATAATGAATGAAACTGCAGGGGGACTGAAAGAATGGAGATTGGCCAGGGATTCTAGGAAATAGTAAACAACTAGAACTCAAACTTAGATTTCAAAATTTACATACTTGACATAATGCATATCCAAAAACTGTCTTAGGTTTTTGATAGTAGAAAAAATGGTTTTCAAAATTTTTAAAATTAAAGTTTATTTTTAATTGACAAAGTAATTATGTATTTATGAGGTACATTTGATGTTTTAATACAATTAAACATTGTGGAATGAGAAAATCAGACTACTTAATGTATCTATCACTTCAAATACTCATTGTTTATTTGTGCTAAGAACATTTAAATTCCAGTCTCTTAGCTATTCAAAAATATACATTAGCTGAATTCATCTTGGTGTACAAAAGATCACCATAACTCATTCTTCCTAATGAAACTTTGTACACTTTGGTCAACACTGCTCCTTTCTCCATTCATTCCCCAATTTCTCCCTAGCCTCTGATAACCATCATTTTACTCTCCGCTTCTTTGAGTTGAAATTTTAGGTTTCATATACAGTTGATATCTTTCAATATTTTTTTCTCTTTATCTGGTTTTTTTCACTGAACATAATTTCCTTTAGATTCATCCAAGTGGTTATTAGTGACATAATTTTGTTCTTTTGTTTAAGGCTGAATAGTGTTCCATTGTATATACACTACATGTTTCTATATCCAATAGTCTGTTGATCAGCATTTAGGTTATTTCCATATCTTGACTATTGTGAATAATGCTGCAATGTATATGGGAGTGTAGCTATTTCTACAACATAAAGGTTTCAATTCCTTTAATATATATCCAGAGATGGGTATGTTAATTTATTTGATATTTCTATTTTTAGTATTTTAAGAGCCTCCATAGCATTTTCCATAGTGGCTGTACTAACTTACAATTCTATCAGCTGTGCACAAGCATTCCCTCTTGTTCACATTCTGGTCAAAATGTGTTATCTTTCACCTTTTTAATAACAGCTGTTCTAACAGATGTGTGATGATATCTTATTATGATTTTAATTTGTGTTTCTCTGCTAATGCCTGATGTTGAGCAGTTTTCATAGAACTGCTGGTCATTTGTACGCTGTTTTTTTTTTAATATTGCCTATCTGTACCCTTTGTACATTTTTAACCCAGTTATTCGCTTTCTTTTGAGCTGTTTAGGATTTTCACATATTTTTGATAGTAATCCTTTATCATACATATGGTTTGCAAATATTTTCTTCTACTCTATACGTTGTCTCTTCACTCTGTTGGTTGTTTCCTTTGCAGAAGCTTTTTAGTGTGATGTAAAAATACTTATCTGTTTCAGATTGTTTTGTCTATGTTTTAGGGGTGTCATACTCAAGAATTTACTGCTCAGACTTCATCATTTAGCTTTTTCCCTTGAGTTTCCTTGTAGTAGTTGTATAATTCAGATCTTATATTTGAGCCTTTAATCAATTTTGAGTTGATTACAATACAGAGGGTGAGATGGAGGGCCATTTCATTGTTCTGCATGTGTATTATAGGTTTCCTCAACACCATTTTGTGAAGACCAGGTGTTTTTCTCATTCTATGTTCCTGGCACCTTTGTCAAAAATCAGTTGCCCATGGATGTGTAACTTTATTCCTGGACTCTGTCTTAGTTCATTCTTCTCTATGCCTGTTTTCATGCCAATACTGTTCTATGCCATTTTAATGTATTTTGAAATCAAGTAGTGTTATGCCTCTGGCTTTTTTCTTTTCTTTTCTTTCTTTCTTTCTTTTTTTTTTTTTTTTTGACAGGCAGAGTGGATAGTGAGAGAGAGAGACAGAAAGGTCTTCCTTTTTGTCGTTGGTTCACCCTCCAATGGCCGTTGCAGCCGGCGCATCGCGCTGATCCGAAGCCAGGAGCCAGGTGCTTCTCCTGGTCTCCCATGCGGGTGCAGGGCCCAAGGACCTGGGCATCCTCCACTGCCTTCCTGGGCAATAGCAGAGAGCTGGCCTGGAAGAGGGGCAACCGGGATAGAATCCGGCGCCCCAACTGGGACTAGAACCTGGTGTGCTGGCGCCGCAAGGCGGAGGATTAGCCTGTTAAGCCACGGCGCCGGCCTGGCTTTTTTTTTTTTCACTCAAAATTGTCCTGACTATTTGGAGTCTCTTGTGGTTCCCCACAAATTTTTAGGATTATTTCTGTTTGAGTCTATGAAGAATAACATTGGGATTTTCGTAGGGACGGGATTGAATATGTGTGCTGCTTTGGGTAGTACAGATAATTTAACGGTATTAATTCTTCCAATCCCTGAATAGAGGATATGTTTCCATTTATTTGTGTTCTGTTAAATATATTTCACCAATGCTTCAAAATGTTCAGTATACAGATCTTTCATCTCTTATTTAAATATACTCTCCAGTATTTTGTTATGTTTTGATATGTTGCAAACCAGATTGTTTTCATAATTTCATTTTCTTTTAAGATTTATTTGTTTGAAAGGCAGCATTACAGAGAGGGGTGTTTGGGGGCAGGAGAGATCTTCCATCCACTGGTTCACTCCCCCAAATGTCTGCAATAGCCAAAATGGCTGCAACTTCCAGAACTGGGCTGATCTGAAGCCAGGAAGCCAGGAGCCAGGGGCTTCTGGGTCTTCCATGAAGGTGCAGGCTCCCAAAAACTTGGGTCATCTTCCACTGCTTTCCCAGCATATTACCAGGAAGCTGGCTTGGAAGTGGAGCAGCCAGGACTAGAACCAATGCCCATATTGGATGCCAGCACTGCAGGTGGTGGCTTTACCTGCTTCACCACAGTGCCAGTTTCCCATAATTTCCTTTCAATACTTCAGTTTTCGTATATAAAATGATACTGATATTTGTCAGTTTATTTTGCAACCTGCAGTTTCCCTAAATCATTTATCATTTCTAAGAACTTTTTGATGAAATGTTTAGTTTTCTATTAAAGTAAATCATGTTTTCAACAAACAAATTTTAATATCTTCCATTTTCTCTTTGAGTGATTTTTATTTCTTTTTCTTGCCTCATTACTCAAACTGGGAATTATACTACTAAGTTGAATAGAACTGGTAAGTATGGGCATCCTTATCTTGTCCCTGACAAACAGTGCAAAAGTTTACAACTTTTTTCACCATTGACTATGTCCTTTATGGTACTGAGAATCACTCCTTTTGTTCCTATTTTATTGAAAGATTTTATCATGAAAGAATGTTGAATTTTGTCAAATAATCTTTTGCATCTATTGTCAAGGTCATATGGATTTTGTTCTTCATTCTCTTAATATGGTGAATAACATTTATTGGTTTGCATATGTTAAGCCATACTGTGTCAATGGGATAAATTTCACTTAATTATGGTTAATGATCTTTTTAATGTACTGTTGAATATGGCTTAATAGTATTTTTGAGGGTTTTTGTATCCATATTCATTAAGCAAATTGGCCTGTAGTTTGTTTCTTTCTTTCTTTCTTTTTTTCTTTCTTTCTTCCTTCCTTCCTTCCTTCCTTCCTTCCTTCCTTCCTTCCTTCCTTCCTTCCTTCCTTTCTCTCTTTCTCTCTCTCTTTCTCTCTTTCTCTCTTTCTCTCTTTCTCTCTTTCTTTTTTCTTGTAGTGTCCTTGTCTGGCTTCAGTAGAAGGGAGACATTGGCCTCATAAAATGAGTCTAGAATTATTCCCTCTTTTAATTAATATTGTATCTGTTTCCTTTGACTTCACACCAGCTGAAAGCCTCCCTTCCCAGAAGGCTTGCTTGAGAAGGTAGGGAGGACAAATAGGATATGAAAAAGGGAGACAGGAAGAGAGAGAGAGGGGGTAACAAAGATTAAAGTTGGCTGAAGAAGTTGCAGTAAACCAGTGATTCTAGAAGAAATATTAACTGACTATAAATTAGTATGTTTGTGAGATAAAAGAGAGCATTCTTTTAAAAAGACATTAATAGGCATGTGCCCTGGCCTCTACTAAATTCTGAGGGTCTCCACCAAGTTACAAATTTAATTTGGAAATAGGCTAAGCAACAAGAGAAAAATGCTACCAGAAAGATGAGCTGGTCTCAAAAGATCATGGATGGCAACACACCCTGCACAAAAATATTCCACCAATGTCATAGTCTTTCCTTCATATTTCACACATGGGATTAGCCAGCCAGGTGCAAGACAAAAAAGAAAACACTAGAATGTGCATAGGCAACATTTGAATGAAAGCAGGCAATGTCTGAGTGCTTGTCCATGGATCCATTTAGTCAATAAATATATAAATTCATCTGTTTTGAAGGTAATTTGATTGTACTTTCCTTGGCTATCAGAATGAATCTTTGACAAGCATTATTAGAAACAAAGGAGTGGAGAAATCTTCATTTTCATTTTGAAATGAGCTTTGCAAACTGCAAAATGTCAAGTCATCACACAACTCTATTATTGTTGTTAATATTTATCATGACTGAAGATTTCACCTGAAGGAGGGAAAAAGAGATGGAAAATTGTATTGTCACATATGAGAAGTGGCAATTCTTATCCCTGTGTAGACTTCTCCAATTAAATAACCAAAGAATAATATTGAAGATGGCATTTCAGAATAGCATAGCATGCCTTTTCTGGAAGCAGGAAAAAAATGCTACCTTTTTAAATTGGGTCACATTTTTCTAAGATTAAGCTAGGAATAGACTAAGACTGACTATGCTTACTGTGGGCATTGGAAATGTTTAACATCCCTGCTTTCATAGTGAGCCCTCTCTTTTTACAATAAAAAATACCCATCACTTCTGTCTGCCTACATTATTATCCTCATTATCCAGCTGGAAAAAAGTGGGGTTATTGGATTGTAGCAAAGCAAGTTTTTGAATAAAATTTCCACTCCCTATGCCAGGGATCATGAAATTAAGGCCTACAGGCCATATTCTGTTTACAAGCTTACTGTCTGTTTTACATATGGTTATGAGTCTAAGAATGCTTACATTTTTAAACAATTGTCAAGAATATTGTAGAGTAACACAGATCTCATGCCTCAAAAAGCCTGATAGAGTTACCATTTAGCCCTTTGTAGGAATATTAATGATATATTTCCTTTAAAATGCAATTTAAGTGGTTGATAATTAGTGTTTACAAAGGTTAGGAAATGTATTTTATCTATTTAACCTAGAAGACAAAACTAGAATATAGACATTTTCTCCAGTTATAAAGTACTGTGATATGCTCCTGATATAGAGTTAGTTGATAAAATGTCAAAAATACATTAATATTTTGATATCAAGAAGAAAGAATTTCTATTTTTAAGATCATCAGAAGATAAATAAATTGCCAAGGCAAACTTTGCCAGTATAGTCAACAAATAGGAATTAGACAATGAATATTTTATAAATTTATTTTTTAAAACACAGTTTTATTTATTTAATTTTTAAAGATTTATTTATTTATTTGAAAGTCAGAATTACACAGAGAGAGGAGAGGCAGAGAGAGAGAGAGAGAGTAGTCTTCCATCCATTGGTTCACTCCCCAATTGGTCATAACAGATGGAGCTGTGCCAATCCAAAGCCAGGAGCCAGGAGCCAGGAGCTTCTTCCAGGTCTCCCATGTGGGTGGATGGGCCCAAGAACTTGGGCTATCCTCTACTGCTTTCCCAGGCCATAGCAGAGAGCTGGATTGGAAGTGGAGCACCCGGGTCTGGAACTGGCACCCATATGGGATGCTGGTGCTTCAGGCCATAGCGTTAACCTGCTGCGTCGCAGCACCGGCCCCTATAAATTAATTTTAACATTACTACAATAAAACATATATACCAAAAAGATTTGTGTTGAATTTTTCAGCAAGTAAAGGATTTGTGGTTCATTGCATGGAAAGGTTGTACATGTTAGCTGCAGCCAACTGTTTCAGCTTTCATTTGACTCCTTTGAGCTAGATCACCTAAGTCCTAACAACTGTTCCTGCAGCAAATTTGTAAGACTCTCCATTGCCAATCACCAAGAGTCAGTTTTCTCAAATCACTGCAGACTTTGTGGTAAGAAGACTCATGTAAAAGCAAGTGTACACACTGTGCTTCCTTCCTCCCACACATATCTGGTAACTGCATTCACTAGGCTGGACCCTCCAGTGCTTAACAATGTCTTTCCTGGTTCTGATGGCTTCCACGCCTTGACATATACTTACAAACACATCAGCCTTCTTGCCTTAATATAACTCGAGTGCTGATTGCAGTTTGTGGGTGAAACCTTTGTCTGTCAGGAGACTAGAAATAGATCAGAAAACTCAGCACCACTCTGAATTAAGTAACCTTTCAGCTGTGGGAGACTTGAATCACCCCACCAACCTAGCATGCTATTCTTAACTGTTTCTTTGTCAGTATTTGGTTAAATGGAATAGGATAACATGGCCCACCTCTTGAAAATCAAGGAGAAGGAAAAATTAAATGTATGGAAAGTCCATAAATTCTGCATTTGACTTTCACCATTATTTCAATATTCACAAGTCTTTAAACAAGTTTCTCAGAAAACCATTACCTCTCTCTCTCCATATATATGCAAGTGTTTGTGTGTGTTTGTGTGTGTGTGTATGACTATCTTGAAGTATTCTAGTTAGAAGTAGTCTAGGACAGGAAGGGAAAGGAGAGTTAATATAAAGAGTGTATTGCCGGCGCTGTGGTGCAGTGGGTTAAAGCCCTGGCCTGAAGCACCAGTATCCCATATGGGCACCGGTTCTAGTCCCGGCTGCTCCTCTTCCAATCCAGCTCTCTGCTATGGCCTGGGGTAGCAGTAGATAATGGTCCAGGTCCTTGGGCCGCTGCACCCACATGGAAGACCTGGAGGAGACTGCTGGCTCCTGGCTTCTGATCGGTGCAGCTCTGGCCATTGTGGCCATCTGGGGAGTGAACCGGCAGATAGAAGACCTCTCTCTCTCTGTCTCTACCTTTCTCTGTAACTCGGTCTTTCAAATAAATAAAATAAGTCTTAAAAAATAAGAGTGTATCTATTAGTACTTAACTGAGTAGAAAAGAAGCCATCAATAATATGGGTTAAATTTCAAAACTAAAATTATTTAGTCCTCTTAAAATATGAAAAAAGTTCTAATTTTAATGTTTTTTAAAGATTTATTTATTTATTTGAAAGAGTTGCAGAGAGAAGAGAGAGAGAGAGATCTTACATCCACTGGTTCACTCCCTGAAAGGCTGCAATGAACTAATTGGGCCAGGCCGAAGTCAGGAGCTGGGATTTTTACCAGGGTCTCTCTCATGAGTGCAGAGACTCAATTACTTGAGCCATCTTCTGCTGCTTTCCCGGGTGCATCAACAGGGAGCTGGAGCGGAAGTGGAACAGCTGGGACTCAAAAAGGTGCCCATATGGTATCACAGGCAGTGGTTGTACTGACTATGCCACAATACCTATCCATCTAATTTTAATATTAATGTTAAAATATTTTATGTACTCTATATGACAGTTGAATACTTACAAGTAGCCATTGCTGACATGGTAAGATGACATATTAGGTGAGCTAAATAACGTGACAACTCATGAGAGTTGTACAGCCACTTGCTAGCAGCTGCATGTGGGTTACTTGCACCACTATGAGAATAAGAGTACCTATGATTTTTTCCTATGGTATCTGTGTTTTGCCTTATGTCTTCAACACTGTACACAACTAATTCTGGGCAAAAGAAAATACTTGTGTAAAGATAGAGCTCTGGGAACAGGATAGTTATAGGTGAAGCGATGTTGGTTCTCCTAGAATAGTTATTGAGTTCTTGTCATGTGCTGTAATATGCTGGACACAGTTACAAGATTAGGGGAGACACAGAGAGGGAGTCCTTACCCTGCAGAAGTCATGTTGTTGTATGAGAAGATGAAGAAAAATAAATAAGTAAAAATAAAATAAATACATAATTGCAGATAGTGTTATATAGGTAATAAATTGGGTGATGTCTAAAAAAAAAAAAAAAAAAAAACCTGTTGGGGGAAATACATTAGTTTATCAACAAAAGTTCCTCAGAGAAGATTGCTGTCCATCTGGGCCTTGGCAACAGAGATGGAATCCAGCTATTGCAGACCTGAGGAAATTCAGTCAAAAAGGGCCCGGCAAACACCTAAGGGCAGGATTTGCGGCTGGGCATGTTCCAGGAACAGAAGATTTATTTCTAAATGAGTAAAGGGTATAAGATGAGGTCAAAGGATAGGTATGGGCCAGATAATGGCTAGGTTCAGGAACTGAATTGTATACGTGGTGTTTTTTTTTTTTTTTTTTTTTTTTTAAGGAACGCCCTTGGAGGACTTTAATGGCTTGCTCAGATGTCAATATTTAAAATTTATTCTAGGAGATATGCATGTAAACAGCTTAAAAGAAAGGAAGAGTAGATGTGGGGACTACCATAATTATTCATGTTATAGATGGTGGTCCCTAGGGTAGTGTAGTAGGTATGCAGATCATTCTAAATGGATGGATTGGATGTGTATTTTAGATCTCTACCCTCGAATGCTTGCTATTGATTGATTGGACCGAGATAACTTGAGAACAGAATTTTAAAAATTCTAAAATATTTGTCTTATGAAGTAGGAAAACTAGCGTACATGGCCTTCTATTGGTTTTCCATTGCAAGTATTGTGAATCTAGGTCTCCTGTGATAGACTTGTATGCCACCTTATAGTCCAAGTCAAGTTAGGCATGATCCATTAAGATTCCCATCGCTCTAATTTATTTCCTTGGCTGAAATGTGAATCAAGATTTTTTTCTATTTTTGTCTCTAAATGTAGTTTTTAAAATATTTGCTTTTTTCCTATTTGCAATGATTGCACTTTTCAGAACATTGGGAAGTAAAACTCTCCTCCCAATGAAATGCCCTAGGATAAGTGCATTAATATAAGATGCCTGGGTCCTGCCTTGCTCTGGTTGGGAATGCTCTAAATCTCTTTTACTTGGATGAGGATAACAAAACTATCTTTGAATGTATTTGTATTCTAAACACCTGTTTTTTTTTTTTTTCTAATTGCTTTCCTAATTGAAGATTTCCTTTCCCTCCTCTGATCCCAATCTTCATCCAGAGCTACTCACATTGTGCCCATCTAGAGTTTTGTCACTTAATGGATACATTCTGCATTTAATTAAGTTAAGCTAACATTCCATGTCATATGCATGGTTTTCTTTGACATAAAGTCCTGCTTCCATTCCTCAGTATATCAGTTCTTATCTTAATATATGAATGCATTCTCAAGAATCTACTGCATATTTGATGAACATGTATTTAATGGACATCACTACTTTCCACCTTTCATAGCTGAAAACACTCAAGGATGAAAACTGAAAATTTTGTTTCTTCTTAGGTTAAATTCATGATTTTTAAAAAATTATTTATTTATATTTCCCACTGAGAGAGAGAGAGAGAGAGATCCCCAAATCCAAATGACCACAATAGAAAGGACCAGTCCAGGCCAAGACCAAGAACCTAGAATCAATCTGGATTGCCTACGTGGGTGGCAGGGACTCAGGTGCTTGAGCCACCACCTGCTGCCTATCAGGATCACAGTAGCAGGAAGCTGGATTAGAAGTGGTGTCAGAACTTGAACAAGGCACTCTTATATGGGATGCAGTCAACCCAAGTGGTGCCTCAACCAGTGTGCCAAATGCTGCCTTGGTTTTATTGTAAAACTTATTTTATCAGTGGAATTCTTCAGACAGATTTCTATGTGTAATCCCAATTGCCAGTATGTAAAACAGATAAGAAGAGAGAGTTGTTCTGCTGGAGGAGAGATCAGAGCTAGCCTTTCAGCCGCTTCTGTGGATCCTGAAACAGTGCTTGAGATATTTATCTATATGAAGTCTTTTACTCTACAAAATGCACTTTGAAGACCTCAGTGCTAAAAATTCTTCCAGATTTTGTTTAAATTCCAGGTTTGGGAGCTTCCCTACTTCTTTTTGCATGGTATGACTATAAATCACTAAAATTGATGATGAATGCCACACATAGACAGAAAAACAGACACACACACGGCCGGCGCCACAGCTCACTAGGCTAATCCTCCGCCTTGTGGCGCTGGCACACCGGGTTCTAGTCCCGGTTGGGGCACCAGATTCTGTCCCGGTTGCCCCTCTTCCAGGCCAGCTCTCTGCTGTGGCCAGGGAGTGTAGTGGAGGATGGCTCAAGTCCTTGGGCCCTGCACCCCATGGGAGACCAGGAGAAGCACCTGGCTCCTGCCATCGGATCAGCGTGGTGCGCCGGCCGCAGCGCGCCAACCGTGGCGGCCATTGGAGGGTGAACCAACGGCAAAAGGAAGACCTTTCTCTCTGTCTCTCTCTCTCTCTGTCCACTCTGCCTGTCAAAAAAAAAAAAAAAAACAAAACAAAAAAAAACAGACACACACACATCCCATGCAAATACCTTAATGCTAGGTTAATAGAAATGCATTTAAGCTACCAAGAAAAATGTTCCTTTCTGCCTGTTGTTAAACATTAAAGAGGTCACCTTCTTCAGAAGTGGAATTTTGTCAGCGAGGCAAGTTCTATTCTTTGCTGGCAGTAATTAAGGTGCAAGGCTACACCTGCCACTGATCAGCTGGAGGGAGAGGAAGAGGACTGTGGAAAAGTTAACTGTTGATCACCATTACTGGATGAATGAATCCAGAATATACCAAATAGATACTGGGTTAAAAGAACCAACTTTGATATCAGTAAAAGGTTCATGAATTTATAACATGCATTTCAATGTGAAAAACAAATAATTTCGTGTGGGGATATAAAGAAAAGACCATAGTAATAGTAATATAATAATAAATATCAAAATAATAATAACAAATTAATCAATTAATACCAATAAACACTTAAATTTACTTTACATTAAATCTAATACTGAAGTTACTAATATCTATGTCATACGGAGATACTTATTAGATTAAGATATGATAAAATCTTATTAGAGCAACGGCTAAATTGATTTGTACTGTTACTTTTCTTCTAAATTTTCCCATAAATGTCATGATGTAGGTAATATTCAGAGGTGGGAAGGTTAGGGATTGTCTCTTTCATATGATGTGTATGCCAGTGCTTTAACTATCTACCCTCCATGATCTTTTAGTATCTCATTTGGTACAGGAGCAACATGAGGAAGAAGGCACAGATTGCCAAGGTCACCATTGTTCTTATTCAATAGTATGATTTGGCTTTCTCATCTTGACAGCATTTGCAGAAGTAAAGCTGTTACCTGAAAAATGCTGTTTTAGGTATCTACTGTAGAACTTTCATGTATCTTAGTTGTATTAGTCTATGTTCTTATATATATACACATATATGTTCCTAGTATGTGAAAAAGTATGAAAAGACAGCTAAATGCATTTGGTATCTTATCGGTACAAAGGCAAAGTACTGAAAGATGAGGTATAGTGTGGTAAGAAATTGACTTCTCCATAGATGGAACTATTCACATTGGTCCAAAAAAGAGTCATGTTTTATTTGTTTATAATTTGTCATCAGACATGCTACTGCCTTTTCTGGTTAAAAAAATGGGAAAAGCAAACTAAATAAAGCAAAATATACTCCCAGGGATATAGTTGGGGTTTAGATAACACAGCAGTTCATATACATACATTGTATATACATATACACACACATATATATATACACACATATACACACACAATGATTGTTTTTGCTGTTGTTTCTGCTATATTACAATTTAAAAAAGACTAAATACTATAAGGACAAGGGATTTTCAATATAATTGATCTAAAATACAACCACAGCAATTTTTGTAGCATGGCCTCTGTTTTAGTTCTTCTACAGCAAGCATGTGATGGCTTTGGGAAGTTATTGTGAATACATGCCATAGAAATCAGAGAGGGAAATATATAACCTAAAGGAAACCTTATTATACTATATCCTGAAAGTTTTGTCTGGTTTCAACCTCCCAGTGCCAATTTCCCAGAAAAATTATATCTGGATCTTAATATATCTACCAAAGTGAAAAACAGATATCGTCAAACTGTTTAATGACGCCTATACAATTTTCCCTAATGAGACTGGCAGATCACTCATAAATATGAAGTAAGTAGCATAATAAACAAGCAGAAAATTAAACGCATAAACTACTAGCAAAAAATTATAGCCACACCAAGACAGGATTCGTGTGTATGAATTAATTTAATACCAGCTGAGAACTTTGCTTAAAAGAAACATTTAAGCAACAGAATTAGAGACAGAATAACAAGAATCTGTTCCTTTTATGGGGAATATTTTGTGCTCAGTTTTTGAATCAAAACTTAAATTGGACATGGAATCTTGACTACATTTTAGTGGTGATGATAATGGAAATAGGCAAAAAAGAAATATAGTACAGATGGCTTTGTGTAAAGTTAGTATAAGGAATGTGAATGTGAGATGCAAAGATGAGTAGAGATTCTGATTGAAAGAGTTTACAACTACCAGTGAAAAGAGATAAGCACACAAAAATATGAAGATTTCCAGAAAGTGGAAAACAAACAAACAAAAAAATAGAAGCTCCAAAACCTCATATTTAATCTGCAGCAAGGTTAGAGGGGGAAAGAGCTCAGAAGAAGTCCAAAATCAGTGGTTCAATCAATGTCATCTGGGAACCCAGGGCACAAAGTGGCTCTAGGAATCAATCTCTGCTTTTGCCCAGAGGTAAAGTGGTGGGAAATATTCATTTAGATTCTAATAGCAAATCTTTGTCTATAATGTTTGTTCATAAACACCCATATTTCCAGAAACTCTTGTAACACTAATTGTGGCAGGTAGAGCTCTTGTTTTCCAGAAGAACAACTGGGAATGAATTAGGGAAAGTGACTTGCCCCAGAGAAAACAAAAGATTAAGAGTAGACAGAATTAGGGCAAGACCTAGGTCATGGGTTCATCTCACAACTTCTTTCTTTTTCCAGAGAGTAAATTAGAAGCACAATTGGATGCTAAAAGCTTAATGTTGCAAGCATATCTGTTAAACTACCAATTCTGCAAAATGCAGTAGCGCTGAGCTCTAACACTGGGTGATTCTGAGATTTAGTTGTCCCAGTTAGCATTGGTTTCCAGTGAGCTATGTATAGAAAGACAAAAGGATGGGTCTAGGGATTGCATAGCTTCTCAAATCCCCATCTTCCCTTGCTCTAGGATTTAGGTTTCTAGATCAAAATCCACTACTTTTAACAAGGTGCTTTTGTTGTTTCAAGAGTTAAACCACTTTGCATGGAGTCCACCTTCTTGGCTCCTTTTTAAAAATACCTTTTAAAATAAGATTTATTAATTTATTTGAAAGTTGGAGAGAGAAAGATATCTTACATTCACAAGATTTACTCTCCAAATGGCCACAACAGCCAAGTCTGAGACCAAAACCAGCTCCTGGAACATCCTCTGGGTGTCCCACGTAGGTAGCAGCAGCTCAAGCACATGGGCCATCTTCTGCTGCTTTCCAAGGTTCATTAGCAGATCAGAAGTGGAATAGGTGACAATAACTGGTGCTCCTCTCTGGGATGCTGGTTGGAAAGCAGAGGCTTAACGTGCTGGTCCCCTTGTTGGCTCTCAAGTGTATTAGATAATTGGTTCTTTTCTCAAAGTAGGATCTGAAGCTCTTAGAAGTCCAAAGAAGTGTTCCTGGGGCTAAGAGAATGCTCTGCCAGAATTCTGTTAAACTTACTAGAACTGCTAGTGAAAAGTTCAGTGGGAATGGATTAATGTGTACATGATGTTTCCACCCTACAAAGACCAAAAGATCTCACACTATGCTATGTGAAAGGAGCTTTACAGAATGTAAAATTAAATCATCACACAGAATATTATAGTAGAGGACAATAGACCTGTATCCAAAATTCTAAATGGAGTAATTTCTGAATGTCCAAAGAAAAATGTAAACAATTTGACTCATTTGTTAGCAAAATTTGGCCTTCATGGGCATGTAGCTATTTATACTTTGTATTCTTTACTGTGAGTATTTATATATTCACATACTTTGATGCAAAAGCATTACTATTTGTATACTGAGTATGACCCTTCCTAACATCTAAAAGATTTTGTTTCTGAAGAGGGCTTTCCCAGTGATCTCAAAGGCTGTGTTGTAGACACATCAGGTGTTCAGTGAGCTATCCTGGTTTTTGTAATGATAATTTTATTGAGATGTTAGTACCTTATTATTATTGCTGATGGTTATTCTAGCAAGGCAACACCAATCATTATATTAAATTATTGTTATTCACTTAATTGTGTTTTATTTAGAGTAGAAAACATGTAAATGCATTTTGGTTGTAAATGTGTTAAAGAGCTATGGACATTTGAAACTAATTCTGAATTTTATGTCTTCATATATTTTGCATACTATTACAGTGAAATTACTTTAGATCAACCCTGTCTCACTACAATTTTTTCTTTGCTTGTTTAAAAATAGGTGCATTAATCATAGCTGAGGAATTTTAATATTACATTTAATAGGTATCACAAGGATAATAAGGTGATAGTTCAGAATGATTTCCCACCTGTTTAAGCTTTGTTACACTGACAAAATTACTCTGGGGGAAAATGTACTTACAAGTTAAATTATGGCTGTGGCATTCTGTTAGATATCAGGGAAAGCAATTTTTACTGCTTGTACATGTCCAGGAAAGTTTGTCTAAATTGTCCCTCTCATAGAAAATATAATGAAAATCCAAGTCTCTTATTCTAGGAAATCTGTATCTACTCTTTATAACAAAAAAATATCCAGGCTATCTTTGCTGCTAACCATCTGGTCACCCACCTGAAGCATGTATAGATTCTGGAAAATGAAAATTCCCTTAAGTATATCATAACCAATTACAGTTTACTGCTATTAGTCAAGCAGCTTTGTTTAAACAGCTAGGGTGTTTTAAAACTTCAAAAAATACAACCAGGGATGCATTTAAAATGTAACATTTACCACAAAAGTTGTCTCCATTGTTTATACTAAAAATAGATATAAAATGTCTCATTTTCACTAAGCAACTAAAATGTAACATTTGAAATGCTACTAAGCGTGGGAACATTTATGAGCAAGCAATTATGTCAAACACATTGAGTTATTGTTGGTTTTACTTTCTAGATACAGGTGTCTCCTAGTATCCAAGGCAATAGTTGGATTCCAGAACAGTCTGGTTCCACCTCCTTCATCTGAGGAATAAAGTAAGATTTGAGAGGCTTCTTAGGTGGTGCAAGATCACATGATCAATTAGTGTCAAAGCCAAGTCTCTTCCCTTCAAGTCCAATCATTTAAACTGCTTTGTTATCATTGGAGATGCTGGGCTCTAGACCCGAAGAGAAAGTGACCTTATCTGCCCTGTGGGTGCAAGTCATTCTTCTCAGAATGCTGAGGCAGTAGGCAAGCCTGGGAACAAAGAGCGTGATTCAGCCTTACTCCCTTTAGCAGAGCTGGCTTCAAAGCTGAGTCACTGAAAATTAGACTGCAAAGTAAAGGTGATGTGTATTCCTGGCCGGGTCCCACAAGTGAAAGAACAGACAGCCTCAACCAAGTCATGACATAGGGAAGTTTCTGAGGGGAGGCTTTCTACCCTTCCTAAAGAGGTTATTTTTGTATTTGGTTCTACTAGCCTTTATTGATATTTAATTTTTTAAAAAAATTTATTTATTTATTTGAAAGGCAGAATTACAGAGTAGGGAGGGGTGAGACTGAAAGAAAGAGAGAGAGAGAGAGAGAGAGAGAGAGAGAGATCCCCATCTGCTGGTTCACTCTCCAGATGTTCACAACAGCCGGGGTGGGCCAGGCTGAAGTCAGAAGCCAGGAACCCCATCCTGGTTTCCCAAATGGGTGACAGGGGCTCAAGCACTTCAGCCACATTGTGCTGTTTTCCTAGGCACATTAGCAAGGAGCTAGATTGAAAATGGAACATCTGAGACTCAAACTAGTGTTCATATTGGATGCCAGCATCACTGGTGGCAGCCTAACCTGATGCACAACAACACCAGCTCCTACTTCTTACTACTCAAGGGTTAAATGAATGACTATAACACCATGTAAGGGGTTATGAGATAACATTGCCTGGATTTATTTCTATTTTAATAAAGGCTTCTATAAAACCCTCTTCAATATTAAGAAAGAAAGTCAAGCTCTGGGGTAGCAAATTTCATCCTAAAATCCACCTAAATCAACCCATGTGAATAGCTAACAACTTGTAAGGCCAAATGTCCTCTTACATCCCATCCCAGCTGGGATAATCCTGGCCTTTTAGAATCACCTTCCTTGTAAGTCTGAAACTGCAAAGGGAAGCGTTGTTCAGCCATGCTCATCCAGCCCTGTCTAAATTGTCCTTCACTTTATCCAGCCCATTCGGCATTGCAAGCTGACTCGTGCACAGAGCTCTCCCCAGTCCTTGTAGCAGCCACTGTGCCTTTCACCTTTAAGTGAGAAGCCAGAGGCAAGCAAGAAGGTTTTCAATTCAGCAGTTTATTCTTTGATCACGAGTTTCTCATCATTTCCTTTCTTTTCTTTCTTTTTATTTTCACTTTTCTTTTTACTTCTTTGTTAAGATTGTTTATTTTTTTGAAGCCAAAGTTACAGAGTTACAGAAAGACAAGGAAAGAGGGAGATCTTCCATCAACTGATTCACTCCCCAGATGGCTGCAGCAGTCAGAGCTGGACCAGACTGAAGTCAGAGGCATGGAAATTCATCTGGGTCTTCACCTAGGCTCAGGGGCCCAAGCACTTGGGCCATCTTCTGCTGCTTTTCCAGGTGCATTTGCAGGGAGTTGGATTGGAAGTGGAGCAGCCAGGACTTGAATACTTGAATAAGCAATCATATGGGATGCCAGTGTCACAGGGGCAGCTTAACCTGCTGCACCACAACTCTGGCTCCTTAGTACTGCTCTCTATCTCTCTAGCTAGGTGTATCCCTTTGTAGCAAAACAGTCTGAGGTATCTAAATTATTGTCATTTGCTTATTCATAAATCAAACCCAGTTCCAACTAATTGAGATATACGACATTATATTTGTTTTGTCAGTTTACTCCTGCCATTTAATATTTATTGTATTTCCCTGATAATTGCAAATATTATTCAACAAAATGTATACATAATTTTCAGTCTAGTGACCTAACAAAATATCATTAAGTAATGTAAAATTTGCATCTTAGAAAAAAGTCTTCATTGCAATATACTTCTTTGAAAAACATCCTTAAAGAGTTACAGTAAAACAAAAGTAATTTTTTTTAACTTTTATTTAATGAATATAAATTTCCAGTGTACAGCTTATGGATTACAATGGCTTCCCCCTCCCATAAATTCCCTCCCACTCGCAACCCTCCCCTCTCCCGACCCTCTCCCCTTCAATTCACATCAAGATTCATTTTCAATTCTCTTTATATACAGAAGATCAATTTAGTATAAGGATTTCAACGGTTTGCACCCACATAGAAACACAAAGTGAAACATACTGTTTGAGTACTAGTTATAGCATTAAATCAAAATGTACAGTACATTAAGGACAGAGATCCCACATGAGGAGCAAGTGCACAGTGGCTCCTGTTGTTGACCCAACAAACTGATACTCCAGTTTATGGCACCAGTAACCACCCTAGGCTATCGTCATGAGTTGCCAAGGCTATGGAAGCCTTCCAAGTTTGCCGACTCTGATCATATTTAGACAAGGTCATAAAAGACAGAGTGAGGATAGTAACCAATGATCCTAAGAGTGGCATTTACCAGGTTTGAACAATTATACAGCATTAAGTGGGGAAGAGGACCATCAGTACACACAGGTTGGGAGTAGAGCCATTGGTAGTAGAGTAGAGGTTATGATTACAAAGGAATGAGTCCCAAGTGCGCTAGTAAGTAATGTAAAATTTGCATCTTAGAAAAAAAGTCTTCATTGCAATATACTTCTTTGAAAAACATCCTTAAAGAGTTACAGTAAAACAAAAGTAATTTTCCATAGTTAGAAAGGACAAGCACAGTGTATGACCTGCAATGCCTTTTCTTGTAATAAGGCAATGAACAAGCTCTCACCTCCAAAAAATGTGCCCTAAATACCTTGGTAATGGATATAAAAAAAAAAGGCTCTATTTTTGCTAAGCTGTTGTAATAGTGATTGTTGTATTGTTCAGTCATTCATAAATTTCATGCAGTTCTGAAAATAGCTATCCATTGTTGTTTGATTTATTAATGTCTGTCTCTTTCATCACTTATCCATACAAAGTACAATTATTAGCAAAGAATTTGTGCAATATGGTATAGTTGGATTGGGATTTCTGAAAAAAAAAGTTTCTAAGGTTTAGATTCATTTACCTATTGACTTGAATCTTTGACAACCACTATTATTTGCAATCAAAATGGAAATTATTCTTCTTGGACAATGGAAACACATCCAGGAATTGATCAGTTTTCATTTGTCTAAAGCCTGTCACCATTACTCACCATTCTTCAAAACATGGGAATATCATGTTGCTGTGTATCCTTTCTGTGAGGTTTAATTCTGGTAGAGCAATATCAATAACCATTCTATGATGTTCACTGAGCACAGGTACTAAAACAAATTCCTCTCTTTTTTAAAAATTCCTCCATTACCTCACCCTCTCCTTTCTCTGTAAGAATATTAGTCAGATATCTAGATATCCTAAGGCCATTTCTTTTTGGGAATCAGAGAAGCTTCTGTTTGCATACTCCTAAGGTCTCATAGGAATGTTCTGCTTGAAGATGTGTCTTCTGCTCTCTGCCCTAAACCAAGCCTCTTCTCACCCTCCCTGGCTCTGCTCTGTGAAAGGGGATCTCCAGTGACATCTTTTATGATGGAATGTTTGGATGTTTCCTCCTATCTAGTGCTCTTTTTCTTAACCTAAGTTGTTGCTCATTGTTATTCAAGAACCCGTGATATTCAGAAAGACAATACTTTCTAGAGCAACTCTGAAGATCTTGTAATTTTAAAAAGTTGAATTGAGCTTCATCAAGTAAAATTGAAGTGAATTAAATTGACATGACTTCAATGGAATGGAAAGGACTGTGATGAGTTTCAATCTAATGGGGTAACTTAGTGCTGATACTTCTTTGAAGACTCCATGGTTCACTCTTTTAGTGAGCCCAAGATTCACTTCTTGAAGTGACTGTTTCTTCCATGATTTGTCACTATTATTGATAGACAATTTTTACTAAGAAAACAATCTTATGAAATATACCTTCCAAAACTAGGAATTGAGTCCTATTCATTTCTTGTCACTTTCTAGGTACTTAATGAATGTTTTTGTTTGAAAACCAAATAATACCATTTCTAAGTGATGGAAATGGACTGCAGACTGTGAACCATAAATAACATCAACAAATTAGCATTGCCGGAGGACAGAAATTTAGTGATAACATAGAAACTTTGAACTACAACACCTATAACACAAACCAGGATAGAAAATAGATAGCTTCAAGAAATTAGCCTGCACTACCTGTGACATTATCTAAACACAAGCCTGCTTTGAATGAAGATAGTTAACACATAACAGTATTATTATTTTAAGCCCACAGAAAACATGTTTTACTTTTCTGTTAAGGGACATCTTAAAATCATCATCAAAGTGTGTCACAAGTAAGAAACCATCGTTTCTAGGTAAACCCCAGTCCCTATTCCAATCGCCAGCCCTTCTGAAGAAAAAGTGTTTTCTACCTGTGACCACTCTGTTTGTCTGTCTTGACCGTTAAGCCACTTCTGTTGCAATTTTAACATATATAGACTTTCAGAAAGTCCTGAACTTTGTTTCAGATGTATCCCTCCTGTTCATTAGCTATTACCTTCTTCTCTCTCACTTGGCTATTGCTGCAAAGGCAGTTCATCTGCCAACATCCCTTACCTATTTCCCTGCTGTTTCGCTGCACCGAAGACAACTGGCAGAATAGGTTTTTGTGCTGTAACTGGTATGTCAGACACTAGAGAGATTAAAGAGTGTCCATGATTCTCACTGCAACTGGGGAAAACAGACTTCTCATGTTGACATATCAGAGGGGCACAAGGACATTCCCTCCTTGGAAATGTGTCTACAGTAGTTCTTTCCGTAACCTTCCATGAACCAAGAAATGCCGCATCTCCCTCCACAGGAACTAAAGTTGAATATATCTGCATTTCCTCTGATGCTCCGTTTCTATTTCCCAGGAGGATGTAAAGAGTAGCTCAAGCCCATAAGGGAGCCAAAGGGTCAATTTAAAGTGATCTTGATTCTTAGAGATGAGTTTCTTCTTCAGAAGCTGCCCTTCCTTCTCATTCTGTCCTCAATTAGCACAAATGAGAAATTTCTTGGCTGTCTGCTCAAATTATTTATTTGACTCTTAAGGAGTCACACAGCCCTCATGAAAGTCATAAATGAGCCTGGAAAAAAATGACATATATTTTTCTTCAAACTAAGCTTGAATTTCATTAATTAATAAAATTATTTATTAGCACAAGCTTATCTATCTCGGTAGATAGGTAGACATATAATTGATTACCTTGTTGTACATGGAATCTCATAAATTCAATAAAAATTATTTTTTATTTTTAGAACAGAAAATAATAGTAATTTGGTAGACTTTTTCTCAGGGGGAGTCAATTTATTTCCCATTTATAGCAAATGATGCTTGTTAAGGGAAATAGGTGGCACTTCCACATCCAGGAATTTCTTTCCATTTTTCAGTTGTAAACTGATATATCCCAATCTGCAGTCCCTATGCCATGAAGGAACACAGTGTCTCCAGGTGCCACCTTCAAGTCAGTCAAAGGCAAAACTAAAACAAAGTATGCCAGTCTCTTCTTTAACTGTCAGTTAACCAAGTTTCTGCTCCAGTTGACAGAGGTCTTTTGTGCAGTTCCCTACCCTTGCTGCACTGATCTGATCTTCAAACACCAGTGACTCCAGTCCTAGGAATTAGAAGCTCTGTTTGTGTCACTGTTTTTTTTTTTTTTTTTTTTTCATACATTACACATGCCAATGACCTCTCTTTGGGAAGTGAGAGTAGCAGTATCTACTTCATAGGGACAAGATAAGGACTGGCATTGTATATATGGAAAGACATTTGAAAGCTTAAAGTATAAAATAAACACAAATAAATTTCCTGAAACAACTTAAGCTAAATGCCTGACTCGATAGATATTTTATTGTTAAACAAAATTTTAGTCAATAAGTGTCAAGTTCATCTTTCTCTTGTCATTATCTCAGCTAGTGTTGAAGGACATACTGTCTCCCCAAAATCTCTCTCTCTCTCTCTCTCTCTCTTACACACACATACCTCTATTTATAAGGTCACTGTCATCTGAGAGCATTCTCTGACAGCCATAGTGGTCATATATCCTTTGTAATTACTTGTTATTACCTTCTTGCTTGTGGTTAAGCTCTGTTTTTACAGAAAGAATGTCTGTTTTGCCCATCTTTGTTGTGCCAGGACCCAGAAATTTGAAGTCATTGTTTGAATAAGTAAGTCAACAAATGAATGAACACACATATCACATCGCTTCGAAACCCTCTCCAACTTCCCTTTTTTTTTTTTAAGAAGCCTTTTTCTTTTTAATTTGACAGATAGAGCTAGACAGTGAGAGAGACAGAGAGAAAGGTCTTCCTTCCGTTGGTTCACCCCCCAAATGGCCTCTACGGCTGGAACTACGCTGATCCGAAGCCAGGAGCCAGGTGCTTCTTCCTTGTCTCCCATGCGGGTGCAGGGGCCCAAGCACTTGGGCCATCCTCCACTACCTTCCCGGGCCACAGCAGAGAGCTGGACTGGAAAAGGAGCAACCAGGACTAGAACCTGGCGCCCATATGGGATGCTGGCACTGCAGGCAGAGGATTAACCAAGTGAGCCATGGCACCGGCCCTCTCCCACTTCTTTGACTCTTAAAATTCCTCCAGAAGCAAATTATTTCCCTCCAAATTACAGATCATGAACATTCCCACGAGAGGTTTACTTAACAACTGACTTCTGTTGTATGATATAAGCAAAACAGATGCCTTATGAGAACTGATTCTGCAAGTGAGAGATCAAAAGTGGAGAAGGCCTAGGAGAAAAAAGGGATATAAATGAAGCCCTGGGCAAGAAGTAAAATTGAGTTCACCTTGAAAATTTGGCTCAGATCTAGTCTACCCTTTTTATCTTTTGTTCTTGCCTATTCTTTCTTGATTTCACTCTGTGCTGGAAGAGGATCCCAGTCAGCACCAAATAACCTAGAAGAGAATGCCCGATGCATTTCACACTTTTTTTTTTGATTTATTTTTAAACTTTTATTTAATGAATATAAATTTCCAGTGTACAGCTTATGGATTACAATGGCTTCCCGCTCCCATAAATTCCCTCCCACCCGCAACCCTCCCCTCTCCCGCTCCCTCTCCCCTTCCATTTGCATCAAGATTCACTTTTTTTTTTTTTTTTATTTTTGACAGGCAGAGTGGACAGTGAAAGAGAGACAGAGAGAAAGGTCTTCCTTTTGCCGTTGGTTCACCCTCCAATGGCCGCCGCGGTAGGCGTGCTGCGGCCGGCACACTGCGCTGATCCAAAGCCAGGAGCCAGGTGCTTATCCTGGTCTCCCCTGGGGTGCAGAGCCCAAACACTTGGGCCATCCTCCACTGCACTCCCTGGCCACAGCAGACAGCTGGCCTGGAAGAGGGGCAACCGGGACAGGATCGGTGCCCCGACCGGGACTAGAACCCGGTGTGCCGGCGCCGCAAAGCGGAGGATTAGCCTGTTGAGCCACGGCGCCGGCTTAAGATTCACTTTCAATTCTCTTTATATACAGAAGATCAATTTAGTATAAAGATTTCAACAGTTTGCACCCACATAGAAACACAAAGTGAAACATACTGTTTGAGTACTAGTCACAGCATTAAATCAAGATGTACAGCACATCAAGGACAGAGATCCCACATGAGGAGCAAGTGCACAGTGGCTCTCGTTGCTGACCCAACAAACTGACACTCCAGTTTATGGCGCCAGTAACCACCCTAGGCTCCCGTCATGAGTCGCCAAGGCCATGGAAGCCTTCCAAGTTTGCCGACTCTGATCCTATTTAGACAAGGTCATAAAAGACAGAATGAGGATAGTAACCAATGATCCTAAGAGTGGCATTAACCAGGTTTGAACAATTATACAGCATTAAGTGGGGAAGAGGACCATCAGTACACACAGGTTGGGAGTAGAGCCATTGGTGGTAGAGTAGAGATTGTGATTACAAAGGAATGAGGCCCAAGTACGCTAGACAGGGTCTAGAACAAAGGACAGAGTCATTGTTAGAGGAGCTAAGAAAGGTGCTGTCTAAGCTACAATTAAGTTTTCTGATTGAGAGGCAAATAGAACCTGATAGAAGGGGCTTGATAATAATCTGTTGGGCTTTAGGCCTTGTAAGTTAAGAGGCCCAGACCTATCTATCTCTTCACATGGGGTATATCCTAAGGGAGGTGTGAACCTCCTAGGGGAAGGCACTCTGTTGACTTTCATTACTTGGCTGGGCTGGGAGGAGAGCTGGCCAGGTAAAGGCAGGGGGCATCTCTAACAAGAAATTTACAGTTCTGCCTGCAGTGTTGTTGACCCTACTTGACCATAGGGCAAACTCTTCCAGTGGCAAGTGTCCCAATTCAGTACAGTTGACTCATGTACACGTGGTTCCATGAGGACTTGTCTCAGTAGCCTTTGGAAAATGACTCTCACGGAAGAATCCTGGGTTTGGGTGATAAACAGTTGAAATCACATCTCAGTTCAGTTACCTCTGAGCTCTATGACCCTGACTAGGTAACATCTTGTTAGGTTCTATTTCTTCACATGTAAATTGTAAATAGTAATGGACATGTAAAAAAAGATAACACTGGCAAATATAAAGGTATGCAGTGTTTTTTTTTTTTCCATTCAATTAATGTGGAACTCACAGAAATGTTGCAAATAGCAGTGTTTTAAATAACATTGTGCTAATATGGTGATAATGAGGCAACTCTACTTGATGGAAAAATAAATTATTTTATATTTACAGAGATTTTGGATTTTATAATGAACTTTCTCTGGAAAGTACTTTATACAAATTCATGGATTCATACCAACTTCAAAAGTTTCACAAACCAAAGATCAGTCTATCACAAGGAAAAAAAAATCCATGAGAACATTTGAATTCTTTGGATCAATTAAAAACAATATACCAACTGCATGTTGTGTAGTCAAGATGCTTCTTTTTGCAAATAATGTATGTTTTTACTAGAAAAACACACTTTTTCCAAATTCAGAACTCTTTCAAAACTGGTGTGTTCAGTTTTAAATAGAAAAATTATGTGGTTCTCAAAGTTGTTTATACAAAGCAGAACCCTATGTCCTTCAAGTGAATCAGCAATCTGAAAGATCATTCATAACGTTTCAAGTACTGAAAAGATAATTGTTTGCTTTAAATTAATTTTACAGCTCTATGGATAACTTTGAAATGCAATCATGAAATGTCTTTGAGCGTTTTGAATTTTTTTAACAAATGCAGTTTTTTTATTTGTTTAAGGGCATTTTTTCTCTCCTTTTGATGAATATAAATAAAACAGATTTCATGTAGTTCATAGATACAATTCTATGAATATGACAAATATAGTGATACTTCCCTTCCTCCCTCCTTCTTTTCTTTTTGTTTTCCTTAATTTCCTTAATTTGTGAGGTAATATATATTTTAATTTACTTTACAATCACATGTATCATTCTCCACCAAATAAAACGTTCAACAAGGAAAAAGTAGAATGACCACTGTTCAGCAGGTATATAGACAAGGGCCATAAACAATAATCAAATTCCAACATGACAAAGTCACTCTCATACATTAAATTTTTGTACTCTATATATTAGCTACCACAAATCAGAGAAAACTTGCAATGTTTGTCTTTTTAGGTCTGGCTTATTTTACTAAGCATGATGATGGATGGCTCTTTGGTCCACTAGATAAGATGCTGATGGGAGGGCTGGGCTTGTGTTGTAGAGTAGTGTGTAAAACTACCTGAGAGGCTGGCATACCATACGGGAGCCGATTCACATACTGGCTGCTCCACTTCCAGTCCAGATCCCTACTAATGGCCTGAAAAAGCAGTAAAAGATGGCCCACATGCCTGAGCCTTTGTCACCCATGTTGGAGACCTGGAAGAAACTCCTGGCTCCTGACTTTGGCCTGGCACTGCACTGGCTATTGCATCCAGGGGTTGGAAGATCTCCCTCTTTGTCCCTCCCTAAAGATAAAAAAAATGCTACTTGAGATGCCTGCATCCCATATTGTAGTGCCCAGGGTCAAGTCCTGGATCCACTTCAGATTCTATCTTCCTGTAAATGCAGATCCTAGGAGGCAGTAGGTGGCAGCTCAAGTACTTGAATCCATAGGAGACCTAGATTGAGTTCCAATCTCCTGGCTTCAGCTTGGCCCTACCCTGGCTATTACCAGCACTTGGGAAATAAACCAATGGATGGAAAAATCTCTGCCTGCATTTCAAATAAAAAGGAAACAAATACATTTAAAAAATAAATAATGAATAAACTTAATTTTACAAGATAGTTATTTCTCATGTTTTGACTCATGTAAGCATGACCTTCTTAGTTCCAGCATAAATAAATAGTTCTATCTAATATCCAAATAAGTGCTATTATTTTTAAAAGGCATAGAAAATATTTGGGAATATTATTGAGATATTGTCAGGCAGTATAGTCCCTTATAGAATAATGGGGCAGATAGTAATGGACAGAATTTAAAACTATATTCATCAGGGAAGTCAGTCTCAAGGGTGTTACGTGCAGCAGCTTGCAGAAATACTACATAGAAGATTGTAACCCCAGGAAACATGGTAATAGGCAAAAGTTTGCCATTCAGGACAGTATTTGAGATCTGGAAAACCAGTAAAGCTTAAGAGTGTGACTTGACTACAGCAAAGCACAGTGTCTGAAAATCCAGGCAGGCAAGTGGCCAGTTAGCCTCAGGGAAACCCATATACAAGTAAGAGAGCCCCAGACATTAGATAGAGGAAGATTGAAGTTACCCCAAGGAAAACAATCCTGGAGGAGCAGAAACCAAACCAGTTACAAGACTGGCGTTCAGAGAAGGTAGTAGAGTAAATGTGAGGGGGAATCAGGGTGGAGAAATAAGAACATCAGTTATTCCTTTTGATCTGCAAGGTTAGGAGCAAACTAGCTTGTTCCTGTCACAGGCACACCAGCAGGGTAGGCTCAAAGGCTCCTTGAAGCTCCAGTTTTCTATATTTTCATTCCAAGTACTAAGGATATAAACACTACTAAAGTATCCAAGTATTTTTCTTCTAGACAGTTCATGACACTGAATGCTTAAATTAAAACAAAACAAAAAGTATTTTGTTCTCAGTGGTTCCAGAAAGTCCTTATAACCTATCAAGAATTTATCTTAAATTTCAAATGCATTTATAAAACTATACTAAGAAACCACAAAAAATATTGCATTTTTATTAAACAAACACTCTATCAGGCATATGATTTTTGCTCCTTTCTTTCTTTTCTTTTCTTTTTTTTTTTTTTTTTGCAAAGAACAAATTAAGACTTTAACAAAACTGTGCTAAGGTTGAAAAGAGATTATTAAAGCCATGAAATAATGAATTGAAACAGGTTCTGTTTCTGACAACTGAAAGAATGACTGATGACATGTCTAAATGTAAGCCCAAGCTCTCTCAATGTAATCATATTTGCATTGCATTAAACATGCATGTTTAGTAACCTTACATATATGTACATTGTAGTGTCCAAAGAAAGTCATAAATACCCATACAATAGAGATGCAAAGTATATCTCTGTAGTGGACATTTATCCAATGGGCATTCAGTGAATTATGTGATTCAAGATAATTAATTACCAGTTTTTAATAAAAACCTCAAATTCTTAAATAAATTTACCCACTTATGAGTAAGATATTTGATAATAATTTAAACAAGTGAAAAATAATAATGGACAAATAGGTTTTTTTAAGAATTATTTATTTAAGAGGCAGAGTTACAGACTGAAAAAGAGAGAGAGAGAAAAAGAAAGAGAGAGATCTTCCATCTGCTGTTTCACTCCCCAGATGGCTGCATTGGCTGCTGCTGGGCCAGATCAAAGCCAGGAGCCAGGAGCTCCTTATACACAAAGTGATAAGTTTATAATTATCAAAGGGAAAGAAAGTTTTAAAGTGAGAATATAATTTTCCTCATGGGCATTGTCTACCTTAGAAAAAGTACTCCAGAACATGCCTGTGACTATAGACTTGTAGTTCAGGCCACCAAAGATTAGAGATGGGACTTGGGCACTCCCTGACTTGCATCCTCTGGTCTGCTTTAACACAAACCAGGAGGAAAAGAAAGCTAGGCATCAGAAGCAATGGGTGGCAGGCCTATTAATGGCTGATCTGTACAGTGATCTGCCCTCAAGGAGACCCAACAGGCCAGTCCACTGCAGTGGCTTTCAATGTGGTAAGCCTGGGCTTCAGCAGAAGTCAACTTGTGAAGAGCCCTGGCAGCTCTGCCAAGAGTTGGATCACTGGAAATGGACCTTCCCAGGAGTCGAAGGATGCCCAGGTCAGAGCCACAGATCTTATTGGCTCTAAGCTGAAAAGCCCTTCACTCAGCCCAGCTTCCAAAGTGACCACTGCAGCTGAGGGGATGGTCAAGTAGGGTCAGCAACATTGCAGGCAGAACTGTAAATTTCTTGTTAGAGATGCCCCCTGCCTTTACCTGGCCAGCTCTCCTCCCAGGCCAGCCAAGTAATGAAAGTCAACAGAGTGCCTTCCCCTAGGAGGTTCACACCTCCCTTAGGATATACCCCATGTGAAGAGATAGATAGGTCTGGGCCTCTTAACTTACAAGGCCTAAAGCCCAACAGATTATTATCAAGCCCCTTCTATCAGGTTCTATTTGCCTCTCAATCAGAAAACTTAATTGTAGCTTAGACAGCACCTTTCTTAGCTCCTCTAACAATGACTCTGTCCTTTGTTCTAGACCCTGTCTAGCGTACTTGGGCCTCATTCCTTTGTAATCATAACCTCTACTCTACCACCAATGGCTCTACTCCCAACCTGTGTGTACTGATGGTCCTCTTCCCCACTTAATGCTGTATAATTGTTCAAACCTGGTTAATGCCACTCTTAGGATCATTGGTTACTATCCTCATTCTGTCTTTTATGACCTTGTCTAAATATGATCAGAGACAGCAAACTTGGAAGGCTTCCATAGCCTTGGCAACTCATGACGATAGCCTAGGGTGGTTACTGGTGCCATAAACTGGAGTATCAGTTTGTTGGGTCAACAACAGGAGCCACTGTGCACTTGCTCCTCATGTGGGATCTCTGTCCTTAATGTGCTGTACATTTTGATTTAATGCTATAACTAGTACTCAAACAGTATGTTTCACTTTGTGTTTCTATGTGGGTGCAAACTGTTGAAATCTTTATACTAAATTGATCTTCTGTATATAAAGAGAATTGAAAATGAATCTTGATGCAAATTGAAGGGGAGAGGGAGCGGGAGAGGGGAGGGTTGCGGGTGGGAGGGAAGTTAAGGGAGCGGGAAGCCATTGTAATCCATAAGCTGTACACTGGAAATTTATATTCATTAAATAAAAGTTAAAAAAATTATAATTATCATCTTCTTGCTCCTAAGGAATGGCCATTTTCATTGATTACAGTATTGACTTTGGATGAAATACACTATACATTGGACATTTTCTTAATTTTTCAGTTAATTTATTTTCTTTTATGTGTTGAGTTCATACCATGTGTAATAATATTCTTGCTTTCCTTTAATGAAATATTATGATATGTACATGCCATCAATAGACTTTATCCTTTGAATGCTCAAATCCTCCCATTTCCATTCAAATCAAATCCTATTTATCTCATACTAGGCTGCCTGAGCACTCATCCATATGGGTAGAATGTTTTCCTTTTTTTTTTTTTTTTTTTTGGTACACTCTGTACAGTATATTCTTCTCCATAGCTGCTGAATTTAAAAATAATATATGTCAATGCTCACAGTTCTTGATCTCTCCCTGATCATCTCATTTCCGTATCACAGTGAAAGTCCTTGAATGTTGATTACTCCATATGAGTCGCCTTTGTAAGTTCAAGCAAAAAGTACCTTGTCTTTAGTAGATACTTAAAAATGTGGCTCTAATTGAGTACTTCATAACTGTTTCTTGATAAAATGAATAAACTTACATAAGCTATCAAGAAAAGTTCTTAGATAATGAAATTTTATATATACAATTTAATAACCTTTGTAATGTATTGGAAAACTACTGATGAGTTTCAGACATGCAATACCCTGGAACATGCTTAGAACATGGTAACAAGTCTTTGCTCCATAAACAGGATAACTAAACTAAACTACTATTCAACAAGTTACTATTTGATGGGACATACTGAAATGTTTCATACAGTAATGTGATAGTGACTGTTACCTTTCTTTTTTTTTTAATTTAAAAAAATTATTTATTTGAAAGTCAGAGTTATAGAGAGAGGGTGAGAGCTCTTCCATCCACTGGTTCACTCCCCAGGTGGCTACAATGCCCTGGGTTGGGCCAGACTGAAGCCAGGAGCCAGGAAATTCATCCAGGTTTCCCACATGGGTGCCGGGGCCAAGGCACTTGGGCTGCTTTCTCAGGCCATTAGCAGGAAGCTTGATCAGGAGTGGAACATCTGGACACAAACCAGCAACCATATGAGATGCCGGCATTGCAGGCAGTGGCTTTACCTGCTGCACCATAATGCTGCACCAGAACATTAAGTATTTGTTTAATTTTTATTAATATAAAGAGAAGAGATTTCATGTATTTCATAGGTACTGTTCTAAGATGATAACCATACTTCCTTCCTTCATTCTTTTCTTCCCTCAATCCCCCTCTTCCTTTTTTCTTTAATTTTTGCAAAGACATAATTTCAATCCCCTCTATAATCATAGGCTTAATTCACCAGTAACCATAAAATTCAACCCAGAATACTGTACCCAGCATTTATAAATGAAGGTGAAATAAAGACCTTCCAAAACAAATTGAAAATGTGTGACCACTCATCCAGCCTTACAAATGATACTTAAGGATGTACTACACCCAGAAATAGAGAAAGATAGTCATCATTATGAAAGAATGTGAAGGCAGAAAATCTCCTGGTAAAAATACAAAGGAAATCCAAAACAACCAACTGGAATGCTTATGGAAAAACGGCAGGACCAAGTCATTATTTATCAATAATAACTGAATGTAAATGGTCTGAATTCTCCTATTAAAAAATGCAGACTGACTTAATGGATTAAAAGACAAGAAACACACCTCACCAAAAAGATATACACAGATTCAAAGCTAACAGAAAGCAAAAACAAGCAGAAATAGCCATGTCAATATCAGACAAAACAGACTTTAGCACAAAACCTGTTAAAAGAGACAAAGAAGGGCGTCATATAATGATTAAGGGATCAATTCAAAAGAAAGATATAACTATAGTAAACATATATGCACCCAATGCCAGGGCATCTGGGCATTTAAAAGACACAGACTCCAAACAATAATAAGGACTTCAACACTCCACTCTCATAAACAGACAGATCAACTAGACAGAAAATCAAAGAAACAGCTAGTTTATACTACTGACCAAATGGACCTAATTGTTATCAACAGAACAATTCATTCCACAGGTACAGAATATACATTCTTTTCATCATTGCATGGAACTTTATATAGGATAGACAATATACTAGGCCATAAAGCAAATCTCAACAAATTCAAGAAAATTCAAATCATACCATGTATCTTTTCTGACCACAATAGACTGAAACTAGAAATTAACAACTTAAGAAATTCTTAAAAAAAAAAAAAACCTAGAAAATATGCAAACACATGGAGAATGAAGAACATGCTCCTGAATGAAGAATGGGTCATAGAAAAAATCAAAGGGGAAATAAAAAATTCCTAGAAATGAATTTAATGACAACACAACATATGAAAACCTATGGGATACAGCAAAATCAGTGTTTAAGTTTAGAGCAATTAGCACCTACATCAAGAAATTGAAAAGGCATGAAATAAATGATCTAACAATGCATCTCAAAGACCCAGAAAAATAAGAACAAATCAAACCCTAAGTAGTAGAAAAAAGAAATAATTAAACTAGAGAAGAAACAAAATTGAAACAAAAATTAATAAAATGAAGAGCTGGATTTTTAAAAATAAACTAACCAGAAAAAGGGGAGAATACTTAAGTATTTTTTTAGAGAGGTATTTATTTTAAATTTTAAATTGAGACACAAAGAGAGCATGCTCCCATCCGTTGATTCACTACAGTCCTGAAATCCCCACAATAACCAGGAGGCCAAAAGTGGGAACTCAATCCAGGTCTCCCACATGAGTGGCAGGAACTTGACAACTGGCCTGCTGTCTCCCAGGGAGACAGGAAGCTGGAGTTGGGAGCTGGGAGTCAAACCCAGGCATTCTAATGTGGGAACCTAATTTTCTAAGTGCAGTGCCAAACACTCCTATTTAATTTAGAGTACATATGCCTAGGATGATAAAGAGTAGACTAGGAAATGTAGCACTCCACATTTAACATGCAACTATTAAATCACTTACTGTCCCCATCACCTGTCTGAGAAATGGTGGTAGTAATGGATGTCTTACCTAGCTTGGGCAAAGCAATATTAGAGATCACCTTCAAAACAAAAAGGTAATTTATATAATTACTATGCTGATTTTGGGGACAGATTATGTGTGACTTGTGTATTTCTAAAGCAGAGAGATTAGTTAACGCGATTAATAATTACTCAGAGAGACAATTATCTGGATACTCTATTGTTAAGAGTACAGATGTGGCCATTAGGACACTCCTGGAAAGATGCTTTCTTTTGCTAAAGCACTGAGAGGATTTGCATGTTATTTACCTACCTACTTCCAAGTTCTCATATTTGCTGTTTGTTTACCACCAGAGGTGGTAATATCGGAATATTACCCTTTTTCTATAGCAACTAGGAAAATGATACAGGAGTTAGCTCTTGCTTTGTATGTATGAATATCTATTTATTTGTACATGTATTCAACCCAGCCCCTAAAACTGTTATGGTTGACTAATTTAGAGACAGTAAGTATGCCATACATATTAACCACTTGAAAATAACATTTGGCACCCTAACTAAGCAGTGGTTGAGTCAGTGTTGCAGCTCACAGGCCCTCGGCTGCATGGCCACCTCTGTTTTCATTACTTAAGTAGAAACCTGCATATGGTTTCACTTCTTAAGAATACCATGCGCTATGCTGATCAAAAAAGGTTCACATTTCCTTGTTTTTCCTCTTCTAATTTCTAATCTAGTGTGATGAAAAAGTCAGTGATTTCTTTTTGCCTATGTTAAAGATGGCAAGTGTTTGATTCTACCAGAATTAATTTGCAACTAAAAGGAAACATTTCTTGGAACCTTACATTGTTACAGTTTAAACTTTCTTTTAAAACATAACTTTCTATAAGTTAAAATTAGCATCTTCATAGATACTAGCCAAGTCACTTAATCAAGTATTAACATCAAAACATGATATAAGGAAGTTGAAAATTTATTTATGTTTCTTATTTTTGCTGTAGAACTGCTGCTTCACTTCATAAAACAGCACCAGCAAATGTAGTATATTGCAAAAATTAAGATAGCAGTGTTCTTTCTCTGGCACTGTACAACTAACAAAAACTGTTGTGTATTCCCAGTTACTTCCAATGGAAAGATCATTACATATTTTGACCCCAATCCAGTGATGAGTATAAGCAAGTTACAATATTACATAAGGCTTAAGATAACAATGTTATCCTTGAATTACATTATTTGTAAAACTAGTTTTTACCACAGATAACTTCATGTATTCTGAATACCAGTGCCTAGAACCTAGTATAAAAATCACAAGGTACTGTGAAAAAGATGCATATTGAGTTTATCTGCAATCATTACAAAGTTAGGGTATATTTTCTTCCAGTAGCAGAGTTGAAAGTAGTATTTCTTCCATCAAGATTGCTAAAAGTTGCTATTTTAAGTCCTGCCCGCCACTAATTTAAGAGAAAACTGTGCTAGATTAGGTGATTCCATACTAGTTCATGTAAGGGTTCCGCTGTCATTCCTCAATAGATTTTATGTATTTCTCATAGGCTTCTTCACTCATTAGTTCATCTAGTTCTGAAGGGTTACTGAGTGTCATCTTGATCAGCCAACCATCTTCATAACAAGATTTGTTGACAAGTCCTGGGTTTTCTGCAAGGGCCTCATTAATTTCAGTTACTTCTCCTGATAGAGAATAGAGTTCACTAGCAGCTTTCACACTTTCCAAGGCACCAAATTCATCTTGTTTTTTTTCAATTTTGTCCCAACTTCAGGCAGACTACAATAAACAACATCTCCCAAAGCTTCCTGTGCAAAATTGCTGATTCCCACTGTTTCAATACCATTTTCTGTTGTTACCCATTCATGTTTCTCTGTGAATTTACGCACCGAGAGCAGAGCGGGTCCAGTGTGCAGCATCTGGACTGTGCCCGCCCGCAGCTGCCAGGGCAGAGGCGAGCAGGGTGCGGCAGGCGCCCAGGCCTCGAGCAGGCTGCAGGCCACGGCCCGCATGCTCTGCGCCACTGGCAGCGCCATGTTCGCAGGGGTGCTGAGGGTCGCCCGACTGTTACCTTTCCATCTCATTTTACCACTCAATAAAAATTATCACCCAAGAACTTATTGGGAAGACATAAAGTTCATGGAAAATGCATACTATGAAAAAGAAATGCACAAATTTCAAAAATTTTTGCACAAAAATAAACTTCTGTTTTGATTTCATTTTTCTTCAATTTGAAGTAATCTTATATTTGTATAGTGCTAATTTTCCCTACATTTACATGTAAAATAAATGTTTCAGTGGAGGTATACCCCAAATAATTAAAAGTTAGTTAAATTGACTATGTTGTCTAATCTATGTAAGTGGAGATGTTTCCTAGTAGCAAGGTAATATTTTTTCAAAAGGAGATAATTGATTTATATGTAATTTAAACAATAGATGATCAAGGAAGAAACGTGCTTTGTTATTCTGTACTATATACTGCATAGAAAATATCTAATGGAAATAAAGCATAGCATGACAACTGAGTGAGCTTGAAAATCATGATTCATTCCTAGGGGCAATAGTCAGATATGAGTAGCAGGCATTTTGCCAACCCAGCAGATGGAGGTATTGAAGCCCCTACTTGTTGGGATGAAATATTAATAGTAAGGGCAGGATCCCAACCTTAGAACACAAAAACAAATTACTTTGAAGGTTAAGGGATATACTGCTACTAATCTATCTCTGAACTGAATTAGCCTTCAAAAACAAAAATGGCTGTCAACAACATATTCACTAGACTTACTTTACCACTAGACTTACTTTAACCAAGTGAGGTTTTGGAAAGACTGTAGAAGCTATTATGATTTTACCAGTTCATGAACTATAGAATAAACAGTTCTACACAACAGACAGTGTATTGACCTGGAGATGCTAAAGATGAACAGAATGGGGTTATAACCTTTAATGAACTTCGGAAGTAGAATCATGTAATTTTACAGATGCAAAAATATTATCTTGTATTTCCTTAATCCTAAACCAATAATCCTTTATATCCTTAATGTTACAAAGCATTAGTGGTCAAGGTCAGGCATAAAATATCCCTCAATATGTAATGAAGGAAACTATCCTAGATAAGTATTTCCTTATATTTACCACAAGCGGGACCGATCAATTGTACAAGCAATTTTAAGGGGTAATGAATTCTCTTTCGCCTCTCCAGACCTCAGTTTCCTCAGGGGTACATGCTTGCTTTATGTTGGCAGTGCCAAGAAAATTCATTGTGAATGAATTGAAAAGGAATGCAGAATTCCCAATCAATATCTGTGTTAGTGCTTTTAACAGGGACTTGGCACCTGTGAAATCTCTTTTGCTTAGCTTTCATCAAGTGATTTAAACACGCTGGGTCATATTTGTACTGTCATGAAGAAGAAATACAATGTTAACCATGCTACTCAGAGACTTTAGGGAGAGAAATTACATCAGTATTATCATCATCATTACCATCATCACCTTTATCTTCATCATCATTTCATCCTAGAAGGTCAAAATAGAAATGGAAAAACAGGATCAAAGAAGCGACATATTCAGTGTTTTAGAAATGAATTATATGTGGTAGTAATTGTTTTGAAGTAAATTGTCTGTTGGAAAAAACCTAAATATATATGTTTTAAATTTTAAAAGAAAATAATTTTGATTAAAGTTAATTGTTATTAGAGAATGAATACCCAATGAAAAATTTACTCTAGATAACAACTCTTAAAGCCTCTGATAGAGTAGATGTAAGATTTATTAGGAAATTATATTTCTTAAGTAACCCCACATTAATCATTGCTGTACATAGCAGGTACAGGAGACTGTTAAGGAACAGAAGAACTCAAAATTATTTTTTTTTTGTTTGCGTGTTTGTTTTTTGGTAAGCTGAGAGATTATCAGAATCAGCACTGTCTATAACCATAAGGAAACAATGCATTGGAATTTCTTTGTATTTAATAGAATTTCATTTTCAGAACTCTGATTTCATGCTTTCATACAACAGCCACCATAATGAGGTAGTTGCTCTTTTTTAAAAATTTTGCACTTTGAATACACTGAATTCAGTTTTTACTTATTTTTTAAGGAGTTGTGGATACACACTCATGGGAAGTAATTGAAAAACCACAAGATGTTGAATCTACAGAATTTTTTCCTGTTAAAAATATTTATTTATATATTTACTTGAAAAGCAGAGTCACAAAGAAGAGGAGAGATGGAAATAGAGAGAGGGAGAAAGAGAGAGAGGGAAAGAGAGAGGGAGAGAGAATGCCCATCCCCTTGTTCACTTCTCTAATGGTCAAGCAGTAAGGGCTGGGCCAGATTCCATTGTCTTCCCAATTGAATTAACAGGGAATTGGATCAGAAGCTGAGTAGATGGAACTGAATCCACCACTCTGGTGTGGGATGCTGATGTCTCAAGCGGCTTCTTAGCCTCCTGTGCCACAGGACCAGGCCGCAGAGGCATTCTAATATGATGGACTTTCAGCATTTCATGCTAGGTTTATTATTGGCAAACAAAAGCATAATCTCGTCATGTTTAAAACCATGCAAATAAAACCACTATTGAGAAGTATATACCTGTGTGTGTAAATTTCCACATTGCATTAATCAGTAAATATAATACATGATCAGGTGATTAAAATTTAAATGCTTGCATATCTTAGAGCTGCCATCAGTTGTGGCTTATATAGTGACACCAATTATGTGTCTAGCATGTTTGTATCAGGCATTTCATGTTCTCACACTGAAAACAACTCAGGAAGCTATTAGTATGGGGTGCTCAGATATATAAAGCAGGAATCAGCAAGTGGCAGAGCTCAAACTCAAGCCCTTGACACTTGTCCCTGCCTGGGAGATGCTGATCACTGCATATTTAAACTCAGTAGATACGCCATCTTTCATTTAGTGGCAGTCATTTAAATTACAAGTGTCAAAAACAGTTACCTATGGAAAGTGACCTTGTGTATGTGAGTCAGCTAAGTGACAACTTGGAGGAAAACCAAAAACTTTCTCTCATCTTCAAATCTTGACCAAAGCAATGGAATCCACCAGGGCAAGCACTTTTCTTTGCGGCACAAGTATGGACACCCAGCTCACAAGATGGATTGTAGAAGAACTGAGTTTCTAGTAGAACATTTAATTCAGACTTATTTAAGGGCCTTGTGGGAACACCAATATGGGTAAGAGAGCTAAACATAGACATTGATGAGCTGATGTGCAATATTCCATCCCTAGCAAGATGTTTCTATTTGACTAAAGCCATTCTTCTCCCATCTCTTTAATACTCTCAGCTTCCTCAAAGTCCACGCAAAAGTCAGCAAGGCACAGAAAGACACAAGACCACCTCCCTTATTCTAACATCTGAGCTGAGATCTCACTGCTTCTTACTGAGTTGCTAACACTGAGAACATCCATACTCTTGTCCTTTGCCTTTGCTACAGCAACCTGGACTCATCCCAATGCCTCTGTCCAACTAGTTCAACTCTACATAGAATGCCCAACATTTATATATGAGTCAGGTGTGGTATAGAAGAAAGAGCTGACTGTTATATAGTCAAACTCACATTTGTGCAATTAGATCCTATTTCAATTATCCAAATTCTTAATCATATATGAGAAGAACTTTAATATAATGGGCCATAGTATTAATCAGCAATAAATTTTAATTGAAAACTTGGCTAGAATTTTGTATGTTGAAAGGCAAATACAAAATTTTGTTTTTCACTTAAAGAAAAATTGTTTTAAAGAAAGTGAAATGCTGATTATTTTCAACAACAATGATGACTACTACTACTTCTTCATAGCAAAGGCAACAGCTGCAGCAAAATAACCAACCAGATACATAAAATAAAGGAAATGAAAAAAGAAGCACATAGATTATACAATAATATCGTGGATACTCAATATAAATGAGATGTATCATTTTGGTTTTGCTAGAATATAAATGAAAAGTAAAGATTTCTGGGAGAAATACATTGAGCAAAAACTTGAATGTCATATATAATGTATATATATATATATATATATATATGTCAGTGAAAACATTTTTAGATTATAAATGAAGTTATTCCATCTGTACATTTTTAATACAAAATTGTCCAGCTGCTAGTTTTATTTGAGAGTCACTCTGTTTTAGCACCAGACAGTCTTGCAGACACTACCATACTGGAAATAGTGCCACTGTGCTTAGTTATTTCCAGAAGAGTGAATCACAGGGAGCCATTACCTAAAGAGTCACCTTTTAAAGAACTTGCTTACAACTCCATTAATCTTCTTTGACTCTATAATATTTTTAATTCACAAATATTTATAGATAGAAATTGCTTCTGTTTTTAATATATAGCTCATGAGAGCACATCGGTTTTATCTGGTGTACCTTCAGGTTCAGTGGTAGAAGAGTGATGTAGACATTGTACTTGTATATTCTGAGATCTATTTAATTCATTTTCACACTTGACTGGTTTTTCTGGTTCAAAGCAGAACACTTTTAACCTTGAATACTGAAAGTATCATTTTATAGGCAAAGAATAAACACTCAGAGCTGGAGTAAGGCACATCTGTCCTACTGCCCCTTCATAACCCTGCTTTCTGGCCTCCTGACCACATGCTCCGATTCCCAGTGGTGCTCAGTCTGGCTAAGTGGACCCTTCCTTTTCAGCCCCCTGGCCTTTTGCTTCCTTGAATTTCTCTGGAGACCAGAATAGTGTGCTGCTTTTTTCTATTCTGAGGTTATGGTTTAGAATTTAGCTACTTGCAAGCAGGTAAAAATAATTTTTGGCATAAGTACTTCATAAAACAGAGCTATATAATCACAAGTAAATTTGAAATGATGAGGAAGTGCTTCAGAAATGGATCTTCCACACAGAAATAAACTTGGTTCCCTGATTCATAAATTTTGTAGCAATGCATTTTGACATCTACTTCTCTGAGTTCTAGGTGCATGAAGTTCTATCTAGTTGCATGTAAAAATTTCTCTTACAGTTGGCAATCTCTTTACTTTTTGGAGTTTCCCCAAAAAGACAGAACATAATTACAGACAAATATAGAGGTCAATTTATACATCAACAGATAAACATTTTAGAAAGCTACAACTAATTGTGAGTGTTAGTTTCTAAAAATCAGAACAAGTTCTACCATGTTTTGTTAACTAATAAATTATTATGACACCGCTGGACACTAAATTTTTTTCATGTAATTCAGAACTCCATGCATTTGTTATAATTTGTGATAACGTATGGCACACTTAGGCCCTTAACCTATTCAACATCCACATATACACAGCTGTAGTTATGTATTCCATACAGACAAAATCTTGTGGGTTACCTTTTCCAGTCAGTATCAAGATACTCTCATTTTATTAGTCACACTTTTTTACTTCCACCTTCTGTTTCAATTTGAAAGAGGTTACAGTGAAGACTGATATTGGGAATGGTTCTCAAGAATCAATTAGGCAAGTTGGGGACAACATCATAAAATGGTCATGAATGTCACAGTTGACTGGAATGAAGTCACAGAAATGGCAAACCAAGAGGGACATATATATATATATATATATATATATGTATATATATACATATATATATATATATAATTTTGCTCTTAAACTTCCAAAAAATAAAATAATTTGGAAATGATAATATCATGCTAGAAGTCATAGTAGATGTTGACGATGTTTTCAGCAGTTTCTGTGGATCTCTGCACTTTTATGCCTAATCCTGCTGTTACTGATCACAGCTGACTCTCACAGTGATTCTGCTCCAAGTAATTCATTAGAATTCTTTGATAAGGGCTCTTTGAAGATGGCTTTGTAATTGAATGTTCTTTAGAAATTGTCCACTCTCCTGGAGTCTAGTTCCTTAAGCCGACTGGACTTTATTGACATGTCTAAACCTGCTAAAATCTCATGGTTCTATGACTCCCACTTGCACCCCTCCCATCTCCCGCTTCCTCTCCAATTCCATTGACATCAAGATTCATTTTCAATTATCTTTATATACAGAAGATCGATTAAGTATATATTAAGTAAAGATTTCATCAGTTTGCACCCACACAGAAACACAAAGTGCAAAATACTGTTTCAGTTCTAGTTATAGCATTACTTCACATTGGACAACACATTAAGGACAGATCCCACATGAGAAGTAAGTACACAGTGACTCCTGTTGTTGACGTAACAATTTGACATTCTTGTTTATGGCATCAGTAATCTCCCTAGGCTCTAGTCATGAGTTGCCAAGGCTATGGAAGCCTTTTGAGTTGGCCAACTTCAATCTTATTCCGACAGGGTCATAGTCAAAGTGGAAGTTCTCTCCTCCCTTCAGAGAAAGGTACCTCCTTCTTGATGACCCCGTTCTTTCCACTGGGATCTCACTTGCAGAGATCTTTCATTTAGGTCTTCCTTCCTTCCTCCCTCCCTCCCTCCCTCCCTCCCTCCCTCCCTCCCTCCCTCCCTCCCTCTCTCTCTCTCTCTCTCTCTCTCTCTCTCTCTCTCTCTTTCTTTCTTTCTTTCTTTCTTTCTTTCTTTCTTTCTTTCTTTCTTTCTTTCTTTCTTTCTTTTTTCCAGAGTGTCTTGGCTTTCCAGGCCTAAAATACTCTCATGGGCTCTTCAGCCAGATCCGAATGCCTTAAGGGCTGATTCTGAGGCCAGAGTGGTATTTAGGACATCTGCCATTCTATGAGCCTGCTGTGTATCCCGCTTCCCATGACGGATCGTTCTCTCCCTTTTTGGTTCTATCAGTTAGTATTAGCAGAAACTAGTCTTGTTTGTGTGATCCCTTTGTCTCTTAGACCCTCAGTGTGATCAATTGTGAACTGAAATTGATCACTTGGACTAGTGAGATGGCATTGTACCTGCCACCTTGATGGGATTGTATTGGAATCCCCTGGCACATTTCTAACGGCAACAACTAACTGAGCACCAAAGGGGAAACCTGTTGAAGTGAAATGGACACTATGAAAAACAGTGACTTGATTAGCTTTTGTCCTGAATGTTGATGTACAATGTAATACTTTGTCCAGTTTAGTATTTTTTTGTTCTAGTACTATTGGTTGAACTCTGTAATTAACACACAATTATTCTTAGGTGTTTAAATTTTAACTGAAAAGTGATCCCTGTTAAATATAAGAGTGGGAATAAGAGAGGGAAGAGATGCACAATTTAGGACATGCTCAATTGGACTAGCCCCAAATGGTGGAGTTAGAAACGTACCAGGGGATTTTTTTTTTTTTTTTTTGACAGAGTTAGACACAGAGAGAGACCGAGAGAAAGGTCTTCCTTCCATTGGTTCACCCCCGAAACGGTCGCTACGGCTGGCGTGCTGTGTTGATCCGAAGCCAGGAGCCAGGTGCTTCCTCCTGGTCTCCCATGCGGGTGCAGGGCCCAAGGACCTGGACCATCCTACACTGCCTTTCCAGGCCACAGCAGAGAGCTGGACTGGAAGAGGAGCAACCAGGACAGAATCCGGCGCCTGAACCGGGACTAGCACTTGGGGTGCCGGCGCCACAGGCGGAGGATTAGCCTAGTGAGCCACGGCGCCGGCCATACAACACTTTTAAGAATATTTTTTGTGTTGCATCACAGCTTCATAAACTTTGTTCTGATTAGATTACAAATTTCCTTCAGTAAATCAAAGCAAACCGAAGTTTGGGTCTGGAAATCAATTCCTCCCAAAATACTTATATGCACATTTAAAAAAAATTCCATTTGTATGCTTCATACCATAATGCTATTCACTATTATATTTTTGGCTGTATACAATCTAAAATTCATCTGAAATAACTCAAAAGAGCCCACAATCTATATAAAATGGCTTCCTTAAGAGTTTTAAAGTTGTAAGAATTACAAATATATTTTACCAATGTAAAGTAGGGTCACAACAGGGATTCTTAAAAAAGAAAACCTATATTATTTTTGATTGGGCAGTGTCCCTTGAATTTTGTGAGCATTACACTCTCTGATTAAATAACTTTTTTTTTTTTTTTAGGTTTTTGTTTTTGGACTCAAAACATTAGTTAAAATATAAACCCACAAAATGTGTAACGTTCATTGCTTGATGCTACAATGGTCAATGGCAACTTGGAGGGTGGGGAAGGGGACATTCCTGCCCTTCATCTGAAATGAGTTTCTGTTCTGGGGAGGTGGAAAGTAAGGTAGTAGGAAGAAGAGAATTAAAGTCTTTTCAAAGATTCCACAGCAGGTAGGCAGGCAGCTCAGATGAAGGGGGTTAGGATGTTGAAAGTGAGATAGGAAAACCAAGTGGAAAGACTAAACTACAGCTCAGGTACTCTGGGAAGATAAAACAAACCTTGTTCAGCTGCTCTGAAATGGAGAGCCCCTGGATCCCATGCACACCAGCTTGCCCCTGCAATCACTGCCCCAGCACCAGCAACACTTGGTTGTGGTATGCAGAATGTTGACTTAATTTTGAATCTTTTTTATTTTCAAGATTATTCTGTAGTATATGAGGGGTAAAAATACTTATCTCAAAGGCAATATTTGTAAGCTTGCCCAAAAGGGTATATGCATCAACCTAACTAAAAAAATCTCAAATGCAAATGCAAATAACCTCAAATTCAAATTACTTTTAAAATTTATATATTCTTTTTTAATAGTAAGAATCAATTGTCATGTCAATTTACCACAGAAACCAAGTGCAGAGTGAAAATAATACTTCAATTTTAAGAATGCTTTTTAAATGCAAAACTGTTTTCCTGGGGACTTGCATCTCTTTTGTGATTTTAAATAACTGATTAGACAATTTGACTAACACTAACCCCACTTGCTTTATGTAACATGTTGTTAATTGGAAAGACATTTTAAAAATTCTAATTTTATTTATCTTAGCTTTAATCTTTGCTTAACAGTAAAAATTGAATTTGGAAATATTTATTTTTTTTCCCACTGAGACTTTCTATCCAAGTTTGTTAGTCTCTGGTCATCTCTTGGGTATGTGGCCGAGATATGACTCTCTTGTTATGTTAAGGCAGAGGAAATAGAAAGTTCTTAAGCATGCCCTTGTTGCACAGGAAAGTACCAATTAAACCACTACAGGCTTTCCCTTATGTATATATGTGCTTTTTCAAAATAATGTAGCTTTTAAAACCCTCTTCACAAGATAATGTGAAGCTTGAAGATTGAAGTCTAACTATTTTGTGTACAATGAATATACTTTTGAATAGTTGCTTTCCATAACGTATAAAGATAATTTTGCTCATGATTTAAGAGGCCCTCTACAAAACCTCTTTGCTTGCCATGACATTTCCTACGTTTAAGGACAGGAGCAGAAAAAGTGACTAAAAATAATTATAGACCAACACACAGAAATATCTTCCCAACTCTAGTTTGTCATTTAAGCCAAAAGAAGAAATTATCCATCAAACATTTCATTATAAAACTTACTATGGACCTGATTAGCCATTGCTACACTTCAGTAAGGGCAAGGACATAAAATCTAACTCATCTTTAAATACTTTCTTCTGTTCTTGGCGCATAGAAAGCTCGGTAGCCCATTTTACTGGCCTGATTGTTGAATGAGTAAACTATTTTAACTTGACCTCATTGCCTGCAATAGCTTGCACTGGTATGATTACAATAATGTAAAAGGCACTCTATTCATTTTTTGAGTATGTTTGAATCTGCATAACAGACTGAAAACTGAAATATAGATGTTAATCACTCATTCTTCAATTTGGAGCATGGAGAGATGAAGGGTCATAGTGCAAGGACTGGCTTCATGTTAATCATTTCCTATACCATGAATTCACCAATTAATATTTAATGAACACTTTTATGAAACTGTGCTAGGTACTGATAAATAAATCTATTGAAATATTTTAGATACATGTTTTGCCTGCAGGAATTTTCAGTCTAGCAGTCAAATGCTCCTGTCTTTTATTATAGTAGACTGTTTTAGTGTCCCTAATTATTTAATCATCTTTCTGTGTGAAAATTAAACACTGTTATTACATTGATGTGCCTTGAACTAACCAAATGTGAGTGGAAGTGCCACACTTGAACCAACATTTTAAGAGCCACAGTGTGGTTTAGCCATTGCATTATTCAAATAGTTATTTATTTGGAAGTCATAGTTACAGAGAGTGAGAAAGAAAGAGAGATGGAGAGAGAGAACTTTCATCTGCTGGTTTACTCCCCAAATGGCTGCAATGCTGGAGCTGGACTGATGTGAAACCAGGAGTCAGGAGCTTTTTCAGCAACTCCCACATGGATGCAGGGGCCCAAGCACTCGGGCCATCTTCCACTGCTGTCTCAGACACATTAGCAGGGAGCTGGATCAGAAGTGGAGCAGCAAGGATTTGAACCTGGTGTCCACATTGGATGCTGGAACCACAGAAGGAGATTTAACCTACTAAACCACAGTGCCAGCTGCAGACTTCACTCTTACCACTGCTGTTCCTCATTCCTTCTTTTTTTTTTTTTTTTTTTTTTACTTAGTAAATACAAATTTCCAAAGTACAGTTTATGGATTACAATGCCCCCCCCCATAATTTCCCTCCCACTTGCACCCCCCCATCTCCCGCTTCCTCTCCAATTCCATTGACATCAAGATTCATTTTCAATTATCTTTATATACAGAAGATCGATTAAGTATATATTAAGTAAAGATTTCATCAGTTTGCACCCACACAGAAACACAAAGTGCAAAATACTGTTTCAGTTCTAGTTATAGCATTACTTCACATTGGACAACACATTAAGGACAGATCCCACATGAGAAGTAAGTACACAGTGACTCCTGTTGTTGACGTAACAATTTGACATTCTTGTTTATGGCATCAGTAATCTCCCTAGGCTCTAGTCATGAGTTGCCAAGGCTATGGAAGCCTTTTTTTTTTTAACTTTTATTTAATGAATATAAATTTTCAATGTACAGCTTATGGATTACAATGGCTTCCCCCTCCCATAACTTTCCTCCCACCCCCAACCCTCCCCTCTCCTGCTCTCTCTTCCCTTCTCTCTCTCCTTCCATTCACATCAAGATTCATTTGCAATTCTCTTTATATACAGAAGATCAATTTAGTATACATTAAGTAAAAATTTCAACAATTTGCACCCACATAGAAACACAAAGTGAAACATACTGTTTGAGTACTAGTTATAGCATTAAATCAAAATGTACAGCACATTAAGGACAGAGATCCCACATGAGGAGCAAGTGCACAGTGGCTCCCGTTGTTGACCCAACAAATTGACACTCTAGTTTATGGCACCAGTAACCACCATAGGCTGTCGTCATGAGTTGCCGAGGCTATGGAAGCCTTCCAAGTTTGCCGACTCTGATCATATTTAGACAAGGTCATAAAAGACAGGGTGAGGATAGTAACCAATGATGCTAAGAGTGGCATTAACCAGGTCTGAACAATTATACAGCATTAAGTGGGGAAGAGGACCATCAGTACACACAGGTTGGGAGTAGAGCCATTGGTGGTAGAGTAGAGGTTATGATTACAAAGGAATGAGGCCCAAGTGCGCTAGACAGGGTCTAGAACAAAGGACAGAGTCATTATTAGAGGAGCTAAGAAAGGTGCTGTCTAAGCTACAATTAAGTTTTCTGATTGAGAGGCAAATAGAACCTGATAGAAGGGGCTTGATAATAATCTGGTGGGCTTTAGGCCTTGTAAGTTAAGAGGCCCAGACCTATCTATCTCTTCACATGGGGTACATCCTAAGGGAGGTGTGAACCTCCTAGGGGAAGGCACTCTGTTGACTTTCATTACTTGGCTGGCCTGGGAGGAGAGCTGGCCAGGTAAAGGCAGGTGGCATCTCTAACAAGAAATTTACAGTTCTGCCTGCAATGTTGCTGACCCTACTTGGCCGTCCCCTCAGCTGCAGTGGTCACTTTGGAAGTTGGGCTGAGTGAAGGGCTTTTCAGCTTAGAGCCAATAAGATCTGTGGCTCTGACCTGGGCATCCTTCGACTCCTGGGAAGGTCCATTTCCAGTGATCCAACTCTTGGCAGAGCTGCCAGGGCTCTTCACAAGTTGACTTCTGCTGAAGCCCAGGCTTACCACATTGAAAGCCACTGCAGTGGACTGGCCTGTTGGGTCTCCTTGAGGGCAGATCACTGTACAGATCGGCCATTAATAGACCTGCCACCCATTGAGAAGCCTTTTGAGTTTGCGGACTTTGATCTTATTCTGACAGGGTCATAGTCAAAGTGGAAGTTTTCTCCTCCCTTCAGAGAAAGGTACCTCCTTCTTTGATGGCCCTGTTCTTTCCACTGGGATCTCACTTGCAGAGATCTTTTATTTAGGTCTTCTTTCTTTCTTTTTTTCCCCAGAGTGTCTTGGCTTTCCATGCCTAAAATACTCTCATGGGCTCTTGAGCCAGATCCGAATGCCTTAAGGGCTGATTCTGAGGCCAGAGTGCTATTTATTCCTTCTTAAACTCCTTTTCAAATAGTTTTATCAATAAAAGTTCATCAATTTGACATAAGCCAAAGGGTCCTGAAAGCAGAAATTGTGCATTCCAATCCCTAATAGCTATGCGACTTTAACAATGTCACTTAACTCACTTATCCTTCCTGTTCCTGATCCACAAAATAACCTTCAGGCAGGCTCAAAGAATGTATAGGACTTTGTAAATCACAGGGTACACAGTACACGGATGTATGACATTACTACAATGATATAGAAAGAATTATCTTCCCTTTCTGTCTATTAAAGTCAAAAACTAAGAACAATTTTGGCAAACTTCTTTTAAAGTTATACCACAAATTTCTGACTGCTGATTCACTTTTTACTGCCAAGGTTTATCCTGTCTCTGAACACTTCCATTACCTAATTACCAATTAGCAGAAGAGAAGAAAAGAAGGAAAAACTAAGAAAGAAAAATAGACTGTCAGAAAGGGGAAGTGATATATTCAGCATTAATTACAATAATTACTACTAGTGGGGGAAGGATTGATTGTGGTAACCAGGCTTATTCTTCCCTTAAATGACATAATTACTTTTTTACATCCAATATATTTTATAAAGACTAGATGAAAGTTACTTTCCAGTCAACTTCAGCAGATTGCATTTTTCAAAGACAATTATTACACCATCTATTGCTAGTTCTCATTTCTTGCCACTGCTCCTTCAAAAGAAAGAAGCTTTTTCCCCATATCCTCTATGTCAGTGCACTCTATGCTCTCTTTGACCAATAGATAAGAAAGTGATGTCCTTACTCTTCAATTGGTCCAACAATTTCTACTTCTTGCTTCTTGGAAAGCTTTCCGTTAAACATTCACCTTTTGGATGCTCCCTCTAGAAAGCTAGGTGTCATTCATTGGGAGGTTGAAGCCACCTGGGGAAGGCACATGTAAGCATTCTAGTCAAAAATGCTAGCTGAGGAACTAACCATCAGACAGATGCAACTGCCAGCTGCCTAAGTGTGCCATCCTGATTGTCCAGCCCAGATGACCGTTAATGCAGCCACAACTAAAATCTAACTGCAACAGCATGGACAAAAGTCCAAGGTAAAACCACTCAGCACAGCGATCAACTAACAGAACCACTTAAAAAAATAAAATAGCATTATTTTAAGGCACTAAGTGTTGAGGTGGTTTGTTAGGCTGTAATAGAGAACCAGAATGCCAAGTGATTGGTGCATGATCTTTCCAAATGCAATTACCTTTGTTTCTACCTTTGCAGTTATTAGCACAATTTGATTGAGACCAACATGATTTTTTAAACAAAATCATTTAGTGATTTCATCATATTGATGTTATGTGTTTTTAAAATTCTGTAAACTAATTTAAGATATTTTTCCAGGTGTTTTGCCCCTACCATAAAAATTAGTTCTTAGGAGAAGATAGAATTTGCATATGAAGACTTAAAGAATGAATTTTCATTCAATTGTTTATGTGAGGAATTTGAGATCTAATTTGAATTCATTTTCAAAAGCAGTGGATTTTAAAGACTCAGCAAGGCACATTTTCAAATATCAGTTCTCTTACATTTTAAATGATCATGGAAGGTAAATTACAGGCAGGTGTTTTCAACTGATTTCCTCTTTGTGAAGATCATTTTCTTTCCCCTAATGAAAAACACATTTCTTCTCTTATAATTATAAAAGTAATGCACACTAATTATTGAATATTCCAGCAAAGGCTGTCTGTAAAGTAGAGACAAGAGTCCTCTGAATAATCACAAAGCTAGTGTTAAATAACCAAGTGTTTTTGGCAAGTTATTTCATCTCCTCATGATTCGATTTCATCCACAAAATGAAGACAATGATAATAGTTTATAAGCTTTCTGTGGCATTATATTAGATGATACTTGTGAAACATTTAATAGAGAATATAGAGTGTAATAAATATAACATAAATGATAATTTTAATTAGTGATAGTGTGATGTATAAACACGTTTCCTTCTAGGCTCTATGTGTAATTGTATGTATACGTCTTCAACAACAACAAAAAACCAGCTTATAAAGGCTAGTTTTGAGCCAGTTTTTGAACTCTTCATTATATTATGTAAACATGATTTCACAATATGTAAATATTTCTCATTCATTTGTATAATCACATTCTATTTTAATTTAATAATAGCACAACATATGTGAAAAATAGCTAGGATTCTACCTGATTTTTTATTATTTTAAAGATTTATTAATTTCTTTACTTGAAAGGCAGAGTTAGAGAGAGACAGAGGTGAGGGAGAGAGAGAGGGAGAAAGAGAGAGAGAGAGGTCTTCCATCCGCTGGTTCACTCCCCAGATGGCTTCAATAGTTGGAGCTGCACCAATCCAAAACCAGGAGCCAGGACCTTCTTCCACAAATATTTGGGCCATCTTCCACTGCTTTCCCAGGCCATAGCAGAGAGCTGGATCAGAAGTGGAGCAACCGGGAATTGAATGGACACCCATATGGGATGCCAGCACTGCAGGCAGTGGCTGTATTCTCTATGTCACAGCACCGGCCCCTTTACTTGATTTTTTAAAAACCAATTTGTGCTAGTATTGAAACACTCAAGAACATCAGATTTTGCAAATTATCTTGCACATAGAATCTTTATATATATATATATATATATATATATATATATATATTGACAGGCAGAGTGGATAGTGAGAGAGAGAGACAGAGAGAAAGGTCTTCCTTTACCATTTGGTTCACCCCCCCAATGGCCGCTGCGGTCGGCGCACCGCGCTTATCCGAAGCCAGGAGCCAGGTGCTTCTCGTGGTCTCCTATGTGGGTGCAGGACCCAAGCACTTGGGCCATCTTCCACTGCACTCCCGGGCCACAGCAGAGAGCTAGACTGGAAGAGGGGCAACCAGGACAGAATCCGGCGCCCCGACCAGGACTAGAACCCCGGGGTGCTGGTGCTGCAGGCAGAGGATTAGCCTATTGAGCCATGGCGCCAGCTGCACATAGAATCTTAGAAGTAGAAATATTGGAAAAACAATCCACCTAAAGTAATTGAAAGCTAATTGAGTTACATGAGAATATCTATATTTATCTTCATAGGTAACTAATATCCTGACTCCAAATCCTTATAAACACCATGAAACTGTCAATATATATATACACATAACAAATATTCATGTAACTAGTAAAAAGATCACATAAGAACTAGAGACATCTAAAACCAAAAAGTCCTATAGTTTTAAGACTAAGCTTCCCAAACCATGAACTTTAAAGTAAAAAGAATGCCTAAATTAAAATTAAGTTCAATATGCCACAAAGATAACATTTATTCTGTCACGTAAAATTCCAACCAAAAACTAAGTTATTGCCAGCTTGAACCTGGTATGAATGGCAATCATGTCATTTGTGGAAGAACCTACTAAGGGACATTTAATTATTCATTAAAATTGAACAGAAACTTTTGTCCACAGATGGATTATGTGGTTTTAATAATCATAAATGACCAAAAGGAGTGGAATAGCTTCAATTTATAATCAAATTAGGAATTTACCTTATATTAAAAGAATGCAATCATGATCTGAAATAATCTACACATGTACTATGGTGTGGATGAGTGAAGAATCCTTATGAAAGTGCAGAGAAGCTGCAGATAAGAAGGAAATTAGAGTCCTTTAGAGTTGACCCTACATTGCCTTTGACTCCTCAAATTTCTAAAAGAAGAAAGCAAAAGGTCACTTTTTCTAAATTACTTTTCCAAGATAAAAACAACATTTTTCCTTTTCACTGTTGGGTCCAGAGAACAATAATAATGAAGCATCTTACATAGCCAATGAATTAGGGTCTTCATTGTAGGCCTCTTTGCTCACTGTCTTATTAGGAACATAAGTGTTTAAAAGGTTAATTACTCCTTGTCATATTTTTCCATTATTTAAACTGCTCATAGAAGCTCCTAGAGGAATCACGAAATATAAAATTTGCATTTTGTATCAAGAATTTGCTCATTAAAAGTGTAAGTTACAAAGTTAAAAATGAATGAAGAAAAATACACAAGAGATTTAGGATTGTGTATTTTCTGTTTGAAACTTAAAAATGATTTTTATGCTTTACATATTAATACTAGAAATTTCTTTAAATGATAAAATTGCCAATGAGCTTTCATTATGGAATGAAAAAATAAGCAAAATAATTGAAATATAGCATGAAGAATGTACAAAATGATATACTAGCCCAGTTTTACAACCTCAGAAATGTGGAGCTATAACTCAAAATTCCATTTATTTGTATTATGGAAGTTGGATTCATAAGACACTTCCTGAAGTCTTCTAAAATTTTATTCTATACAATTTCATAAAATACCAAATTCCTTAGATATATTATTAGCTATGAATGAAACTATGTTTGCTTACTTTAGATTTTCAGTTTTTCTCTGTAGTATTAGAAGGGGCTACCTTGTTTTCACTGTTGGTGCCTTTTAGAACATCCCATGAATATAACCCTTTTCCCCACCACACATCAAGCTTTAAACTAGTTATAAAATAAGATGAAATTTTTTCTGGAGCAAATTCTCACCTTTGTTACTCAGAAAAAAAAAAAAAAAAGGCTAAAGGACAGGCATTTTGGCACAGCCAGTTAAGCCATCATTTGGGACACCCACTTCCTATATCCAAGTATCTGGAATCAAATCCTATCTCTGCTTGTGATCCAGCTTCCAGTTAATATGTCTTGGAGGCAGCAGTTAGATAGCCCAAACACTTGAGTTCCTGTCACCCACATGAGAAACCTGGGTAAAGTTCCTTGACCCCAACTTGGGTCTGGTCCAACCCAATCCAAATCCCAAACTGTTGTGGATGTATTTGAGGAGTGAACCAGCAAGTAGAGCCCTCTCTCCCTTCCTCTCTCCTTCTCTCTTTCTTTCTCTCTCTGTCATGCTGCCTTTCAAATAAATAAATCATCTTTTTACAAAGGTAGAATGGAGTTTCAATTTCAGGAGGTTTATGCTCCCTCCTTCTGAATACCAGAATGAACGAGCCAGATCTCCCAGTGAGAGTCATACAAACAGGAAGCACACTGTCGAAAGTTGAGACTGTTCATGAGAAGAAGGAGAAGCTGAGTCAGGCATGCCCAATACACAACAGCACTTCAGAACTTTGATACAAAAATACCATAAAAATAGACATTTTAAATAAGTTTTGAAGGCCTTTCATCAACCAATTTTTATCAACTGAATAAATCACACTTCCTCCCCAAAGACCAGTAACCAAAGAAAAGAGATTTCAGCCTTATGAAACCCTTCTGATGTAGTTTTTGATCTGCATGGGTTTCCTATTGCTGAATGACAAAATTTAACTAATTAGCAGCATTAAACAATGCCTACTTACTAATTTGTAGTTCTGTAGTCAGAAGTCTGGGTGTGATTTGGCTGGGTTCTCTACTCAGGGTTTCACAAGGATGAAATCGGGCTGTCATCCTGAGAGCTACAACTCTCATAGGGAAGCAAGTCTTTGTGTAAATGTGCTGGTTAATGGCAGGAATATTTTTTGTGGTTATAACCAGCACTTTCCTACCTCCTCTCCACTCAACCCACTTTAAAATGCTAGGGACTCCTTTTTCCTTCAGCAGCTCAAACATGGATGTTTCCTTTCTTCTTGGCTAACAGGTGCACAATTAACTTTCTCTTCTGTGATCAACCAGAGAAAAATTTCTGCTTTTAAAAAATCACATGCAATTATATTAAGCTTAAATGAATAATTTCCCTTAAAGTCAACTGCCCTCTAGGATACAGAATATAAACTAGTTGTGAGTCTAGGTCCATCGCATTCACAGTCCTGGAATTGTGTATTACATGTACACCACAGGAAAAAAAATTCTGGGTGCTGAGTGGATGCTTTGTGTTGCTGTGAAGATGCAGCTTGGGACATCTAAATCCCATATTAGAGTGCTTGGTTTTGAGTGCTGACTTCACTCCCAATGCTAACTTCCTTCAGTTCTACACTCTTGGAGGCAAAAGGTGATAGCTCAAGTAGGTGGGTCCCTGCCACCTATGTGGAAGACTTGCATTGAATTGCTAGCTCCTGGCTTCAATCTGACCCATCCCTGGCAGTTGTAAGTATTTGGGGAGTGAACCAGAGGACAGGAGCTCTCATTCTCTCTGACTTTCAAATAAATAAATTTAATACAATAATTTTAAATATCTGTGGCTAATTTAAAAAATCTGCCTAGAAAACACATTATTTCTAACCAAAAAAATACATGATTACTCCTTTTTCCTTATTTTTTAAATCAGCATAATATGTTGAAAACACTATTCAAATCAAACAGATTCAATTTTTATAGCCCTTTAAAATCTCTGACAAATACCTGTTAAAACATTATTTAATTTTTTTAAAGATTTATTTTATTTATTTCTAAGGCAGAGTTACAAAGAGAAGTAGAGACAGAGAGAGAGAGAGGTCTTCCATCTGCTGGCTCATTCCCCAGATGGCCGCACCAGCCAGAGCTGCGCCAGTCTAGAGCCAGGAGCCAGGAGCTTCTTCCAGGTCTCCCATGTGGGTGCAGGGGCCCAAGGACTTGGTCCATCTTCTACTGCTTTCCCAGGCTACAGCAGAGAGCTGGACTAGAAGAGGAGCAGCCGGGGCTAGAACCAGCACCTATATGGGATGCCGGCACTTCAGGCCAGGGCTTTAATTTGCTGTGCCACAGCGCCAGCCCCTGTTAGAATATTTTTAAAAGTTTGATTGAATTAGTGAAATGCACAGGGTGCTACAAACCAGACAGCCCTGGGAAAATATCTGCATTCCACTTTTTTAGAGTCATTAAACCTTCGCCAGTTATAGGGCCTGCTCAGATTGTTTCCTCCGGAAATAGACAGTAATTTCTAACTAGAGCATTGTCAGTATTTAAAGGGTGTGCTAAAATTCTTACTACAATTTTAGATCCAGAGTGGTCAGCTAACAATTTCTGTTTTACTCCTTGGTTTTAATTTTCCTTTTGATTTTGGCTTTGCTTGGTTTTTATTTAAATGCAAATACCCCCAATAGATGAACTAGACCAGATTTTACCTTCTGGAGAAATGTAATCTGTTCACCAACACTCTCTTCTCAATGGACTTTATGATAACCCAACAATTTACTGCCAACACCAGCAGCTTGCCTGGTGCGGAGCACAGCTAAGATCAGTTTTCTCTCTTAAATGCTTGTTATGGGACTCACAAGGACCAGAGCCTTGATCATTAAAATAATAAATTTTGCGCTTGGGGCAGCAGCAGTGTATCTTCTGTACTTTAAAAATTGATTATGCAAGTGATTTATTTATACTGTTTTGTGCAGTACATTTAATGAATGCTACCTTTATATGGTGTGGTTCTAAAACACTTCTATATCTAATGGAATATAGTTTAGCTACGTTTTCTTTTTTTCCCAGAGAAAACTTCAGTGGTCAGTTTTGTCCCCTAGTTCACCACTTATTTTAAACTTCAAGTAACTTACAATTTTAACAGCTAACAAATTCTTTCCAAGTGCCCTTTCAAGTGGTTTAAGATTTAGCTTATACTTGACCTTCAACTCTTACTAGATTTCCTGATTCTCTTCCAATTTTTTTTTTCATTTTGAAAAAGATTAAATTATTTTTGTGGAAATTCTTCATTCATTGAAATTTCTCCTGGGATATTAATGAGTAATTTTAAAAATGTTTTAAACCTTTGTTAGTCATTGTTGCTTCTTTACTTTTTTTTTCAAGAATAAAGATTTACTTGTTTATCTGAAAGTCAAAGTTACACAGAGAAAGGAACACACACATGCACACACACACAGAGAGAGAGAGAGAGAGAGAGAAAGAGAGAGAGAGAGCGAGCTCTTCCATCCACTGATTCACTTCCCAGATACCAACAAGAGTCAGGGTTGGGCCAGGCCGAAGCCAGGAGCCAGGAGTTTCATCCGTGTCCCCCACATGGGTGCAGGGGTCCAAACACTTGGACCATCTTCAGCTGTTTCAAGCCATTAGCAGGGAGCTGGATCAGAAGCAGAACAGCCAGAACGTGAACTGGTACGCAGATGGGGTGCTGGTGTTGCAAGAAGAGGCTTTATCTGCTATGTCACAATGCTCGCCTGTGTGTGTTTGCTTTCTCTACTGACACTAAGCACACCCATTCTGATGGATACATTCTAACTTCCCTTACATTCACTAAAATGATGAATTTGATCATGCCACATTGCCACCTAATAATTTGTTACTCTTCTGGCCTCTGCACAGAACTAAACCTCTTGTATTCCATCCCCACTGATATTAGAAAGGAATATATCTGTAGAAAGTAATTTATCTTATCTAAATATATGACTTCACATTTTGTTCTGGTTATGATTTCTGCCAATTTCTATGTAGATAAATGAACTATCATGTTATTTGGCCTAATTTTGTGGATTATTTTTCCTTGACTAACATATCCAGCTGATACTCATAATCATAGACGTTTGCTAAATCTTTATTCTTTAAATGTGGGATGTCTGCTTACGAAGATTCCATTACATTCCTCATTTGGTAATACCTTTATTATGTCTGAATCAGAATTCAAACATTTTTGGAATACTCAAATTGGATAATTTAAGTCTAATTAGTGAAGGAACTGTCTACAAAGAAATAAATTGTGTTTAGAAAAGCAACAAAGAAAAATACTAAGTCCTGAGTTAGTAATGGTTGTGCTCCATTAAAAAGGGAAAACTGAGAGAATGATTATCACTGGAACCCTGCAACACAGCTATATGATGCTGAGGCCAACAGAAACTCTGAAACTCCATGGCAGATGTAGACAACACACTGCAACCCAGTAGGAATCTGGGCAATAACTATCCCCACACCACTCTCCTTCCTCCCTCTAATTTCTTGCTGGAAATTCCCACTCCTTGAAACCTAACTGGAAGTCAGGAAATTCTTGCAGTATCCTCTCTCAATTCTGAGCAAGAAGGGGAGGGTAGAAAGTGACCTGACAGAACAAATGAAAGAAATCAAGCAGAAATGCATGGGTATTTATGCCATTATTTCAATTCATTCCTAAGAGAAGTTATGCTGCTGTTCAAGCATTTTTCCTGAAGGTAGGTGCTGAAATGTCATTCAGTGTCTCTGTATTTTGCCCATCATCCCATAAAATCTTGGCTTCTGAAACTAATTTGGAAATATTTGTGTGCCCCAGTAAATTGTAACTTAATTTCACTTCTCTGGTAAACCTTTCATAAAATCCACACCCTGAAATACTATTGCTCCTGAGTTATTAGAAAAAGCATTTTCAAAAAATATCAATGACATCAGTTCAGTCTGCCTTGTCAACTGAAATTTTGGTACAAAGTCTTATTACTGTGTTTTTTCTAGTGATGTGCCTGTATGCACAAATTTTAGCTCCTTCTTGATTATTATCACTGTTGCTTTCTTTGTCCCTAGCAATGTATAACAAGAGTAAGGGAGAAGAATTTAGGAAATGAATTCTTTTCATCTTAAAAGCTTTATTCTTTTTATTCTCAAATATAACACATAGTAGACCAGCCTTGCTAGGGGTTCTATAATGCCCATTATAAGCTCACCAGCATGGTCATTCTAATATTTTTTTTCAGTTCTTCATCACCATTTGAGGGGTGACAAAAGTCTTCACTGACTTCAAAGTGTCGCTTCCACTGGTTCACCCTACTGCATGAAATTTCCACATTTAGAGACATTTCTCTGATACAAGAGCTTATCTCCAGAAAGATCTTAGATTATCTAAGAGAGGTCACACCTTGACACATCTACTCAGACAAAAAGAGGCAGCAATTGGTGGCTCCCATTTGGAGAAGCTAAAGGCTCAAACATCAGCTGATAGAATTAACTCCAATTTTTATCTACAACATATGTCTGAGCAGGAGTAATACCTGCATAGAAATTGCCTACAAAAAATCCTCAGACCTGGAGTTGAGATGTTTTTTCTTATCTGAAAATTAAGTTCCACATATCTCTGAAGTCAGCAAGTATTTAAGCAAGACTCTTGGATAAATATATGGGCTGATAAGTTTCCACAAGGGATAAGACTTGGGAGAAGTTCAGAATTAGAGGCAAGTTTTAATAGGTAATTTTGGGGCTGCAATCAAATAGGATCAGAAATATGGAGTGTAAGGTTGGTTATCAGATTTCCACAATGAAAATGGCCTAGTATAAGCAAATTTTGTTCCCATTCATAATTAACAAAGATTGGACCTTGTCTCTTAGTCAATGACTTACTAGCTACCCAATTCAAATTTTTCTTTGATTTTTTTATGAAGATGATAGTAGACTTATTCAGTTTACAATGTAATATTCTAATATATTAATATTTTATTTATTGCAATAATGGGTCATTTACTTCTCCCAATAACTGTGAAGTTAATGACATTATCTCCAGTTTGCAGATGAGGAAAAGATGTTGTCTCACAGAAATTAGGTAACTTTCTCTGTTCTCAAACATGTGACATGATGACCCAGAAATTACCCCTGGCAATCTGACACAGAGACTTCAGGCTTCTGCCACACTAAGCAAACTCCCATGGACTCAAGGAATACATCATGCCACTCAGGAAGAAATGTGAGACCATTGCTCTCACTGTGGTCTCAGTGTAGAGCTGGACCAGAACAGTTATTACCCTGTTATTTTCAAAAAGAAGTAGGTTAAATCACAAGCACTGAAATGAGTAATACATGGAAGCAACAATAAATATGAGCTGTAGGAATCTGAAATGAAACATCTCTCCCTCTTGCTGTGCAACTGACTTGAAAAACATATCCAGGGTAAGATAAGCCATTGCAAAGTAACCCCTGCCATCAATCATCTAGTGCAGGTTCATGCCTCTGGCAGCCTTAGGGGACAGGGACATCTGTAGTAGCCATATGCCCCAAAGCCTTATGTCAGAACCTGGGGAAGGGTGCTTCCCACTAACATTGGGCATGCTAACCATTGGCGATGAGAAGGCAAAACACTGTTTTCACTTGTTTTCCAAGGGATCCTTCTGCTATCCTGTAAAAACAATGTAGGCAGTGAAAAATTGAAAATAAAAATTCCACATTACAATGCTTAAACAGGAAGAGAATTTTTGTGAGAAAGTCAAAACACCTAGAGAAATTCCTTCAATTTCATCTTTTCCTGCTTCTATCAATTTGATCCCTGACATTCCTAAAAGGCCTAATAATAACCATAACAAAGTCTATACCCAATACACAGGACTCTCAGTCAAGGCCAGAACCACCTTGAGTGATGTGTTGGATGAAGTAAAGAATCCTCAAGAGGCTGTGAAAGGATAGGGAACTCTGTGTGATTTAGATTAGTCATAACACATGGAAATAGTAGAAATAAAGGCCTTGCTATGTTGTGTGAAGATCTTGGCATGCAGACCATCTAGATGAAAATCCTATCTCATCTGGCCCTGTGAGTAGTGGAAGTTACTTCTTCACTCCATGTCTCAAGTCTCTTTTCTACAAAATAGAAGAATTGAGTGTACATGCTTCCTTAAGTTTCTTGTGAGGATTTCAGGAGATAAAGAACATAAATGTATCAGCACAGAAAAATTGTTTAATAACAGGTTCTATCAATAGTATAAGTTCAGGCATGAGGACAAGGAAACTGGTTGTCTTGGAAGGGGCTACACACCATTCATTTTGCCTCAGGGTCAGCACATGTCTGCATTGCTCATGCTTTCCCTCAGCCAGAGAAGCCTCTCTTCCCAATTTCTACCTATCCCAACAATTCAAGACCCAGTCTAAATGACACTTCCTCCATGAAACCTTCTATATCCCTAAGAGACATTATGTGGTCTCTCCTCAGGCCATCCATCACACTCCCTGATTGGGTTCATTTGATAAAGATTCCTGTTTGTGGCTGTCATGTTTGTAATACCTATAATTTCTGGTGCAGGAGCTTATACACAGGAGTTACCCAACACCTTCTTATTAAATTTTATTAATTTAGTATATATTTCACTCACTATGAAATATAAAATAGACTCACATTATTTGTTATTATTTTATTATTATTATTATTATTATTATTATTTTAATTTTTTGACAGGCAGAGTGGACAGAGAGAGAGAGAGACAGAAAGAAAGGTCTTCCTTTTTGCCGTTGGTTCACCCTCCAATGGCCGCCGCGGTAGGCGTGCTGTGGCCGGCGCACCGCGCTGATCCAAGCCAGGAGCCAGGTGCTTATCCTGGTCTCCCATGGGGTGCAGGGCCCAAGGACTTGGGCCATCCTCCACTGCACTCCCTGGCCACAGCAGAGAGCTGGCCTGGAAGAGGGGCAACCAGGACAGGATCGGTGCCCCGACCGGGACTAGAACCGGTGTGCCGGAGCCACAAGGCGGAGGATTAGCCTAGTGAGCCGCGGCGCCGGCCACATTATTTGTAACTTGTGCGTATGTGCGATTGTTACAAAAGAGCATAAGATGTATGGTTTATTTTACCAATCACATAGACATGATAATGGAGCCTGTCACTCCTAAAACCATGCACGACAGCCTCTGTTAACAATGACATCTGCGTAGTAGCTGTACCCAGAATTTTCACGAAGTTTTGACTTTGAAGGTCATTTGCGCATACCATGGTGATGTGCAGATTTGCTCATGTTCTGAATCAGCTCTGTCAATGCAGTGTTAATGTAACTGGACTGAACAAATGGCAATTTAGTGGCATGGACCTGATTTAGGTAAATTCAAGGCTTGGTAACAAAAATACGTCTTGTGAAAAAAAAAATCTTTGAACCTATGTTTCCATGCGTATTAGAGCTATCTCATGTGAACTTTCTGGTGAAGAATATTAATGGATTATTGAATTCGAGCATTTGTGTAATAAAACATAATTGTCAAGTAGTATGAATTGGTGCTAAGATGTGAAAAATATCATATTTTATTTAGCAATAACCTTTTAACTTAGAACAAACTTATGGGAAAATCATTGCTGCAAGATATGTGATCAAATATGACAATGCTATTTTAGTTGGATTTCTGAGAACTCAGACTAGAAGCAAAATATATTGAACAGGTGACACCAGCCTTGGCATTCTCCTCCTCTCTTGGCTCAGGCCTTTGTCTCCTGAAACTCCTTGCTCTCTGATAATCACCTAGGTGACCTATGGTATTTCCTGTTGTCTCTCTCTCTCTCTCTCTCTCTCTCTCTCTCTCTCTCTCTCTCTCACTTTCTCTTTCTCTCTCTCTTTGGTTCTCTCAGAAGGGTGTCTTTGAAACAGAGAAGGAGCTGACAAATTTAGTGTTTTCCAGTGACATTCAAGGAGTTAGGTGTCATTGCAAATTTCTCTAACACAGGATTTCAGAGTCAAATGAATTTGGGAAACTCTGCCTTGAGCAAATTTATTCATAATTGCAGAATTTCTCAACATCTCTAATACAAGAATATGCACTGAGAATCTCCTTGAGGAGGACATTTCTTATGGCTTAATTATAGAAGACCCTTTCCAGTATCATCTACTACTATCATCTCACTCTGGGAAACAATGGTGTGGTGGGGAAACACTGAACTCATGATAGCTGTGAGCTCAAACCCTGGTCTGCTACTTGTTTTTGAAGTACTCTTAGATCAAGGGAAAGGAGAATCTGCTTGCACTTCTCACTTCATATCTGCATAATGAGGATGATGCAAATGATGTTAAGGCATAGAGAGCATCAGAAGAATGGCTGGGACTCAATGAATCTTAGCTCCAGCATTACCTGCCTTCTGAAAATGTGCTTTCAAATGTGGATCACAGTACTTCTGGAGGAAATTCAGAAATAAAGATTGTTTCTACTACATACAAAATTCCACTGACTGTTGAGCTTGCCAAAAGTACCTGAATTCTGCTATCAGAAAAATATCATGTGTTTTCTCTTAGATGTGGAAATTAATATAAAAGAGGAAATTCAAATGCCCAGACACATGAAACACTACTCAGGATCACTAACCATCATGGAAACAAATTAAAACCACACACACAAAAAAAATGACGTTTTACCTCACTCCACTTGAAATGGCTGTCATACAGAAATTAACAAACAATAAATACTGGTGAGGATGTGAAAAAATGTACACTAATCTATTATTGGTAAGAATTTAAACTAGTACAGTCATTGTGGAAGACAGTATTGAGATACTTCTGAAATCTGTATATAACCTACATATGACCCAGCAATCCCACTTCTGGGAATTTACACAAACAAAATGAAATCAGCATATGAAAGAGTTACCTTATCTGTACCCCCAAGTTTATTGCAGTTCAATTCACAATTGCTATGATATGAAATCAACTCAGATGCTCATCAATTGATGATTAAAGAAAATGTGATATGTATACACTCTAGAATATCATTCAGCCATAAAAAAGAATGAAATTGTCATTTGCAACAAAACGGATGCAACTAGAAAGCATTATGCTTAGTGAAATAAGCCACTCCCAAAAAGATAAATATTTTCCCTGCTCTGCAGTAATTAATGAGTACCAAAAATATAATGCATAGGAATGAAATTCACATTTTGAGATTCTAGGATTCTTTATAGCCCTTACTGTTGAGTAACAATGTTTTTTTTCTTCTTACTATTTGTTGAAATCTTTATAATTTGGGGCTAATCTTATGAGTATAAAGTAAACTGAAAGTAGATCATTGTAAAATTTAAGAGAGGGAATAAGAGAGGAAGGAGGTGGAAGGGTGTGAGGATGGAAAGGATAGAAGGTGGGGTGGGAAAAATCACTATGTTCCTAAATCTGTATATATGAATTGCATGAAATTTGTTTGCCTTAAATAAATATCAGAAAGATAAGTATATAGAAAGAGAGAATATAAAAATTGTGTCTATATCATATTATTTGATATAAACTTATAAATCTTGTTTTTAGTGTATTACACCATGTACATGACACTATACCCTCTTTCCTGACTTAATGAGCTTGTCATGAATCCCACATTTTGTGACATTAACAACACTATTTTCAAGGAAAATAATATATAAGTGTATATGTAATATCTACATATGAAGTAAGTATGACAAAATGTTAAAAATTGCTAAATCTAAAAAAATTAAAATGGCAATGTTAAGTGGTATACAGCGTACTTTTTAAAGGCAATGGAAAAAATCCACAGGAAAGGATGAAATATAAGAAAGAGAAATAAGAATCTCATCACAGCAAAGTTAAGGAGACATATTTTTAGATGATGAAGTATCTTTTCTCTACCAAGTGGCCGCCTCCATTTATCTTCTCATCTTAAACCAAGGGAATTAACCTGATGCATTCACCCTGGAATCAAGCAAGAGTTGAATGACTTGATTGCACTGCTGAATCTTTGGTACTTATTGCACTTTGAGAAATTGATTCCTTCCTCTGCCTCCTGTTTGTGACAATAGAATTCATGCATTGCTCTCCTGCTATAGGCTAGACTTTGTGCTAAATGCTTTATAGTTAGTATCTCATCTCAAGGTTCTAACAATACTATGAGGTCAAGTACTCTGTTCCTTTTCCTTATTTTCAGACAAGGAAGGGGAAGGAATGAAATAAGCTGCTCAAGATCACTCTTTGAATAACAGTGGAGCTAGGTTTGTCCAATTCTATGGGCTGCACATAAGAACACAGCCAATAGATTTTCTACTTAATGGCATTGTTACCATTTTCTGAACATTTAATATAGTTTCAAGTAAATAAATCATTCATAATATTGACATCACAGATGTTACTAATACTACCACATAGCAGAATATGAAGTTGGCAACCAGATTTCTGCAAATTACATTAATTTTTCATCTTTCAAACAATAAGAAAAAATAAGTACTTTCTTCTTGAAATTTGTAAAGGCCAATGCCGGTCCCACATTATTTTATTAACTTCATCAGTTATCTAAATATGCTTATGACTGGTTTGATTTAATGGTGTTGGTGATTGTATGTTAATTATATAGATAATGGTGATTATTATGTTAGGGCTGTTTCTTTCGATCTAATGTTTTATCAGATCCACTGCCAGCTTTTTTGTCAGCTCATTGGTTTTGTTTATAATGCTTTTATATAAAGAATTTTTTTTCATTCACACGAGTTTCTCCTCTTTCTTTTCAGTAAATTGCTTTAGAATTAACAGGTGAAATAAGAGAAATGAGCAAATGTTTTAATGATGGCTGTATACCTCCCACAAGCAATAAAATTTGACTCAATCAGTCAGACTAAACAGAATCTATGTGCTAATTAAAACTGGGCATTCCATTTATTTGTATAGTTATGACATTTTTCAAGTCTTTCCAAATGTCCTTGTCTCTAAAATCAAATAAATAGCTCCTGAATCTTTTGAAGATATTTCTCATCTCTAAGATATTACTACCATGCAAAATAATTAGCAATCCCTGTCTAAGTGCTTTGTACACTAACATGCTTCTTTTTGAAGACATTGTCTTTTTGAAGACAATTTTGTGTATCCACAACACCATAACACTGAATTCCAAGTACACCGAAAGCCGTCAGGACATGGCTTCTTGCTGCTGAAGCCTTATCCATTGTTCCCCATCCAGTATTATGTATTGTAGTATACCATTAGTCTATTAATACTGTTTATCTAACAATATAACAGATATTTCACATGCCCATGCCTTTACAATAGCCAGGATGATCCTCTGAATATATATGCTGCAGTCTATCACTTGCTTTCTTTTTTTAACTTTTATTTAATAAATATAAATTTCCAAAGTACAACCTTTGGATTATAGTGGATTTTTCCCCCATAACCACCATTCCACCTGCAACCATCCCATGTCCCACTCCCTCTCCCATCCCATTCTTCATCAAGATTCATTTTCAATTTAGTATATACTAAGTAAAGATTTCGACAGTTTGGACCCACACAGAAACACAAAGTATAAAGTACTGTTTGTGTACTAGTTATACTGTTAATTCACATAGTACAACACACTAAGGACAGAAATCCTACATGGGGAGTAAGTGCACAGTGACTCCTAATGTTGATTTAACAATTGACATTTTTATTTATGACATCAGTAATCACCCGAGGCTCTTGTCATGAGCTGCCAAGGCTATGGAAGCCTCTTGAGTTCACCAACTCCAATCTTATTTAGACAAGGCCATAGTCAAAGTGGAAATTCTCTCTTCCCTTCAGAGAAAGGTACCTACTTCTTTGATGGCCCATTCTTTTCCCTGGGATCTCACTCACAGAGATCTTTCATTTAGTTTTTTGTTTGTGTGTGTGTTTTTTTTTTTTTTTTTTTTTTTTTTTTTTTTTTTTTTTGCCAAAGTGTCTTGGCTTTCCATGTCTGAAATACTCTCATGGGCTTTTTAGCCAGATCCAAATGCTTTAAGGGCTGATTCTGAGGCCAGAGTGCCATTTAGGACATCTGCCATTCTATGAGTCTGCTGTATCACTTACTTTCAAAGCCTTGTGATCACTGCCATGACTTGGAATGACAATGAGAAGGTACTAGTCTGCTTCCACCACCCCCACTTCCTTACCCTGTTACCTTTCCAACTTGGAATTCTTACCATTTCCCCCAACTTAATATGTTTTAGCCACACTGGTCTCCTATTCTGGTGTGCTCCAATCTGAAAGTTTATTGTAGTTGCCCTATTCTTCTGTAGAAAAATACCACAGACTTGGTGACCTAAACAACAAATATTTGTCTTCTCACGATTCTGGAGTCTGCAAGTTCATCCGAGGTCAAGGTGCTTGCTGGGTGGGTTTTGGGGAAGGCGTCTCTTTCCAGTGTGCAAATGAGCACCATTTTTCTGTGTCCTCAGGTGGCCTGCACATGTGCACTCCTGGTATGTCTTCTTCTGCTGATAAGGACAAAGTCCTATTGGATTAGGGTTCTGCCTATATGAAACCATTTATCACTATTTCCTTCTTTAAATACCCATCTCCAAATATGGTCACATCAGTCTCTAAGACCTCAAAATCTGAATTCCAGGAGGACACAGTTCAACTTATAACAGGACTTTTACTCATGTTGTTACCCTTTCCCAGATGTCTCGACTCACTCTTCATCTTCCTCAGGTCTTGACTCAAATATGATCTTCTCGGCCAGACTCTTCCCATTCTCCTAAAAGTTATGCTCTCTTATTCCTGGCACTCCTTATCTCCTTTAATTTCTCAATGGCAGTCTATCATATTATTAGCATTTAAACTTCTATGTAATTTAATTATTTGTTTTGTCTCCAACACCACCACTTCGTTGTAAACAGAAACAAAGTTAGTATTTAAGACTATTTTGTTACCTGCTGAACTGTTAGCTCCTAGAACAATACCTGTCTCATAGAAGGCTCTGAGTAATCTGTTATTAAAGTGAAGTTGTTTTAAAATGTTTACATGTTTCTTTGTCTTGGAACTTCCTTCTTCTCCAACTTATGCCTCTTCAGCCTTACAAACTTCTGTGAAACATTTTCTGAACTCTTACGAGAATCGAATAACTCTTTGAGCATAAGTAGTGTCTATAGCTACCGTGTTCCATTCCCATGAACCACCATGTATCATCCACTGTTAGCTAGGTCTTTCACCATAGTAGTATCTTCTCATTTACTGCTCACATTTTAGATTAATATTGTCCTGAGTCCACAGAGAAATAAGTCAGAACAAAAGAAGCTAAATAACTTGTGAAATGTAGAACCCAGGTATCTTGACTCCAAAGTCTATTTTTTGAAGAATAAGGCTACTGCCTATCAGAGTCACGAATGCTACTCTGGCTGGGCTCAAGGGTCCCTTGCTATAAATGAACAGCTTTCCATGAATGATTCTTCTTTCGGAGAGAGGTAAAAGCAATCATTATTAAGTAAACAAATATTTACTGAGCTCCCATTATATGTTGAGCCTTATGTGCATAGAATAAAAACATTTTATATTTGGGAGTTTACAGTCTAGTTGTAGATATAACTCGAATGGAATATTCTCACTACTCTGTCATTCTGAAAACTGTTTAATAAATTCTGGAAGTGGATCAAGAGTGAGGGTAAAGTTTACTTCCTTTACTTCTCTTATTAGTAATATGATAACATCAGTTTTGCAATATAAAAGTGGCCAGACAATGTAAGGTCTTCTCTCCAATCATAGCAATTTCTTCTAGTTCTGACCCAGGACTCCATTATGGCCCTTTCCTGTTTTTTGGGTCACAAGCAGTGTGATGATGATATTGCTTTGAACAAGCAGTGACTTGCAAGGTGTGAATAAAATAGATGTCTGGAAGATCTTATCTACACAACCAGAATATTAGAGTTCATCTTAGTCTACTTGTGGTAGACTGAAAATTCTAAAAAATTCTCCTGGGAGGGGTAATCAATTATGCAATTACCAATTCTATAAAACATTAAGATTTGTAAGCCCTTCTTTCTTGATAAGCAGTAGTCTGTCACATTTCACCTTGGAAGCCTGGAGATAGCCTTGTATCTACATACAAGAGGTGCCAAAAGAAGGAAAAAGGAAAGATGAGCTACAGAAAAGCAAAGTGTGGATTTTGCCTATTTTAACTTGTGCTTCTACCTGGCTCTACCTTAAGTCATTGCTTACCAGTGACTTTAACATTCTAGGAGGTGAAACAATCCCTTTTGTTTTTTCTATAAGCCTTTCAACACAAGATAAACAATTGCTTTTTTTGATGTTGCTTTTCTATCCTGAGGTTGCTGTGTTTTGTGTTTCTTATAGGGTAGCTCTCTAATGATTTATTTTTTTAATCTTTAAAGAGCCTCCTAGCCTACCAGAGAAACAGGAATTAAAAGCTCTCAGCAACTCACTAAACTGATCAATTTGAAGTAGAATAATGGTGCCACAAAATATGAAATAAAAAAACAGATAGACAAAAGCACTGGGGCCAGTAAAGCCGCTGCCTGTGACACTTGCATTCCATGTGGGTGCCAGTTTGTGTCCCAGCTCCTCCATTTCCCATCCAGCTTCCTGCTGGTGGTCTGCAGAAAGCAGTGGAAGATGGCTCAAGTGTGTGGGCCCCTGCCACCCATGAAGGAGACCTGGAAAAAGCTCCTGTTTCATGGCTTCAGCCTGGCCCAGCCCCAGCTGTTGCAGCCATCTGGGGAGTGAACTAGCAGATAGAAGGTCTCTCTCTCTCTCTCTGTGCCTCTCCTCATTGCTCTGTAACTTTGACTTTCAAATAAATAAATAAATTTTTAAAACTCAAAATAAACAACAACAACAACAACAACAAAAACACTGTTGTTTCTGACTCTGAGAACAGCAACAGGTTGGAAGAAATTACAGAATGTTGAAGCTGGAGTTGTGGCACAATGGGTTAAGCTGCTGCCGGTGATGATGCACCCATATAGACACTAGTTTGAGTCCTGCCTGCTCAACTTTCAATCTGGCTCCTTGCTAATGTGCCTGGGAAAGCAGTAGAAGATGGTTCAAGTACTTGAACCCTTGCCACACACATGGGAGACCAGGATAAAGCTCCTAGCTCCTGAACTCCTGGCTCCTGGTTCCTGGCCCAGCCCAGTTCCAGCCATTGCAGTCATTTGAGGAGTGAACCTGCAGATGGAAGATCTCTCTCCCTCTCTTTCTCTATATAACTCTTTCAAATAAACTGTTTATAAACTCTTTCAAAGTCAGAGTTTTAGAGAGAAAGAAAGAGAGGCAGAAATAGAGCTCTTCCATACAGTGGTTCACTCCCCAGATGGCAAAAACAGCTGGGACTGGACAATGCTGAAGCCAGCTGCCAAGAGCTTCTTCCAGGTCTCACAGGTGGGTTACAGGGGCCCAAACACTTAGGCCATCTTCTGCTGCTTTCTCAGGTGCATTCTTAGGGGGCTGGATTGGAAATGGAGCAGCGGGGACACAAATCGGCACCTATCTGGGATGCCAGCATTGCAGGTGGTGGCATTAGCTGCTATGCCACAATGCTGGCCCCAATAAATACATCTTTAAAAAAAAAGAGAGAGAGAGAAAGAAATAGAAAGAGTCTTGAGAGTTGCTTTGCTTCTTGGGAGACCCTTCAACAATAAGCAAAAATACTAGCTCACATTGTTGAGTTTTCCTCCACGCTAAGCCATGTTCTAAGAATTTCACAGGGATGACTTCTACTGAACAGTGTGAAGCTTGCACTCTGAACAAAGCACATATCAGAATGACAGTTTTAAGTTAAATCATATTAAGCACAAAAGAAAACTCTCCAAAACTTTCCTATATAATCCAGAGAAAAGTCTTAGCTCCATACCATGTATATCAGTTCACTATGGCTTCTTGATTCTCCTTAGACTTTATCCATTCTCCCTTCCCCACCCCCTCTCACAGGTACCACACTGCTCACACACCACGAACAGTAGAACAAAACATACCTAATACAGCTCAGATGGAGTAGACCTAGCTTTTTTTTTTTTTAAATGCAGCTAAGCATGTGCCATCTATTATTAACAAAAGTATAACTTTCACAACTATTTGGATTGCTCTGCATTCCCTTGCTCTATGGACATAGTTAAAAATTTATATTCCATAAATTGTGTTAAAATGAGCATTGCTCCTCCTGAATAGTCTTTGCCACATTAGGAATGTTTTCATTCATGAGAAACAGCATGAACTTGAATTTGAGTCTAATTTTAGTATAGCATAATTCTATGTACAATTTTGGAATTAATGGATAATGATATTGTAAATGTTACTTCCTAACAAGCATTATTAATCCTATTTGAATACAATATTTTCAATAAAATATTAATTGATTGATGATTGATTGATTTTGAAGGCAGAGTTACAGAGAGAGAAAGACAGATACAGTGAGTTATTTTTCATCCATTTGTTCACTCTTGAAATGAACACAACACCCAGGATCCTGGACAGGTGAAAGCCAGGGACCAGACACTTCATACAGATCTCTTATGTGGGTGGCAAGGGTCCACGTACTTGAACCATTTTCCACTGTTTTCTCATACTCATTAGCAGAGAGCTGGATTGAAAGTGGAGCAGGTGGGACTTCAACTGGTTCTCATGTGGGATGCCAGCATTGCAATGGTGGCTTAAACCACTGCGCCCAATGCCAGTCCCTTATTTAGTTCTCTTATCTACAAATTATTGAATATATTGCATTCACAATAAATGTTCAGGATAATATAGTAATGATTTATTTGGGTCATATCACTTTACAAAAGTGATGTCTTGTCTGAGCATGGAAATTTATAGAACTGTGCAAGCTAAAATATTTTTACTCTATAAAATGCATCCTTTTCTTCTCCTCTTCTAAATTCCATGTATCTCCTTTCATTGTCTGCTTTTCAGGCAGCTATGCAAGATTAATGGAGGTATTAAATTCCAAAACTAAAAGAAAAAAAGCATATAAATGAAAGTCTTCAGTTGACTTTAGAGAAGATATATTGTTTAATAGAAACATGTAGGAAACAATGACAGTGGGCAGTAAATCTCAGATTAATTACATGTATTGAGTATGCTATAGGTCCAATGCATATAGCTCATCTATTTTCTAAAGCACTATAATTTTATAATTTTTAGCATTGAACATTGCAAATTTACAAGTATTTGTATTGAAAAACATTACTTTCCTTTTATTACCAAAAACAAAATTACTCTGTTCTACTACAAATCCATTAAATGTCTATACTCATATTTTTTATTTATTGATTCCTCAAACATCTCTGTATTGTTTTACAGTCAGCAGTACACACCAAATGTTGAGATTTGAAACTACTAAGTAACAAATCTGCAAATTCACAATGATATTCTAAATGATCCAGAAAATGTCATTTTAAGTGGTAAAATCAATATGTATTTTGGTTCATTAGGAAAGTACATAATGGCTATTTCTCACTTCTCTTTAGACTCTGTTTAACCAGTGCGTATTGTGATGCCTAGCCTGAAGCAATTCTATTTTTAGTTCTAATGGAACAGTCTTAAATTGCTTATTTTCTGTTTACTAAAGTCATCCTGTTTGTTACCATGGAAACTATGACAAGTGCTCTAGCTAACTATTTTATTAAATGAATTGAAGATAGAGCTGAAAGGCTGAAAGTACAGGACGCCATTCTTAGAGCATATTTTCCAACATCCACGAAGATCATACCAACTTTTTAGAAAATGTAGAATTAGTTACAAATCATTTGGATATTATGCCCATTCGAAAATCTGTGGTAGAATTAAAATATAAGTACCCCCTCTTACAAAGAGTCTACATTCTGAAGGTGCACTTGTAAATCATGTCTTAGGAAATTAGAACACATATACAATAGAAATAATTTCACAAGAATAATTAGATCTCCAGCTGTGTTCTCAAGAGTCCTACCTTGTGATGTCCTCAAATTATAGCAATATCAGCAATAGCCTTTGTCATAAGCTCTGACAGTAGGAACCAAGATGCAGGTATCAGGAAAAAAAAATAAAGAGTTTTCTCATGCTTATTTTGTTTTTGACAGTCAGTTTTTTTTTTTTTTAACATTAGCATCTACTAGCCTTTGCAAATATTGAATCTCCCAACTGAATCGTTCAGCTATCTTCTCCTACCCCTGTGCCCTGGCCCCAGCTGTCCTGACCCTTCCTCACACCTCCTAAAGTTTCTTGCCAGTCCAGCCTGCTTCTACATTGAACTGTCTCTCTCCTCAAGAGTCAGCATATCTCAGACAGAGGTTAAAAAGCACACAGTTAAAATGTACACTACTGCCTGAATGATTAAGAGCCTTTCCTGGGGGAGCCAGTGTTGTGGCACAGCAGGTTAAACCACCACTTACAACGCCAGCATCCCATATCTGAGCACCAGTTTGAGTCCTGCCTACTCTGCTTCTGATTCAGCTCCCCGCTAATAAACCTAGAAAAGCAGCAAAAAATGGTCCATGTACTTGGGTCCCTGACACCTATGTGAGAGACCAGGATGGAGTTCCTGGATCCTGGCTTCAGGGTGGAAGATCTTTCTCTGCCACTGAGATTCAAATAAATAAATATATCTTTTTTAAAAAGAACCCTTTCTGGGGCAGGCGCTGTGGCACAGTGGCTTAACACCCTGGCCTGAAGCGCCAGCATCCCATATGGGTGCCAGTTCGAGACCCGGCTGCTCCACTTCCAATCTAGCTCTTTGCTATGGCCTGGAAAAGCAGTAGAAGATGGCCCAAGTCCTTGGGCCCCTGCACCCACGTGGGAGACCCGGAAGGAGCTCATGGCTCCTGGCTTCGGATCAGCACAGCTCCGGCCGTTGCGCCAACTGGGGAGTGAACCATCAGATGGAAGACCTCTCTCTCTCTCTCTCTCTCTCTCTGCCTCTCCTCTCTGTGTAACTCTGACTTTCAAATAAATAAATAAATCTTTTTAAAAAATTTTAAAAAGAGCCCTTCCTGAAGAATTTTCATCTTAAAAATATCATGCTTTTTAAAATAATAATAATAAAAAAACTCTAGCTTGTGAGATTTCCATCATGATAATTAAAGAAAACATTCAGAAGTTAAAGCTATGAGGAAACTGCTTTGAGTGAATACTAGAAGTTAGCTCTAAGTTTATTTAAAAAACGTCAACTTTTCCAAATATGTTCTCTGTATCTTGGATCTCAGTGTTTTTGACAGAGAATGGGTAGTAGTAGTACCTTGTAAAGTGAGTCATCCCTTTGTTCATTTCACTTCTAGATAACTCTTTTAACTTTATTTATATAAAGGGAATAGAATTTATATATTTCATATATATAGTTTTAAGAAGATTATACTAGTAAAATATGTTTTATAGTGCTGTAATGTTGGCTTTTTGAAGAACATCATCTTGGCTGAAGAGATTAACTTGACTAACTAAACAGGCAAAGTTTTGTTTTTGTTTTGTGAAAGATTCATAGAAAAATAAGTCCCTGTTATTTGGACATTGTGAACTTGCACAGAAAAGGAAAGAATTATTGGTCTGTATATGAGACAAAATCAATAATTTGCTATTTCATGTCCAAGAAAGTGAAGACACAGAGAGGAAATAATTTATTTTTCTTATTGCTAAAATCAAGATGACAAAAATGAGTTATAGTCAGTTTTATACAGCTATATTTTGTATAGGCCCAGATACAATAAAAATACATAAAGAAAGGTTATGAGTGTTTTCTTGAATGCTAAGTAATACATTTTTTTCCATACGAACTATTATGGAAACAGTTGTGAAAGCAAATGGGATTTGATATCTTGGTTTTCCACAAGGTAATAACTGAATTTTCTTTGTATTTTTTCTGACAACAATGCATATTTTAAGTAAATAAATACTCCATAAAATATCAATTACATGTCATATCATTTTTATTAAATTTCAGTGATTATTTAACATAGAAAATTCTGTAGGGGTATGTTCTATTTTAATATTACTGCTGGTCAAAATGAAGGCTTATTTTTGACCTAACACTCATTTTTCATCTCCTTAGGGTCTACTTTCATTTGTAACACTCACATAATTCCAGTGAAGAACCAAGAGGGTGTGGCTATGATGTTCATCATTAATTTTGAATACGTGACAGATGAGGAAAATGCTGCCTCCCCAGAGAGGGTAAACCCCATATTACCAGTCAAAACTGTAAACCGTAAGTAAATGGCAACATGCACACAATGGTCTTCTGATTCTGCTACTATAATAATGTTAATACATTTTATATATTTTCAAGATGTATTTGTATTTGATGCAAAATGATTTTATATATGAAACTCAAAGCTTATGTTACCTTTTGTTGCCTTACAGAATTTATCAGCTGCTTTGGAATCCATTTGACTGGGATATGCTATAGTTTATTCAACCAGTCCTCTTCTGCTGGACATTTAGGTTGTTTCCAAATTTGGCCGTTACAAATAATGCCAAAATGAATTGTACAAATATTTTCATATATGTATACATATATTCCTGCACAAAATAGTCCTATAAGTGAGATTTATGGGTAAAAGAGTAAATGCATGTTAAATTCCTCTTGGTAAGCTTTGCTCTGTTTTATACTACCCCAAACCCAGGCAAATTGAGTGAATCAGTCTTCTCTATGTCTGTCATTGTACATGAGTTCAGTTTGTATTGCCCTTCTTATGAGCAAGGTTCATATAGTTAAGTACTATGGGCCTTTCTTTTTCTGTCAACTGTCCATTTCCTCTGCAAAGTTTCTACTTTTTTCTTTTTATTGTCCATTTGTATAATATATTGTAGGTAGCTTCCCTAGAAAATAATTTATCTTTTATGTTTTTTATAACTTTTGTTTTGTAAAAGGTTTTTTGTAAATCCAGCTACATTTATCAATCTTTCAATATGATACTTCTGAATCTTTAAGTCATAATTACACAAGTTTTCACCATTGCAATGTTGTAAATAAATTGCTCCTCCTCCCCAGAACTTGTACCGTTTCATTTTTTAGAAACTTTGATCCACTTTAAGTTTATTTTGGTGTATATTACAAGTATACATTTAATTTATCTTTTTTATCAACAACTCTCTAGTTGTTTTAAAATCACTTATTAAAAACTATATATTCATGTTAATAATTTAACATATCATTTCAATCACTTTCTAAGCTTTGTTATGCTTGAGTCACCCTTCAGAATCACGTCCTTTATACATACAATTAATATTGGTAAAGCTCCATTACTTTTGATACTAATTTTCAAGAAGTTATTTCCTGAAACCTTTCCCATATGAATGTTAGAAACAATTTGTCTACATCCAGAAAAAAATCCTTTCAGAATTTTTATTGGATTGACATTTGTTTCATAATTTAATTTACAATGAATTGATAACTTACTTATGTTGAATCATTCTATCCATGAATTTAATATGCATTTTCACTTTTCAGTCCAATTTTTGTTTTTTTAATGAGTATTTTAAAAAATTTCCCTCTTGCTGACTGGTATTTAATATTTTTATTGTTGCTGCTATTTCATTACATATTCTGATTATTTTCCGTATATATGAAGGCTAATGATTTTTTCTGATTGTAGTAATTTGATATCCTCCTATCTTAAGTGATTTGTCCTAGCATGCAGTCACTTACATATTGACTCTCAGGAGACTTTCAAGTACTATATTATAAAATAAACATCATTTTGCATTTCCTTTCCAATTCTTATATATTTACCTCTCCCATCTAAATGTACTGGTTACTATCTTCAGCATATCATTAAAGGAGACAAATGCTGAACACCATGACTTACCTATGATTTTGACATGAATGCCACCAGTGTTCCTCATTGATTCACATAATGACATATTGGTTGAGTTGCCTGTGCCTTATAATTTTAAAGAAGTTTTCAGTGACTTACATGTATTAAGAAAAGAGTGCTGAAATTTGTAAAATGTCTTGTCATCATCTAGGAGAGTAAGGGTGCTATTCTTTTCATTGTATTTATGGCAAGATTTTACCAAAAGGGAACCATTCTTGCATCCCTGGAAGAAGCCATATTTGGATATGACATGTTTTATTTTGTAGTATTGTTGGATTTTCTTACTTAACATTGATTTAGAGCTTGTATCTATATTCATTAGGGATATTGATCTGTAATTTTTGTGGAATTTTTTCAAGTGTTAGAATCAATGTTATAATTCCTTCAAAAATATCCTGGAGTTTCTCTTGTGTGTTTTTTTTTTTTTCTATGCTGTGTAACAATTTGAAGAGTTTGAAGAGTATCTATAATTTAGATACAAACCAATATATATTTGTTCTTTAGAAAGCAAACTGCTAATTATTCAGAAACTTTAAATGGAGAAAATGAAGGAAATGAGTAATTTAAAGACAGAAATAACTAGAAAGAGAGGAAATCTTAAAAATATAAGATCTTATATAAAAATATAAAAATCTTAAAAATAAAAAATCTTAACAACAGGTATAATTTTCCTTTGAAGTCAAGTAGTTCTGGTATTTATTTATGACATTCTTTTAGAATGTTCTTTTAGAACTTTCTTTTAGAAAGACCTTTTGTTTTTCTCTATAGAGATTGGTCTACCCAAATCATCAGTCTTAAATCACTTCCATTTGCTCCATATTGTTTCCCTAAAAGTTACTTATTGCATGTAGATTTTGGAATATTAATAGAATATTAATTAATAAAATATTATATTAATATTTGGAATATTAATATAATTTTCTCTGCAGTGTTTGTATTTTTGAACTTTAAATATTTTTGTTTGTTTGTTTTGAGAGGCAGAAGGAGAGAGAGAGAGAGAAGGAGAGAGAGAGAAAGAGAAGGAGAGAGAGAGAAACTAACTCCTAGTTCCCATCCATTGGTTCACTCTCCACATATCCACAAGGAACAGGTTGAGCTAGAACCAGGACATGTAATGCAATCCAGGTCTTGCACATGGTTGGCAAAACCCCAACTGTTTGTGCCATCACTCCCGAATGTCAAGGGGTACATTAGCAGGAAGCTAGAATCAGAAGCTAAGATCAAACCCTGGCACTTCAAAGTGGGACACAGGCATCCTAACGGCTAGGCTAAATGTCTATTCTGAAGGCTTTTATATTTTAAGATTTCCTCTGTTTCTAGTTATTTCTGTCTTTAAATTACTCATTTCTTTCATTTTCTCCATTTACAGTTTCTGAATAATTAGCAGTTTGCCTTCCAAAGAACAAATTTGTATTGGTTTGTTAATTTTGTTAGTTTTCAAACTTACTAATTTTGTGTTTATCTTTATTAATTCAGTTTTATCTGTTGCATTTGTCACCACTATTAATTTTTTCAATTTTTTGATATATGACTTTGAAGCTCTATTTTTTTCTCTGAGCACTGTGTAAATTATAACCTATAGATTCAGATATGTAATATTTTCATTATTTTTTTTTGAAAAAATTTTCAGCTTTTGTTTTCTTAGTTCGAACTCAAGAGTTGTTTGTTATAGAGAGTTTTAAATTTGCTAGTTGGGAAACTATTATAAACATACAATTATTTTATTAATCATTTTTTGTTTTATTGTTTTTCACTCAGAAAATGCTGTTTTTATTTCTCCTTTTGTAGCTTCCTAAGGTTTATCTTGTTGTTTATTATCGGATTGATTTTCATGAATGATTTGTGAAAAGAAGATTGTATTAGAGAATATCATAGTGTAAACATTGATATTTAATCTGAAAAATTCTACCATATTATTACAGTGTCTTTTATATCCTTACTTATTTTCTACCCTCCAGATATATGTTGGATTTTCAAAAATGTATTAAAGTCTTCTATTATTAGGGTATTTCTATTTCTACTTGTATGTTCTGTAATTTCTGTTTGTGATGATGGCTATTATTATGTTTATTTCACAAATGTTTACATACCATAGATATTCATAGAAATGATTTTACACTAATTTAAATGATACCTTATAATATTTCTATTTAATAGCTTCCATGTAAATTCTACTTTACCTTAAATCAAGACACTTGAGTCTTTTGTCCATTTTATTGCCATATTTTTAAAACATTTTTTAGTCTTTGTCTTAGTTGTATCTTTTTTATTTGATTTTTATTAGATTTTTAATTTTATTTGATTTTCATTAGATTTTTCTTTGTTGCTTATGCAAGAATATTTCTCTTTCAACTGAAAATAACTGCAATAGGTATTTATATTTATTGATAAAACTGAGTATTTTCTTTCTGCTAATTTGATTTATGTTTAAAGCACTCTTTCCTTTTAAAAATTTATAAATATATTTACTTTATTTTATTTATTTGAAAAGGATACACAGAGAGAGAAATCTGCTGGTTCATTCCCCAAATACCCTACAATAGCTGGCCAGGTGGGAACCAAGAGCTGAAAACTTAATCTCATTCTCCCACATGGCTGGCAGAACCCAACTACTCGACCCATTATGTGCTGCCTCCCAGGGTACACATTAACAAGGAGCTGGGATTAGGAACAGAGCTATGACTGGAACTTAGCCACTACTATAGGAGACACAAATATCCCATGGAGTTTTATGTCCATCTACACAAAATGCCCACCCCAAATACACTCTCTTAAAGTATTTTATTATGTTATGCTTTAGTTCTCTTTTTACTATATGTTGTTCTGTTTCTTGTTGTGTTCTGCTTTTCCTTTCCTTTTGGTATTTTGACTGTTATTGTTTTCTAATGATTATCTTCATAAAAATTCATCTTTTAGTTTTATGGAATAACATGTTTGGATCATATAGTTTGTAGACTTTTATATTAATTTCTAAGAAAAAAATTTAAGATTTGTTTATATTGCTTCTCGGCCTTTTGGCTAAGATCAAGTGTGGATTTGTTTATTTATTTGAAAGGGAGAGATATAAGAAAAAGATGGAGAGACAGAGAGAAAGAGATGGAGGGAGAGAGATTTTCTATCCACTGGTTCACTTCCCAAACAGCTACAATGGCCAGGGCTGGGCCAGGCCAAATTCAGAAGCCTGGAACTCCATCCATGTTTCCCATATCAGTGGTAGGGATCCATGAACTTGGGCCATCTTCTATTGCTTTCTGAATTGCATTATCAGGGAGCTGGATCAGAAGTGGAGTGTCTAGGACTGCTTAATCCTTCCCCATTTTCCTCAAACAATATATTTAGATTTCTTACTTTGAGCAAGATTAAAATCAGCTCAAAAGTCTTTTCTCCCCTTCCCATAAATCTATTTTACTTAATAACATTATCTTTCTTTGTGTACTTATCTTTGTGTTCCTAAGTATTTCTATTCATTGTCGTTCACTTTGTGAATTTAAATTATATCATTTGTTTTCCATCAAGTACAAACAAGACACTTGGTGAAATACTGCATTTTTTCTTTCTCTCATTTGGTTTGGTCATGGTTTTTCTAACTTGTTAAATAATTGAGTCATATATACTTTTCAGGTAATACTCCTAACATTTGATGCTTACGTGAAGTCTTTTTGCCAAAGGCTCCTCAAACACTGCTTCTTAACTAAAGCTTAATCTATTTAGGAAAGGTTCATGAGTAAGATATTTTCAGAGTTCTTTCATGTTCAACACTGGTTTTCTATGGCCCTGGCACATGGGGACAGCCTGGGCAGATATAACGGATTCGGTCCACATTTCACTGCCTTGTTTCATTCTCTGCTGCCTCAGTTCTTTCAGAGGAGGATTCTGATGCCAGCCTCCTGGATACGCCCACCTAACTGATTTTGGTCTCTGGATTCTTGTGTACTTTTTAAGCTCGTGTCTTGTCTCTCCAGAAAATGCTGCTGTGATCACTCATGTCACAGACTTTCTTACTCAGTGTGTGGTTTTTTTGAGAGTGAACTCTCTTTGACATATGTTCTGTCACTCTAGGGACACTTGTGCACTTTTCCATTTTAATTTAGTTTCTGCTTAACTCTACTGCCATGTGCTCTCCTGAGTCAATTCTGCTGGTCATGAGTATTTACTTCCCCATCCACGTGTGAGTAGTTTTGGAAAGTCTTAATTACTCTACAGAAATGGTTTGTGGGTACTTTTATCCCCCATCCCTTAATGATCTCTATCGTTTAAAGAAGGATCCATGATAAAACTGGATTTATGCATTTGTTATTGTCTATGAGGAGCTGGAATCCTTACTGCTAAATTTTAATATTTGAGAAAAGAAACAGTATATTAAATATAAATTTGGATAACAATAACAAGTTTGTTAGCCAAAGCTTATGTTGCAAACCTAAATGCAATACAAAGTGAAATATATATCAGCTGATAATTTTTCATATTATTGATTACATTGCTAGATATGTCTCAGAAACAGTATTATTAAAGAAATATTTGGACAAATGCATTAAGGTAATATGATTTAATATCCTACATTATATTTAATATTCTAAATGTTTTACAATGAAAAGTATCAAAATCAAGTATCAAAATCATCAATTTAATCTCCCAGATGATTTAAAACAAAATTGAATACTATAAAAAATTGACCAGCACCACGGTTCACTGGGCTAATTCTCCACCTGCAGCGCTGGCACCCCGGGTTCTAGTCCCGGTTGGGCCACTGGATTTTGTCCCAGTTGCTCTTCTTCCAGTCCAGCTCTCTGCTGTGCCCCAGGAAGGCAGAAGAGGATGGCCTAAGTGGTTGACCCTGTACCATCATGGGAGACCAGGAGGAAGCACCAGGCTCCTGGCTTTGGATCAGGCACAGCACGCTGGCCATAGAGGCCATTTTGGGGGGATGAACCAACAGAAGGAAGACCTTTCTCTCTGTCTCTCTCTCTCACTGTCTAACTCTGTCAAAAAAAATTCAGACTCAAAAGTATTGTTGCGGCCGGCGCCGCAGCTCAATAAGCTAATCCTCCGCCTTGCGGCGCCGGCACACCGGGTTCTAGTCCCGGTCGGGGCAACGGATTCTGTCCCAGTTGCCCCTCTTCCAGGCCAGCTCTCTGCTATGACCCGGGAGTGCAGTGGAGGATGGCCCAAGTGCTTGGGCCCTGTACCCCATGGGACACCAGGAGAAGCACCTGGCTCCTGCCTTCGGATCAGTGCGGTGTGCCGGCCGCAGCACACTGGCCACGGTGGCCATTGGAGTTTGAACCAACGGCAAAGGAAGACCTTTCTCTCTGTTTCTCTCTCACTGTCTACTCTGCCTGTCAAAAAAAAAAAAAAAAGTATTGTTGCTTATGTTGATGACTGTTGTGGTTTTGTTATTTCTTCCTTTGACAAGTTCAGTCATTGAATGATTGCTAGGAGCACACTTTAGTTAATGTCAGCCTCTATTTCTGTTATGAATCTCAATAAGATAATTTGACAGGGGGTATGCCTAGTTAGTTTCTAAGAGGTTTCTCAGACTTTTCCATGGCATAGTTGTCTTGCCGGTCCGGCAGATTGGCTGGAAGTGAAACAGAGAAAAGTCTACCAGCAGAATGGCAGAGGATGGGATTCTTTTTTTTTTTCTTCTTCTTTTTTTTTTTTTTTTTTTTTGGACAGGTAGAGTGGACAGTGAGCGAGAGAGAGACAGAGAGAAAGGTCTTCCTTTACCGTTGGTTCACCCTCCAGTGGCCGCTGCGGCCGGCATGCTGCAGCAGGCGCACCATGCTGATCCGAAGCCAGGAGCCAGGTGCTTCTCCTGGTCTCCCATGGGGTGCAGGGCCCAAGGACTGGGGCCATCCTCCACTGCACTCCCTGGCCATAGCAGAGAGCTGACCTGGAAGAGGGGCAACCGGGATAGAATCCGGCGCCCAGACCGGGACTAGAACCTGGTATGCCGGCGCCACAGGCGGAGGATTAGCCTATTGAGCCGCGGCGCCAGCAGGATTCTTAAAACATAATGTGTTCATATGAAACTAAAACGCCAGCAGAGAAGAAAAACTTTGTTTTCCTGAGCAAGATATTCTTAAGCTGCCAGCATACACAATCCATGCAATTTAGCAAAAGTAAATTATTGAAACAAACTTGTTAATTCGTTATCTACATAAATTCAATAAACATTCTGATCCTTATTTTGTGAACATGAGTGATTTCCCTGAGCAGCCACTGTTATTCATTCAGGAAATTATTGGAAAGAGTACAAATAGGCACAGCAAATTGCTTCCTGAACATGTCAGAGGTCCATTGCTTACACTCAGAATATTGGTTTTGATGACACCCTTCTATCATTGTATGGTCTGGATTTCCAGTTACCTACTGCCAGTGTTTGAAGAACTGGTCTTAAGTCAAACAGAAAAATTAAAGAGAGCAAATTTTTACTTGGTAGCTTTTGATACTATCCAATTTTTCTTCATATTATTTCTCATCTTTGGCAAACTCTACTGATGCCTTTTTCTTAAAGTATAGTGATACTGCCAGTTTAAAACAATGGTATTGTTTGGCTGTTACTAACATGGCTTTTACAGAGAGGTGGGTAAAAGAAACAAAGTGAGAAAGCTCAAATTTTAAGCCAGCGCCGTGGCTTAACAGGCTAATCCTCCGCCTTGCGGCGCCGGCACACTGGGTTCTAGTCCCGGTTGGGGCGCCGGATTCTATCCTGGTTGCCCCTCTTCCAGGCCAGCTCTCTGCTATGGCCCAGGAAGGCAGTGGAGGATGGCCCAAGTCCTTGGGCCCTGCACCCGCATGGGAGACCGGGAGAAGCACCTGGCTCCTGGCTTTGGATCAGCATGATGTGCTGGCCGCAGCGGCCATTGGAGGGTGAACCAAAGGCAAAAAGGAAGACCTTTGTCTCTGTCTATCCTCTCTCTCTCTATCCACTCTGCCTGTCAAAAATAAAAAAAAATAAAAAAGAAAGCTCAAATTTTGATATATTTCTTTGTGCAGACACATCATGACCTTCAACATAGTACTATCATTACTTCAAACCGCAGTCCAAGCTTAAGCTTTTGTATCACTTAAAGTGATCTGAAATGGAAGTGTGGTTAAATAGAAGTATATAATGGTCTATATAAAAGCAAGAGGGCTTCTTTGTTTGTTTATTTTTGTTTTTCCTAAAGATTTATTTATTTTATTTGAAAGAGAGAGAGAGAGAGAGAGAGAGAGAGAGAGAGAGAGATCTTCCATCTGCTCATTTACTCCTCAAAGGGCTGCAATGGCCAGGGATGGGCCAGGTCAAAGCCAGAAGCCTAGAACTCCATCTGGGTCTTCCAAGTGGGTGCAGGAGTCCAAGCACTTGGGTAATCTGCTGATGCTTTTCTCAGGTGCATTAGGAAGGAGCTGGATTGGAAGTGGATCATCATATACAGGAACTGTACCCATATGGGATTCTGGTGCTGCATGGCTTTTTCAGCTATGCTACAACAGCAGCTCCAAAAACAAGTTTTTGATTAACACTTTTCCTTTAATCAATCTTTAGTCTTTTATCTAACCAGTGAGTACTTATGTAAATCCCCACACACACACACACTGTGTGTGAGTGTGTGTGTGTGTGTGTGTATGAATGTATGTGATCCAACAGTGGTAACATTTAAATGGAAGTAATGGGGAAATGGATATTATTGAGAAGATGTGAGTCTCTGGAAATTTATCAAACCCTCCTAAAATGATTACAAAATAAAGCTAAAAAGAAGTAGAGTGACAACAAAAGAGGCACAGATTTTTTAATGTGGAGTATTGAATTGAGAAGATTAAGGAAATGAAAAGGAGCTAAATACACAGTAGGAAAGATAGCTCACAAAATATTACTATTAAAAACCAAGCTGAATAAATTCTTATTAAAATATCTAGTTACACGGGGCCAGCATGTGTCTCATGGGGTAGAGCTGCCACTTGTAACACCCACATTCTATATGGGCACCAGTTGAGCCCAGGCTATTCCACTTCCAGTTTAGCTACCTGCTAATGCACCTGGGAAAGCAGCAGAAGATGGCCCAAGTGTTTGGGCTCATGCACCTATGTGGGAGACCTGGAAGAAGCTCCCGGCTCCTGGCTCCTGGCTCCTGGCTCCTGGCTCCTGGCTCCTGGCTCCTGACTCCAGATCAGCCCAACTCCTGCCGATGTGGCCATCTGGGGAGTGAACAAGCACATGGAAGATATCTCTCTCTCTTTCCCTTTCTCTGCCTGTAACTCTACCTTTCAAATAAATAAATAAATCTTTTAAAAAATGTATCTAGTTTCAGGATAAGGAACAAGTTAGTTAAGTGAGCATTTTTCTCTAAACAAACTAAATTTTTCACAAACTTATTATTTGCAGAAGATATAAGACTAAGCCATACAGAAGACTTATGTTCCCTGGAATGAAGTAAATCTAGAAGAAAGCGTAATTTTGATAGTTGTGTCAAACTGATAAATACTGCACAATTGAGTCCATTAGTTGCTGCATAATAAATATAAATACCAGCAAGGGGCTTTTGGCCTAGCAATTTGACACTTGTGTCCCACATCAGAGTGTTCAGGTCCCAGCTCTAACTCCTGATTCCAGCTTCCTGCTTGTGTAGACTCCAGGAGGAAGTAATAATGCATCAAATAATTGGGTTCCTGCCACCCATGTGGGAGACCTGGATTGAGTTCCCAGCTACTGGCTTTGGCTTGACCCAGTCCTCGTGTCACAGCACAGATAGTGAGCCAACGAATGGGAGGAATGAGAATTTCTCTCTCTCTCTCTCCTCTGTGTGTCTCCTTTAAATAAATGAACAAATTAAATATATAAATATAAAAATCAGATAAGATATAAAATTAAACATCATTTTCCACCAGCTGCTTATGTAAAAATTCCAAAGTCTATAAAATATACATGATACAGAGTAGAAGAGAAAATTGTACTTTTGCTACCAAATATAAGGAGTTTATCTAAAGAAACCAATAGCAATGGAAAAAACACCCTCTCTATATTTCTGCTGCAACATGTCGTACATTTGCAAAATGAGAAAGATAATTAAATTATGCTTTTTGTTTATACTATTAGAATGTCTAAGTTAATTGCTCTCAAGTATGAATGTTTTTAAATTTCTACAATTTAAAATATTTTTAGGCTTCATATTAATTTTTTAATTTGAATCTCATGCATTTCAATTAATTGTTTTAGTGTTTATTTAGTTTTGTACACCTGAAAGTAGGAACCATAAAAGAGAGAGAATTACCATCTGCTGGTTCACTCCCCAAATACATGCACCAGTCAGAGTTGGGCCAGGGCAAAGTCTGGAGCCCCAGACTCCATCTGGGTCTTCCACTGAGTGACAGAGATCCAAGCACTTGAGATTTATCATGTGCTCCCCCTCAGGTGTGTTAGCAGAAAGCTGGCCGGAAATGGAGGAGCTTGGAATCAAACCAGCACTCTGTAAGGCACTGTAGGCATCAGAAGCAGAGCTTAACCCACTACTTTTCATTTTGTTGCTGAACTGTGTTTGATTTTCACAGTTCTTCTATTATGTAGCATGAGTCTACTATCACATTCTGGTTCACACAAACACACATTTTAATTTGCTAAAATTTTCTTGAGTATATTAAGGGAGCTTAAACAAAGATCTCGAGTTAACAATTTACATCTAGAGGTGGCGCTGTGACATAGTGGGTAAAGCCGCCTGCAGTGCCTCCATCCCATGTGGGTGTTGGTTCAAGTCTCAGCTGCTCCACTTCCAATCCAGCTCTCTGCTATGGCCTGCAAAAGCAGTGGGAGATGGCTCAAGCCATTGGGCCCCTGCACCTGTGTGAGAAACCCAGAAGAAGCTCCTGGCTCCTGGCTTTGGATTGGTGCAGCTCCAGCCCTTGCGGCCATCTGGGGAGTAAACTAGCGGATGGAAGACCTCTCTCTTTCTCTCTCTCTCTCTCTGCTTCTGCTCTCTGTAACTCTGTATTTCAAAAAAATAAATAAATCTTAAAAATTTTTACATCTAAATTGAAAATGAATATATTCTATTTTTATTTTTGCTTTAAAGACAAATAACTTGAGCCATCACAATGGTGGTCTTAAAGCTATTTCCCCAAGTATATTTTAGCTAATACTATTTTCACTCCTCTTAACAATTTGAAATACTTTTTGTTGAAATTTAAGTCTACTCAATTTACTGTTGCCATCACTGTCAAAGCCATGAAGTACATATTTACATTTCACTGGAATTTAGACATTTCCTAACAGAAAACAGGCTCAGGTTAATTTTTCTGTATTCTCAGAAAGTTATTAAACAACTTTACTGCATTGTCAAAAGTGTTCATTAGATATCTTTTTTGTTTGTTTTCAAATCCTTCACTCCTTACCCCTAGAAAGTGTTCAAGAATGCACCAAGCATTTCATGAGTGACCTCTGCATGATTTCTTTGTTCCCCCCTTCCCACTGACAACCTCACCTCCTCAGCCCTATTGGGGGTGGATGGGTGGGAAGAGTAAGGGTGGGAGGGAGTTTCGGTGGTTGTCCATTAGCAAGAATTCGTTTATCAGTGCACCCTTAACAAATACAAGCCACCTCCTGGTGACAAATTCCAACCAGAGTTTAAATCTCCACTTGGCCCTCCTCCATCCCTTCAACATCTGTCTTTGCCAATGGCCTCCTCTCGCCAATGTCTTCTGCTTGCTCCTTCTGTTGCTCATTCTCATGCTGCTAAGAATAAACAGCCCACATTTCAACACACACATTTTGTTTATGTCACATCACATTTCTTACAGTTTTAATTAGTTGAATTTGTTGCCAACATTTTAAAAATTGACAATTACCACACATAAACTACAAGGATAACCAGCTTATTCTGAAAAAATAAATATCTAGCTACTCATCCCACATGTTTGCAACACACTACAACAGAATATTGGCCACCACCACCCCTTTAAGAGAGGTCCGCATGTTCTAGTTTTCTGCATCCCTTGCTTTCCTTTCTCCCTTCCTTCCTTCCTTCCTTCCTTCCTTCCTTCCTTCCTTCCTTCTTTCCTTCTTTCCTTCTTTCCTTCCTTTTTTTTTTGTATGTGATTTTCTTTAAGTAAGCAATTTGTCTCTTCTTACAGACATTGGATTTTCCACATGAGCTTATCTGTTTCCCGTGTTTCCTTCATTCTTCAGACCATTATTACTGAGTTCTCTGTGTTGTGCTCTCTACATTACCCTCTATGTTGACTGTGCCTTGTTCAGTTAGACTCCCTTCTCTTTTTTCTTTTAAATCCCATATCACACACTCCTTCCCATCATCCAGTCTCTGGAACTGCCATTTCCTTGTTCCTTTTACTCTCAAACACATGCACTGTTCTTAGTATTTCCCTCTTCTTAGTCTTCTCAATTCATCTTGTGTAGGCAAACTCATTTGTTATCTACTCTTACAAAGTAGTGTCTCCAGCCCATACATTTCTTTATATTTTTTTATTACTTAGAACCTCATATATCCAATGCAAACTGGACATTTATGGAAGATTTAGTCTTTCCAGCTAAGGCTTATCTTCCTTTTTTTTTTTTTTCTTAGACAGGCAGAGTGGACAGTGAGAGAGAGACAGAGAGAAAGGTCTTCCTTTAACGTTGGTTCACCCTCCAATGGCTGCCATGGCTGGCGTGCTGTGGCCGGCACACTGCGCTGATCCGAAGGCAGGAGCCAGGTGCTTCTCCTGGTGTCCCATGGGGTACAGGGCCCAAGCACTTGGGCCATCCTCCACTGCACTCCCAGGCCACAGCAGAGAGCTAGCCTGGAAGAGGGGCAACCAGGACAGAATCCGGTGCCCCGACCGGGGCTAGAATCCGGGGTGCTGGCGCCGCAAGGCAGAGGATTAGCCTACTGAGCTGCGGCGCCAGCCAGGCTTATCTTCCTATCTCCAGCTACCATCCATGCCATCTCACCAAATTCTCTTCCATCTCACATGTTGTGAAGGGTGTCATCATCAAGCCACTCAAACCAGAAACCTTGGCACTGTGCTAAACTGCTCCTTCTCTCTAATCTTCTTTGACCAACCAAAAGGTGATCAAAGTCCATCAAGAATAATTCTTATCTCTGCTATAATGCCTGCTCTAATTGTCCTGCCTAGACTCTCAACACTTAATTATCTGGGATGGTATAATCATCTCATAAATGTTACTCCTGATTTCAACTTTTTTTCCCTTAGGATTGTGTGTCATGCCTCAGATTACAGAACTCCACTGCTTATATCCTTTAAAATCATTCTCTGTTGTCTAAAAGTGTAATACACCAAATCCCTGTGAGCACACAACTGGAGGGGACTCCAAAATACTTTTAGATAATTCCCAGTATAATTTTTGGCTTTTAAATTTTTGATTAAATATACTTGTACATTCTTAAGGGAGATAGATAGATAGATAGATAGATAGATAGAAATATGTTATATATATATATGATATATATATATATATATCATATATATATGATCATGGATTAATCAAACTTGGACACTAGATTTCCCATTTCCCAATCTTTTCTTATGTTTGAGGTTTGCAAGCTACTGCCTTCCAGTTCTTCACATATTTTTCTGGATAACAGTTACCGGTGTGCTGTGGAACACCAGTACTTGCTACTACTGACTGTTTGGTACCCATTATCCAACCTCCCTCTATCGTCTTTCCCCCTCCCTTCTTAGCTACTTTTAAAAATTTCCAAACATAAGAAAAATGCGTTGTCTTTTAACTCCATTTTTCCATGAGCTTTTTGAAACTCCCTGGTACAAAAGACCATGACACTTCTTTAGCCTCGTCTCCTATCACATCCTCTATTTCAGAAGAGGTTCCTTGAAACCACTATTGCTTTGTGCTGCCTTAGTAATAATAACTTCTTTGAGATTACAGTACATCACTTCTGTCTGTGTGCCACAGTGGTCACATCACTAGCCAAATTTTCCAAGTCAATGGCTCTCTAAGAGTGAGGATCATCAGTATGGCCTTACAATATGTTTAAAATGCAAGTTTGTGGGTACCATACAGAGCAACTGAGAAACAGAGAAACTCAGCAATCTGTGTTTTAATAAATGCTTTACATCATTCTGATGCCCATGAAAACCATAGTTTCTAAAGCACAACTTTTGGATTATAGCGGCGCCCCCCCCCCACCAACCACCCTCCCACTGGCAAACCATCCCATCTCCTACTCCCTCTCCTAGGGATCACATAAATAAGACCAGTGTCTGCTAATAATAATTGATAGAATTAAAAAGGAAAGAACGATCCCACATGGGAAATGGGATACACAGCAGACTCATAGAATGGCAAATGCCCTAAACAGCATTCTGGCCTCATAATCAGCCCTTAAGGCATTTGGAACTGGCTAAAAAGCCCATGAGAGTATTTCAGACATGGAAAGCCAAGACACTCTGGCAAAAATGACCTAAATGAAAAATCTCTGCGAGATCCCAGTGGAAAGAACGGGACATCAAATAAAGAGGTACCTTTCTCTGAAGGGAGGAGAGAACTTCCACTTTGATTATGGCTTTGTCTAAATAGAGTCGGAATTTGTGAACTCAAGAGGCTTCCATAGCCTTGACAGCTCATGACAAGAGCCTCAGGTGATTACTGATGTCATAAATAAGAGTGTCATTTGTTAAATCAACATCAGGAGTCACTGTGCGCTTACTCCCCATGTAGAATCTCTGTCCTTAATGGGTTGTATTATGAGAATTAGTGGTGAAAATAATCTTCAAACAGTACTTTATACTTTGTGCATCGGTGTGGGTGCAAACTATTGAAATCTTTACTTAGTATATACTAAGTTAATCTGTAAATAAAAATAATTAAAACTAGTCAAAGTGACCAGTTTTAGTTCATAATTGATCATAAATATAGGATTAAGTGAGAAAGGGATCGAATTTTTATATTTTGTTATAACAGAATTTTCAAAAATTATTATTGGAATTCTATTCAGTTATAATTGAAAAGTTTATGTTATCTTTGCAAAGATTTCAACTACACTCTTCAATCAAAGACAGTTTTACTTTTATGCTTACATAAACAAAAATTTGAGTTATTATAAAAGCTTTGTCTAAAACTACAGGTACACATACAAAATACAATTGATAATTTAAAGATAATTATCTAGTTAATTTAAGCCACTAACAATGTATTTACATGCTTTGAACTCACTCTGGATAATTAATGCATAAAATACACATTTGCTTCAATAACTACATTTTCCCTCAAATTTGTGGCTCAGTTTTCAGGCCTCAAGCTAAGCAACAAAGAAATTCTCTGTATAGCCAGTACATAAGAGAGATTTTAACATTTCAACTATTCTCCACTGGAGCTGAAAGTCATTCTTTAATTCAATGATGAAGAGCTGCAGTAGTAATAAAGAATTTCTCACTCAGCAAACATTACATAGAAACAATCTATTATTCAGATGAATTTAATTAAAGGGTTTACGATGGAAGTAATGTTTACTATTATCATGCATTTGGAAGTTTCTTCATTTTAAAAGATTAAATTTGATACCCAACAAGGCATCATGTCAGGGTAGCAGAAAGATATCTGAGAAGAGTTCAGTTGTAATGCAATCAGTTTTATATCAGAATTCCCCTCCTGGGATTTGAACAAAGTATATATTTCTAAGATCAAGAAAATTGTCATTAGCTGAAAAAGTGTGCATTATTCATTCATTAACAATGGATGTTAGTGAATACTCAAATAGGCATACTTATACCTGGCACCCCCCTTGCTTATCATTTGAGGATCTTGTTACCTAGCAACACTCAAATTGGGAACAGGTTCTATTCATAAAGCATTGGATAACTGTTGTCAATCCCATTTCTGTTTGAAACAGCCCATCAGGAGAGTTTCTGTCAATCTAATGACTTATGATCATCCTGAATCAACCTAGGTTAAGTCGCTAACATTGTCACAGGACTTGAAAGGACCCTTTAACTTGACATTTGAAAACAGAAGAAATCTATGAGAAATGAAATAACAATATGGATTAATCAAGCATTTATTAGGCAGTTATTTTAAATACATAGATGCATAAATTGCTCGCACACACAATACTGGTGTGTTCACTTTAATTTCTAATTCTTCCTCACTGAAGGATTTTATCCTTGAGTGGGTAAAAGCAGTCTGCCACATTGTCCTGTGTTCTGCCTTCTCCCTTATCCAAATCTGTGTTTTCTGCTTCTTTGCTCTCATGATGACCCAGCCAGGATGGAAGCTGTGACTCTCAGCCAGCAGCAGCTGTTAAGAACCAGTCTAGGGAAGTTCTCTGTTGCTGCTGCCGCTCTGATTGTTCTCAATAACTTTCCCCTGACCTCTGCCTCCCGCCTTAGGACTCACATTACTTCAGGATTCCAATTGGGGCCCACACTCACTGCAGAATTGCAACATCTTGCTTTTTCTCTGGTGTCTGTTGCCCTAGGAAATGTCACAGGATTCTTAGTCTTTCAAGACATTGCTGATCTACTGATCACATGTGCTCCTTTAAAAGGCTCCGAATTTAGCTTCAGGTTTACTAGGTCAGTGGGCTTCCAAATGATCTTTTGTTATCACTAACTGCATGACAACAAAGGCTATGCTGGTCCATTTATCACCCAGCAAGCAGTGTAACCACTTGGTTAATATGACATTCACACTGAATGGTACTTTTCCCCAATCTGTCTGCTGACTAGAGCCTTCTTTGACAACGTTCTGAGTTGTTCTAGCAGCCCATACTTGGTATCATACAACTGCCTGCATACTGAAGTGTAGAAAAGCTTATTTTCTCAGAGGTGCCTCTACAGACATTTTATTTCTAAGAGGAAAAGACAGATGTGCCAATCATTGTCTCTGTTTCTCCTACTGAATTTGCTCTTTTGCTCTTCCTAACTAGGGATTAAAGTCATGCTTCTCAAAACATTTAGAATTATCTAGCTGGAGAAAATTCTCACATTTTATTTTTAATAGAGAGAGAGAAAGAGAGGGAGAAAGGAGAGAGAGAGAGAGAACATGCTAGAAAGTGAGCAGAGATGGAGATAAACAGAGAGCACCCATCTACTGGTTCACTTCCTAAATGCCTGAAGCCAAAAGCTATGTACTCAATCTAGGTCTCCCACAGGGCAGCAGAGATCCCAACTACGTGAGCATCACTGCTGCTTCCCAAGGTCTGCATGGGGAAGAAATGAACCCAGGGGCCAGAATTGGAAATCAAACTCAGACACTACGAGATGAGGGCATCTCAACTGCATCCTACCTGCTAAGTCAAATGCCTTGCCCTACCATTGGCGTTAAGCCTACCGGTCCAAATGTTCAATTTGTAAGTACCCTGACTTTAGAAAAGTACACTGATGCTAATTCACACATTCCTACATGATGTGTGATATCTGACAAGCAGTCTTAATGTAGATCATAGACATTGATTTTTTTTTTAATTTTTGTAATTTACTTGAAAGGCAGGCACAAACACAGAGAGAGAGAGAGAGAAAGGGAGGGCTCTTACATTTATTCCTCACATGCTTGAAATATCTTGATCTGGGCCAGGTTGAAGCCAGGAGCCTAGAACTCAATCCTGGTTCCCACATGTGTGGCAAGGACCCAGATTCTTGAGTTATCATCTGCTTCCTCCCAGAGTGTGCATTTACTGGAACCTGGAATAAGAACTGGAGCCAACACTGAAGCCCAGGCATTCTGATATGGAATTGAGGCAATTCAAGTGACATCTTAACTGCTATGCTAAATGCCCACCCCTCAGGTCATACTTTTTACAAAACAAACAATGACTGTCACTATATCTTGGTACTGGGCACTGTGGCACTCAACCCAGATACGTACAAGCTGTGGGAGATACTGAATACTGAGGTTCCACTGCTCTGCCTCTCCCTGGAATTATAGTTAAAGGCAGGAAACTGTGTTACTCCAGGTTGTGGCCTCTCCTATGTGGTGGCTATAGTCAGAGACTGGCTGATGGAGGAACACAAAGGTCAGACATACTTGCTTCTATTGGGCATAACTCCAGAGCTCCCAGGAGGACTGACTGAAACTTCTGTCGCACTGAATTGCAGGTTAACTTCCTCTTCCTAATCCTGCCTTCCTTATAGATCTATCTCCTGAGAGTACTTCACATTAAAGTTTTGCACAGTCTGTTTTCAAGGATCCATTAAAGATACCCTTCCTCCACCTCTAATCCTTTGTAAGGGGAAGGATCTCAGCTTTCAGCCTTTACAACATCTCTTATTCATCTATCCTACACACACACACACACACACTATAAACACACTCCCTCCTTACCTCACTGTAGTCTCTAGTTTACATTACTGTTTGAATGTAATTGTCCATAATTCAACTACACAAATCCACACAAGAATAAGATGCTTATAATTTATGTTTGAAATGGTTGTGAAAGTAAATTACTCAACAAAGTTCTAAAAGTGTGTAGAAATAATGAGAAATTGAAACAAGAAAATGATCGGGAATTTACAGTTGTATTGTGAGGAAATTTGATTAAAAATAGATGGAAAATACTTGTTTTTTCACAAGAAATACATTGTTGCTAATGCTACCAAATATATTCTTAAATTGGAAGAATTGTTAGAATTAAAAAAAAAATGGTATGAATTTCTTTCAAACTCCAGTAAAGGAGAACCAGTTCCCAAAGGAAGGGGGGGGGTGGAAGAGAGAGAGAGAGAGAGATAAAAAGAGAGAGAGAGAGAAAGGTCAGACTGGTGAAGTCTTCTCAAATTGGAAGAGTGTAGTAAAGGCCTTTTTGGAAGTCCTATTACTGTAGGAGTGGAAAATATAGTTGTAATCAGTATATTTTGTGAGAAAATGACTAGCACAAGCATGTAAGTGAAGAAATTAAAACCTGGAAAAATATTAAGAATCAATTAATCCAAAGGGGATATCTCAGGAGGTCAATGGGAAAGAGTGCTGGTTGGGGGAGGGGAGTTTGTTATTCACCTTTGCACTTATAAGCAAATTGTGTGTATGTATTTGTGTACCTTTACTTAGAGGAGAGAGCCAGGATTTTCATCAGATTCTCATGAGGATAATTATGATGCAAGTAAACACTACACTTCCAGTTAAACTGAAATTAAATCAAGAAAGTTGCTATTTTACTTATTCTGACTATATTATTTCCTATTTGACACCAGTCAGTTTTCTAAATCTTTGCTAATATAAATAGGAGAGATAATTCTAGGCTCTACAAAAACAAAGACTAGGGGAAACATGTATGTGTCTTCTTGGTTGGGAAGTAAAAAGTTCATCATTAAATATGGCACAGTATATATGAAGATACAAGCTTGGAATTTATATTCAGCAACTTCAAAAATGTGATATGCCTTAAGACATTCTAGTAGTAGTTATAAGGTCACATATGTTAGCAACTACATACCTTCCTGGATGAACAGACCCAAAATAGGTTGTTTAATAGCACTTGTAATTCTCTGGTAATGTGTGAATGTGAATGAAAAATCTCATTCTGGTTTTTTTTTTTCATTTCAGTATTGTTAAGCTTTTTAGTACATAACAGGCTAAATAGTATTTATTTTAATTATTCAAGCTAGAGAGCTAATGTATTAAAATTCAAAGACTTACTGCAAAAAGATGCTTTCCAGTGTGGAGACCAGTAACAGGATTACACTCATCTATGTTCTATATTTCATGCTCGAAAGTGCTAGCACTGAGAAAAATTCTCAATGTGTATTCTTTCCGGATGAACTATAGTTAGATAACTAAATCTGTAATGCAATATAACATGGTTAAATTAACCTAGTGATGCAGAAAAAACCATCTGTACCACCTTGGATATGACTAACCTATAGGAACAAACTAAATGCTGTATGTGGTCATTAATCTAACAAAGCCATTGAACTGTTTTCAAAGGAGAAGGATTGTGTTTGCTGATGAAGAATGAATAAAAGCAGGCATTGGCCTTCAATAAATTGTAATAAGCTTGCAAAATTGATTTGTAAACTGCTTTATAACTCAATTTCATGTGCATTAAGAACTAATCAAACAACTTTGAAGCAGTTCACAGATTTTTAACTTGGCAATTTATTTGAGCATGTAGAAATACAGAAGAGTGCTTGCAGAACAGTTACCACGATGCACTGTTACTTAATCTTATTTGTACAGATTGGTTCTTCTCATCTTCATTTATTAATCCAGAGTTTAATGCCGAATGCACTTGGGGTTGGTCAATATATTGTATTTTCAGAGAAATAAAATCATTTTTAAAAAGATTTATCTATATTAATTTGAAAGTTAGGGTTGCAGAAACTGAAGAAGATTCACATACACACCCCACCCCAATACTTGCTGAGTGATCTTCCATCCATTGGTCCACTCTCCAGATTGTCACAACAACCCTAGCTGGTCCTGGCCAAAGCCAGGAGCTTCTTCTGGGTCTCCCACATGGACAGCATGGGCCCAAGCACTTGGGCATCTTCGCCTGTTTTTCCCAGGCCATTAACAAGGAGCTGGATCAGAAGTGGAACAGCCAAGATTTTAACCAGTACCCCTATTGGATGCCAGCAGCACAGGTGTGGCTTAACTCTCATGTTATAATGTCAGATCTAAGAAATAAATTCTATTCCAGTTATATTTAACTGTTAACTACTGGACCACAAAATGAATGGTTAAAACAAAAAAAAAAAATCAGCCTGCTTGACTATAAAATTTTCTGTAATAGATATTTTATATAAACCTCACTAGATGATGAGGGGTTTGATACTTTTTTTTGTGTATATTAGAATCATAGCAGTTGTAAAAGATGGAATCAGCAATAAGGGTTGTATCAAATATAGAGGGCATGGCATAAAGTTCACCAATTCCGTGAACTATTAAATTCTACTTAATCAATAATTTTTGTAAGATATGAGTCAGTACAAGTACAGGAGGTTAAGGTTCTCTAATTATCACAGGCAGAGTAATAGTCTCATTTTTTCCACAATCAGAATTGAGTCTATTATTAGTTCGGTTTAGAATTTGTTCACGGAAACTCATTTACCAAGTTTAGGCATTCTATCACGGCTCTGAATTAGTGGTGAGAAAAACAGAGAGCCTGCCCTTCCGAGCTCTAGAGTCAAATGAGGGAGAGAAATGTCAATTGGAAAATCAACATGTGTATAATTATGAACTGTGGTGACAGCTACGAGAGGGCTGCTAGCCAAGTTCTAGAGAAAGAAAATCTTTCCTAAGGAAATAACTGTGGAGCTAAAACCTATAGGATGCACTTGGGAGGGGAAAAAAAGGGTAAAAGCAAAAGAAACTCTGAATCTGAAAAAGCCCAGACCTTCAGAGAAACTGAAAAGTCTCTTAGGCTGAATTCTAGAGAGGAAGGGAAAACGAAGAAGCTTCAGGAGGAGATTATTTCATCTTTGTTCCCAAAACATAAAGTTATGGGGACCCAGGGTGGTGAAGGAGTGATTAAACAGGAGCCTACATGATCAGAAATGAATTCTACTGAAATATTTAAATTATTATCACTTAAGGACAGACATTAATGGTGTGGGGACCCAGGATGGTGGAGGAGTGATTAAACAGTAGCCTACATGGTCAGAGATGAATTCTATTGAAATATTAAAATTATTATCACTTAAGGACAGACATTAATGGTGCAAATGTGAAAAGTGATTAGCATGTTATTACCTTAATAGATTTAGCAGAAGTAAGAGTAGTGGAGATTGGTGCCAGTGCTGTGGCGCAGTGGGTTAACGCCCTGGCCTGAAGCGCCAGCATCCCATATAGGCGCCGGTTAGAGACCCGGCTGCTCCACTTCCAATCCAGCTCTCTGCTATGGCCTGGGAAAGCAGTAGAAGATGGCTCAAGACCTTGGGCCCCTGCACCCATGTAGAAGACCTGGCAGAAGCTCCTGGCTCCTGGTTTCGGATTGTCGCAGCTCTGGCCGTTGCAGCCATCTGGGGAGTGAACCATCAGCGGACGATCTCTCTCTCTCTGCCTCTCCTCTCTCTGTGTAACTCTGACTTTCAAGTAAATAAATAAATCTTTAAAAAAAAAAGTGGTGGAGATGAGAAGTGGAAACTTAAAAAAATATATAGGAAGTGAAATGAACACAATTAGAAGACTGATATTGATCAGATATATGGGATGGGTGTTTAAGAAAGTAGGTAACCTTCATGGGGCAGGCGTTTGGCACACAAGAAGATCTGCATCCAATGTCAGAGTGCCTGGATTCCAGGCTTGGATCTACTCCTAATTCTAGCCTCCTGCTAATATGGTACCCTTGGAAACAACAGGTGATGGCTCAAGTGGCTGGATCTCTGCCACCCACTTAGGAGATCCTGGTTGCGATCCCTGGCCCTGGCTGTTGTGGTTATTTAGAGTATGATTAGCAGACTAGCAGAAGGGAGATACCCTCTCTCTCTCTCTTTCTAATAAATAAATGAAATAATATGCCCCTCAAGTTTCATTCATATATGACTGCATGGATTGTGATGCTATTCACTGAGAAAAATGCCTGGGCTTGGAGGGATGGGACATGAATGAGATAAGGTTACCTCTTCTTCTTTTTTTTTTTTTTTTTTTTTTTGACAGACATAGTGGACAGTAGAGGGAGACAGAGAGAAAGGTCTTCCTTTTTGCCGTTGGTTCACCGATGGCAGGAGCCAGGTGCTTCTCCTGGTCTCCCATGTAGGTGCAGGGCCCAAGCACTTGGGCCATCCTCCACTGCACTCCCTGGCCACAGCAGAGAGCTGGCCTGGAAGAGGGGCAACCGGGACAGGATCGGTGCCCCGACCGGGACTAGAACCCAGTGTGCCGGCGCCACAAGGCGGAGGATTAGCCTACTGAGCCACGGCGCCGGCCTAAGGTTGCCTCTTCTAAGTGGAGATGTTAACAGAGCCATTAGAAATATAGGTTTGGAACTTAGGAAACAGTGAGGTTGGAGGAGTAAGTTATCAGTTACAGTACTAAAGGGGGAATGAAAGTGTGTGAAAAGAAGATCATCCACTGGAAGAATATTCTGTAAATGAAAGAAAGTTCATTAGTTTTGAAAATGTTCTTGGCCAGTGCCACGACTCACTTGGCTAATCCTCCACCCGTGGCGCCGGCACCACGGGTTCTAGTCCCGATTGGGGCGCTGGTCCTGTCCTGGTTGCTCCTCTTCCACTCCAGCTCTCTGCTGTGGCCCAGGAGTGCAGTGGAGGATGGCCCAAGTGCTTGGACCCTGCTCAAGCATAGGAGACCAGGAGGAAGCATCTGGCTCCTGGCTTCGGATCGGCGCATCACCAGTGTGGTGGCCATTTGGGGGGTGAACCAACGGAAGGAAGAACTTTCTCTCTGTCTCTCTCTCTCTCACTGTCTAACTCTGCCTGTCAAAAAAAAAAAAAAAAAAGGAAAATGTTCTTTCATGTTTTAGTACTGTCTTAAATGTATCAAGGAAAAGTTCAACGTATCTTAAAGATAATGATGCCCATGAACATTAAAGACTTTAAGAAGATAGAAACTAAAGAAGCCTGAAGACATAGCTGACTATCTAGAAGTACAATTTTTAATAATAAAGTCATGAGATGATATGGACCTAGACTACTATACTGGCAATAGAAATCATAAACTATCTCTTCTTATTAATAATACTCAGAGAAGCTTTGGAATACAGATTCTTGTTTTGATCATTCCCTAATTTCATTTACTTTGAGTAGTAGAAATTCTACTTAATGCATTATTTTTTAAACTTATAAAAGAATGTATGTCTGTACCAGCAACAGAGATATAAGAAGAAGAATACAATATTCTTACCTACTTCCAAATGTATCCATTGAGCTAAACAATATTTAAAGTTTGATATGTGTTAGCCAACATCTTTCTCTGAACAAAGATAAACTTCTGTGTTTTTTTAAGGAAATAATATCATGCATATGCAGAATCAAAATTTTCATTTAACTTACTGATGTGGTTGCATTTAACTTAGTGATTTAACTTAATAACCTTTTAGTCAAAGCATATGGACATTCTAACATTTTAAAGAATGCCATTAGATTCCAAAGTATAAAAATGCTTTAATTTATTCAATCACTCTCTAATAGATATTCATACTATTTTTATGCTTTTGCAGTACCTTATGCATGGCTTGCTGTGCCAAATGAAAAGTTTCTATTATTGATTTTAATAAATACTGCCAGATGACTTCCCAAAGATGTCACAACGTGCAATCCCACCAGTAAGGTGTCAGAAAGCCCGTCAGTGTTCTTTGCCAGTACTAGATGTCATACTTTTTTTTCTATTTACTTCTAAATTAAGGAATGGAAAAATTATATCCTCTTGTTTCAATTTGCATTTATATTATCAGTGATTTTGTTTGTTAGTATTTTAATGTTTTGTGTTTTGGTGTTCATTCTTATTACCTACTATTTTAATTTTAATATCCAAATTTTGATGTTTATATTTAGTCCTGTAACTCACCCACTTTGAGATTTTCATAGAACAAATTTTGGAATTAAAAAACAACAAAAATAAATTCTTCTCTTTGCAATAAATATCTGTTTAAAACTAAAAAAAATACAATATTATCAGATGAAATGAGGAATCTGCCATATGTAGTAGAATCAACTTCTCCCACTCAAAGTCTACTCACAATATTATACCAGGCAAACCTTCTGGGTATGTAAGGCCAGCTCGTTAACCTCACTTTAGTTCCTTCCTTGTACTACCAGTATATTAACACCCCAAACACACACACGTACACACACATACAATATAGTTTTCCCTGCATTTACTCTCTGACACATGATACCCCACTCTTCTTTGTTATATAACTTGGGTTCGTTTTTTAAATTTCCAAGAAAAATGGATGCATGTGAATATGTATTTTTAGTTTCCTAAAACCAAAGTCTTCTTTCATCTGAAGAATACTTTCATGTGTCAAAAGCATATTAAAACATATTTCATATTTTGTTATTTTCTTACTAGTTATCATTTAATTGATGTTGATCTCACAGAAGATTTTCTCTCATTCTAATTGTAACTATCTCAATTAAGTATTCATTAATAATTCTACATGGTGTTTAAACATGAGTCAATCATGTTTCTGTTAAGGGACATATCCTTTGTCTTATAATAATGTTCATTTCTCTTTCTGTTTGTAGGGAAACTTTTTGGGTTCAAGTTTCCTGGTCTGAGAGTTCTCACCTACAGAAAGCAGTCCTTGCCCCAAGAAGACCCTGATGTGGTAGTAATCGATTCATCTAAACACAGTGATGATTCAGTTGCCATGAAGCACTTTAAGTCTCCTACAAAAGAAAGCTGCAGCCCCTCTGAAGCAGATGATACAAAAGCCTTGATACAGCCTAGCAAATGTTCCCCATTGGTGAATATATCTGGACCTCTTGACCATTCTTCTCCCAAGAGGCAATGGGACAGACTCTATCCTGACATGCTGCAGTCAAGTTCCCGGCTGACTCATTCCAGATCTAAAGAAAGCATTTGTAGTATACGGAGGGCATCTTCCGTTCACGACATAGAAGGGTTCAGTGTCCACCCTAAGAACATTTTTAGAGACAGGCATGCCAGTGAAGGTATGTTTGTATTTTTAATATGGAAGCATATGAATGAATAATGAAAAACTTTTCACATTATTTCAAAGTTCAACATTAATCTTTATTTTTGGGAGGAATAAACGTGATTAAAATATTAAAAATGTGAGTTGTTTAGAGTTGTTACTGGTTCCTCCTTGAAACCTAGTGAGTGACTTCCTTTCTATTGGCTTCTTGTTTTTGAACTAGGATGATTACCATTATCTGCCTACCTCATAGAGAGCTAATTAATTAATACTTAATATAAGAGTTGCTTAGGTAATGAACAGGATCACCTCCAACATAATTTATTTTACTACATTTACCCATGCTCATACACTCACATCCCCAACAGAATGAGTGCTATTTCATCACAGGACTATTTTATTGGCCAACTCTTTTCAAAGGAAGAGATGAATAAAATGTGATGTAGGGAATGATCAGAATGTAGAAACTGACAGGAGAAGAGGATAAGGAGGGGAATCGGGAAAAGTTTAAGGGGACAAAGCAAACACTGAAAGTCCTGATCTTAAAAGTATGTATTTTAAAAAAGTGAAATCAGAATTTATTTATTAGTCCCTGGCATCTATGTTTACATTATTCTATTGGTCAGTAGTGAAGATAAGCATGTTCAAAAAGCAAGGATTCATCATTAACACAATGATGGCTATTAGGTCTGTGAAGCATTTACCATGTACAGGGCAATCTACATATTTGACACACATTAACTTATAAAATTATCATAAAAATCCTACAAGTCAGTGTATTAATCAGTTTTTTACCACTACAATGAAGTAGCTGAGAGAAGTTAGCTTTGTAAAGAGAAAAGGTTTGTTTGGGCCCACCATTCTGGAGGTTCTTAGTCCAAGATCAGGCATTCCCATTGGTTTTGCATCTGGTGATGACTATTTGCTGTTAGAGTCCTGAGGCAGCATAGAGCATCAAACAGCAGTAGGGAGTGCAAATGCCTCCATCTGTTTTTATAAAATCATAGTGCCATCATGGGGCCACCAGCCTAACAGCCTAATTTAAGCCAGTACTTTCCCAAAGCTTCCACATCCAAACACTATAGCCAGATTAATTCTCAGCCCTTTAAATACCATTGCCTTATGACTTTGGGGTTTAAAATTCTACCTGAGTTCAGGAGACAAATCTTGTTCCAACAATAGCAGTTAAGCAACATTTAAAAAAAATATTTATTTATTTATTTGTTGGAAAGGTAGAATTAGAGAGAGAGAGAGAGAGAGAAAGAGAAAGAGAGAGAGAGAAAGAGAACCATCTGCCAGTTCACTCCAATATGTCCACAACAGCCAAAGACGGGCCAGGCTGAAGTCAGGAGCCAGGAGCTTTACCCAGGTCTCCCACGTGGGTGGCAGGGGCCTAAGTACTTGGACTATTTTCCAGTGCTTTTCCAGGCACTTTAGCCAGGAGCTGGATTGGAAGAGGAGCAGGCAGGACTTGAACTGAGGCCCAAATGGCATGCTGGCATCACAAGTACTGGCTTTATCCACCAAGCCCCAGTGCTGGCCCCAAGATCCACTTAAGTCCCATTTTTTAATTGAAGCTACTGAGGCTTAGACAGTTAAGTAACTGGCTCAAGTTTGCACAGCTAGTACATGTCAGAGCCTGATTCATACCCAAGACTGCCTGTCTGTAGTGCACAATCAATCATGCAGTTTTTCCTCCCTTCTCCCAGCATCCTGTCATAGATGGTGTCTGTTGGGCCATTGAACATTCCCCAGTGCTTCTAGGATTCAGAGCACCATACACAAATATATGAGCTCAACATTTCTGACTCCCATGCATTTGGGCTCTTGAAAAGTCTGCTTATCTTTCTTTGTTATAATTTATTTGAGCACCATCACTGCCCTTTCTTCTGCTGGTTTTCCTTTAAAGGCATAAATGTGATCATATGGTTCCTAAGGATGGGCCACCTGACACTTTGCTAATGGACCAGTTATTGTCATGTCTTATTTGAAGACTCTGCAGGACAGACTCCCCTACTATACACTGTATTTTAGGCTTGCACTGAAGTAATTTGTTTCCAAAAATGTTTCATACATTTTCTTGCTTCATTATTTTATTATGGAACACTCTTCCCTACTTTGACCATCCTCACAGTACCATTTGGCCTCAGGGACCTATTTTCCCCTTCCCAACCCAGAAGAATTAACTGATTTCATAATGTATTTTGTGTATCTGTCATTCTTGCCAGATATTCAGGCAAACAATTGTATTGTAGTGAGCCATTCTAGCATTGGAGCTCTGCAGGTTTTACATCTAGCATAATTGTCTACTTCATGGCAGATAGTTGATAAATGTTGGTGTGACATTGAGAAGATCACACTCATGAATTATGTTCCAAAATCACATACATCAATAAATAATGAATGATCTGCTCTATAATGCTCTGAATTCCAACCAAAGTGTTAAGATTGAATCATGTGGAAAATCTTTATCTAAAGGGCATAGGGAAGTACAGAAGGCAAAAGAGGTGAAAGAAAATGAGTTGGCAGGAAAAAATCAAGGAGAGGTAAATCAATATATTTGAAACAGAAAGGACAGTTTGCTGTAAGACAGCTTTGAAAAACTCTATACTTTACAAGAGCAATGAATACATCCATTTTAGTCTGCGGTTCAAAGAAGGTCAAAAGGAAAAAGAAAATAAAATCAAGGACAGTCCCACATTTGTTAATCACCTGAGGCTCTATACCATTTAGCAATGGCAGTCTCAGAATTTCCTTAATGATCCTCTGCAATTTGACCTTTGTATAATAGGTTCCATGGTTGAACAACAATAAATTTTATATATTAGTTTGAAAGACCAATATATGTTTTCATTAGTCCAGTTAGTGTAGTCATCTGTAGCAACCATATTAACTTTTCAAAGGTTGAACTTACATTCTCCAGACAGAACCTGAGTGACAGTATAAAAGAGTGAGAAACAATAAATTTGACAATCAAACTGATATATAAGCAATACATCCTACAGAAATCTGGATCAGATTTTATGACTTAACGTTCCTGTTTTCAGTTTTTTGGAAGAGTAACTGACAAAATTGGGGAAAGGATGACTAAGATTTTTTGTATTTCTCAGTACAGGTACCACACATAGACACTTAGTCCTACAACTGTCTTCGTTTTCCTCTCCCCACCCAAGCTAAGCTGTTTTCAGAAAATCTATCATTTTCTTGCAAATGATACAATGTGTGACTATAGATGGATAAATCCAGAGGATATTTTGTATTTCTGCTTTAGATCAGTTCTATCTAAAAAATCATTGATTGGCACAGAGGAAACTAAATTTCCCGACACATAATTTGATGCATTTTAGAAAATGAGTCATTGATATGGGAATATAGAAAACGTTTAAAATTGATTTCAGTTTTATGAATTCATATAACAGTCTAAATTCCACATGCATCAGATTTTGAATTTAGATTATCTCCTCATTCAAGTAGAGAAATCTCCATCTGCTTGGACTATCTTTTCAGAACTCTAAATATCTTTGCAAAAATATTAATGCATAATATTTTACATGATCTTCTCATTTAATCTGTGTTATCAAGTAGCTTAGAACTGCATTGAGGTAGTTCAAAAGATGTGGGGAAGATGGAATACAAAGATGGTAATTTTAGTGCAAAAATTTTGAAACCCATGCATAGGTTCAACATAATATGCATTTCCATGAGCTTTATGAAGATTCTTCCTATGCATGGCTTTCTATTTTTTTGCACCAAAAATAAATTATCTTCTAATAGCAGTTTCCACAAATATATTGAAGTGTCCTCATGCTTCTCAATCTATTTATGGTGAAGGACCAGAATTTTTTTTCTAATCCATCACAAACTGGATAATTTGTAAATATAATAAAAATATGCTGCCAAAAATGAATTTTTACAAAATAGACAGGCAAAATATAAACCCCACTTGTTTTATCATTAGATTCAGCAGATATGAAATTATTCTGTCACATTGCTGTGGAAGATTTAAGTACTCTAATTTCTGCACTTATGTTGTCATGGAGGAGTAACAATCAGATTTCAGGGCATAGACCACACACTGAGCTTGGAATGTCAACGTGGCATTAACTGTATAATGTAATGTTGGTAGTTTTCTTCACATGTGTAGATCTTATAGAATTTCCAGTTTGGTGAGTACGGTTGTAATTTTGGACCACTTTCAAGCAGTTGTTACTTTCCTAATGATTTTTGGACTCAGCTTCTGATGGAGCCATTATTTTTGTGTAAGCAAGATCTCTTCTATTTTCCCACTCATTTTTATGATTCCCTCAGAGTGGGAAGTGAGTTATCATCCATGGCCACATTTTATGTTGGTGTCCCCTTAATTGGAAATGTGATATAGTATGCAACACTACTAGAATTACTTCAATAGTAAGCTCTTAAAAAGTTGCGATAAAAAACTCAAGATTTTACATGAGCACGGTGTTAGATGTTAACAAAATGTTGACAGTTATCAAATATTGTATATGTTTGAATGAGTTTGATATAACTTTATTTATTTCATTTATGTGTTTCAAAGCTAGTAATGCAAATTTTGTTAGTAGCAAATATCAGCATCTAGAATGCTAATCTCAAAAAAATCTGAAAGCATTCCACTCTGAGATTTAAAATGACACATTTTAATATAAACAAATTTCCTAAATATTCGAGGTACTATACTCAGTGCATTGTGAAAATAGAAATATTTTCACATTCCTTTTAAATCAGTAGATATTTCACTGATTTTTGTAATTATTTTTGCTTAACATTGTTTCAATTATATTTGCTATTTTCGAAGTATACATTGAACAACATTTGAGAGAGGGAGGAGTTAAAATTGTGATTAATAATAAAAGTTGGTTTATTAAGGAAAACTGTTATCTTAAAATTTTCTCTATTAATACACTGGATTAAACTGTATCAAAATTACTTAGCATGAAAAATATTGTGTAGTCTTCTTTTAAATATATTGTTAATGGTGGTTGAGACACTAAAACTGGCTTCTGACAAGGTTGAAAGTTTTGGTACCAACTACTGGTAGCTGAGGATGTCTCTCTCCAAAGTATCATAATTACAAAACCTGTAGCTTGGGATCCTTTTAAATTAAGTAAGATAAATGTTTATTACAGTTAAACAAGGATGTTTCGTATGGCAGATAATATTTTTGTATATGTATTTTACTTAAATAGCACCCAGTGTTAATTGTAGTCAAGTATAAATTTTCATCATTATGTCCTGTTTTCTAATTGCTTTTACAATTACTAGAGGAATTTTAGTACATAAAACATAATTTTAGTCTTCTTTTCATATTTCTCTCTTTTTATCCTTATATGCTCAAAACAGACAATGGTCGCAATGTCAAAGGTAATGTGCAAATGCGGATTTCACCATCTGATGCTTAAAGTTCCCCCTTACTTGGCATGTTAACCTGCCTGCTGGATGCCCTGTTCAATGCAACACCCTCATGCTGCCCTTAGCTAGCCCAGGTGCCTGGTGGAGACATCATGGCTTGATTTTGCTGGAAACATTGTCACTTTCTGAGCTGTGTCATTAAAGTGATTATGAACTTTTTTTCCTGCAAGAATATAAGCCTGGGTTGACAATGAGCACTGCCTAAATATCCAAATCAATGAAAAAGAAACAAAGAGCAAGCTATATATTCCAGTGTAATAGTGGTATATAAACCTTTTTCAGGGAAAACAAATTTTTTTGAGTAGAAGATTAAGTAAACAAAGTGCTACATGACCATATCAGTTCACTTGTTCCTCTTTTGTTTCCTTAAAACTAGTTTCACGTTCCTGGATGGCAGGGGGTATGGTTTTAAGCTTACTGTAGTAGTAAACTGTACATGCATGACAGTCATTTTCTATTTTTTGATAATATATTTTGATCATCTGAATTGTGTTCTATATTAGTCTGAAATCACTGGCATGACCTACAGCTACTGTAGGGTAATATTTTACTGGAAATACTTCGGATAAATTTGGATTTGGCTTAAAATTTGAAATTCACCTCTTTTTTTTTTTTTACTTAATTGCCATAGATACAAGGATTACAAAATATAATAATAATAATCTCATTAAATTTAAAAGTGTTTTGACTTGGTCTTTTACCATAGGCCTTGCATGCTGCTGTGGGTATGCAAATGGTGACAGTGACTTGTTTTGTGCATGTGTGTTGCATGAACACGTCTCCACCAGTAACCATCATTACTTAGCATTCACTGTTCGGCTTATTCTGTATGTCACTGGTGCTCTGACTACTGTGCAGTTTGGTATATTGATTTCTAAATTCCTTTCTAATCAATTCAGAGCTGGCGACTGTTATAAATTAATAGCATTAGAAACCAAAGAAGTTTTCTGGTCATAAGTCCAGGGTTATTTAAAAATAAGGGAAAAATAGCAGTTTCTCTCCTCCCAAAAGTCTTTGTTTTTTCCAATTCAGAGAGGGTCTACGCCTTTTTAATAGTAGCATGTGATTTCATGTACATGATTATTCTACCCTTGGCTTCTCCACTGGGATTTCTTAAAGGGAGAAAATTAGTATCAGCTTGGGTGTTGATTTGCATTGACATCATTCAGAAAGTAATCTTAAGAAACAGGATAAAGACGATTCTTGACAACCTGTCTGTGTGAAATGATTGAACTTAGGAACTGACAATTAGCCTTTCCAGTGATTTTTAAAAAAATTTTTTAGAGATGCAGAAAGATAGAAAAACATACAGTACTCCTATCTGCTGGTTCTCTGTCCAAATGCCTGCATCAGTCTGCATTGAGCCTGGTTGAAGCTAACAGCTGGGAACTCAATTCAGGTCTCCTATTTGAGTGATAGGGACTCAAATACTTGGGCCATCACTTGTTGCCTCCCAGGGTTTGGAATTAAGTGCTAGAGCCAGGATTCAAATGCAGGCAATTTGCTATGGTACATGGATGTCAGAAATGACATCTTAACCATTCACCCTCCATTGACTTTTTTAAATGCAGTGAGAAATGAATTAAAGCACTTTTATTTTATTTTATTTATTTATTTTTTGACAGGCAGAGTGAGACAGTGAGAGAGAGAGAGACAGAGAGAAAGGTCTTCCTTTTCCGTTGGTTCACCACCCAAATGGCTGCTACGGCTGGCGTGCTGCGCTGATCTGAAGCCAGGAGCCAGGTGCTTCCTCCTGGTCTCCCATGAGGGTGCAGGGCCCAAGCACTTGGGCCATCCTCCACTGCACTCCCGGGCCACAGCAGAGAGCTGGCCTGGAAGAGGAGCAACTGGGACAGAATCCGGTGCCCCAACTGGGACTAGAACCAGGGGTGCCGGCGCCACAGGTGGAGGATTAGCCTAGTGAGCTGTGGCACTGGCAGAATTAAATCACTTTTAATAGATAAAATATTGAACTGGCTTTTCTTTCAAACTAGTAGTTCATGTACAAACTACATTGACAAGTTACAGTCATTTCAGGTCAGTTATAAAAAGTAGTATATATATAAAAGCTATATAAAGTGATCTACTCAATCTCCAACTTTTTTTCATCAATCCCACCATTTTGTAATAGCAATAGTTTTTGAACAAAACTGTTATTTTTAAATAAAATCCAGATAACACATCAATTTCATAATCACAATTTAAAATATGTAATACAGTCATCAAAACCAAGATTTGGAATTATTAACCTTTAAGCAATTATTGAAAGTTTCCACATATTAACATTCATAAAGTTAAATCCATCAATTGGAGAAAACATGTGTAAACAATAAAATTTAAAATACATTCCAAATTTTAATGTTTTTACTTTCTGTGTTCCAAAACTATTTTATTATTTATTTTCCATTTATTTTTAATATAAAGAGAGCAGATTAAATGTAGCTCATAGATACAATTCTAAGAATGTACTGGTAATTTCCTTCCTCCCTTCCTCTTCCTCCTTTCTTCCCTCATCTGTCTTTCTTTCTTGTTTCGTTTTTTCAATTCTTGAGAGAAAATTTTTGATTAAGGTTATAGTCACAAACTTAATGCTCCACTAAAGGAAGAATTCAACAAGTAAATAGCTAAAAGACCTTATGGTTCAGCAGCAGTACAGGCAAGGGCTATAAATTATAATCAAATGAAAATATATCAATTTCACTCATATAAAGTAAATTTTAAAAATAATCACAGATCATTAAAACTATAGTAATATATTATTATTCTTAGCTATTTGTAAGACAAAGATATAAACCAAAGTTTGACAAAACATTTTGCAGCATTACTGCAAACTATTAATTTTAAGTGTCTGATTTATTTAATATTTAACAGAATAACTAGTATACCAGTTAGGTAAAGGAAAGTACATTAAGTAAAACAATAAGTACATTAAGTACAACATAAGTATGCTAAGTAAAATAACTAAAAATAAAAGTATTTTGGGGGCTCCATTGATCCATATTTCTATTCTTGTGTCAGTACCAGGCTGTTTAGATTATAACTGCCCTGTGATACATCTTGAAGAATGGTATTGTGATGCTTCCAGCTTTATTTTTATTGTTTAAGATTGCTTTAACTATTCAGGATATCTTGTGATTCCATAATAATTTTAGGGTCTTTTTTTCTAGATCTTAGGAGAATGTCTTTGGTATTTTGATTGGAATCACAATGAGTTTGTAAATTGCTTTGGATAGTATGGACATTTGGGTGATATTAATTTTTCCAATGCATGACCATGGGAGATGTTTTTCATTTTTTATGTCATTTTCTATTTCTTTCCTTAATGTTTTCTAATTTTCATTGTAGAGGTGTTTCCTGTATTCCATTAAGTTTATCCCAAAGAATTAAATTTTTATAGCTATTATGAATGAGATCGATTTTACAAGTTCTTTCTCAACTATGATGTTGTTTGTGTATACAAATGCTATTGATTTTTGTGTGTTCATTTCATATCCTGTAACTTTGCTGAACTCTCTTATGAGTTCTAATAGCCTCTGAGTAGAGTCTTGTGGTTTCCCTATGTATAGAATCATATCATCTGCAAACAGTGTTAATTTGACTTCCTACTTTTCCATTTGTATCCCTTTGGTTTCTTTCATAATACATTTGGCTAAAACTTCCAGGACTATGTTGAATAGCAGTGGTGACAATGGGCATCATTGTCTGGTTCAGGATCTTAGTGAAAATGCTTCCGGGTTTCCCCATTCAGTATGATGCTGCTGTGGATTTGTCATAAATTGCCCTGATTGTGTTGAGTTACGTTCCTTCTATGCCCAATTCGTTTAAGATTTTTAACATGAAACGATGTTGTATTTTATCAAATGCTTTCTCTGTATCTATTGAGATGAGCAAATGGTTTTTATTCTTCAATTTGTTTATGTGATATATCACATTGATTGATTTGAGAATGTTGAACCATTCTTGCATACCAGGGATAAATCTCAGTTGGTTTTGGGTAAATGATCTTTCTGATGTGTTGTTGGACTCAATTAGCTAGTATTTTGTTAAGGATTTTTGTGTCTATGTTCATCGGGTATATTTGTCTATAGTTCCTTTTCATTGATGTATCTTTCAATGATTTAGGAATTAAGGAGATACTGGCCTCATAGAGCTTTGAAGGATTCTCTCCCATTGGAATTGGAATTAGTTCTTCTTTATATAACATATTGCCAAAGAATAGGGAAGATCTATTTCAAATAAATTGCATATTTTATCTATATACAAGTATATACTCATATGTATAATTTAAAAAAATTTTTTTCTAATATTTGGTAGTGGTTTCTAAACTTACATGAAGCACTGATTAACTCACTTCACTTCATACTTAATTTGTACATTGTTTTGTGTACAAATGCAAGCTGTAATATTTTAATATCTAAATTTTAAAAAATTTCTTTAAGATTTATTTATTTATTTATTTATTTATTTATTTATTTTAGAGATAGTGTTACAGACAGAGGGAGAGACAGAGAAAAAGGTCTTCCATCCGCTAGTTCACTTCCCAAGTTGCTGCAACAGCTGGAGCTGGGCCAATTCAAAGTCAGGAGCCAGGAGCTTGAGCTTCTTCTGGGTCTCCCACATGGGTGCAGGGACCAAAGGACTTGGATCATATTCTACTGATTTCCCAGGCTGTAACAGAGAGCTGGATAGAAAGAAGAGCAGCTGGGACTTGAATTGGTGCCTATATGGAATGCTGGGGCCGCAGGTGGTGACTTTACCTGCTACTCCATAGCACTTGTACCCTAAAATAATTTATTTACCAAAATAATACAAATAATTTAGGAATGCATTTGGAAAGATGCCAGGATTATCTGGTTTGTTCCCTTCTGATGAAGAGTTTGGTAATTCTTCTGCACAGGCACATTGGCATCTTTATCTTCAAAGGAGGCTTTCTTAGGAGATCAGTTTTAGTGTCTGTTGCTAAAAGAGTTAACTTACATCCATTTGGCTGAAATATAACTTTCTTTCCATTTATCTATCCTCAATGGACAGAGATACTATCTGGCCACAATAATTTTGGTGTAATATTACAGCATAAAGACAGCAAACTGGAACTCAATCTTTTATTCTAAAATTAAATAATTCCCATTTACCCTTCTTTCATGGGACTTATCTAGTTTCTATTTAATACACTTTCTTAGCACTCTGACACCTTAAAACAGCACTTGAGTTTTTTTAAAAAATATATAACATAATATCAAAGAGTAGGAAAGGTTTATTTCAAATAAATTGCATATTTTATCTATATATAAGTACATACTCGCATGTATAATTTAAAAAAAAATTTCTAGTGTGTGATAGTGGTATATAGACTTACCTGAAGCACTGATTAACTGAATTCACTTCAAACTTAATTGTTTCTCTGCCTATTCAGCTTTTGAAATCATCAGTAAGAGTTTATCCTGCTTTCCCTATTAAGTGAGTAATACAATAATACAATTTTACCACTTTATTGCTTCCATCTCCTTTTCATCTCAAGAAAGTCTGCATAATTTCTCACTCTATCTCTATTTCTCTGTATCTCTGTCTCTACCTCCACACCTCTCTCTCTCTCTCTCTCTCTCTATCTATCTCTATCTCTCTCACAAGGGTATGGTTAGTTTCTAACTTGTCTTGGAGTCCATCAGTCATGAGTGAGAAACAAAATTACTGTCAAGATTTGTTACAGTTTTCACTTTCCCTCTAACCATGAAACCTATCTGACTCAATATGGGTGTTGGATACAAATAGTTTGATGATTACTTCGAATATATCTTTCTAAGAATAAAATTGATTATCCTATGTTTACTTACAAAGACTGTTCATTTACAAAGTTTAATTACTAAACTTTACATTTGCATTTTCTTTAATATCAGGACACTTGAGCAATTTGGATTTTATTAAACTTTAGCAAAGCATTAAGCCCTTAACTGTAATGTAAATTAAAAATAGGTTGTCTAAAACAAATAAATAATAAACTGTAACCAAAAAAACTCAATGCAATAAAAAGTATGGCACAAAGACCCCCTGGCTTAATTTTTCTTTGTTCTATTAGACCCTCAAGACAATGACCTTTAAGAAAAAAAAATGATTTTAAAAATGCTTATATATTAGCTGTCCTCAGAATGTTTCCAGCACTATGTACAGGAGAATCTATTATCCTGAGCATTTCATGCTTCATGATAAATTTTAATAATCTTATCAGATGAATTTTAAACATCTTCATTCTAAGATTTTATCCAAGTTGTTGCTTTACCCTTTAGCTTAATCTCGAAATAGATGGTATTTCTTTGTAGCTGGAAACCAGCCTACTTGTATATAATCCAACACTGGTAATATATAAAAAGCTTTATCTAGCTCTTGGACTGCCTGGTTACTTGGCTTCCATCTTCTCCTAATATATTGAAAAAAATTAATGTGGCCATCCATCTTGCAAATTTCTAAAGAACAACCAGTTCTCTTGTGTATTTTGAGATTTACTTTCCTTTCTTTTGAATCTATTATTTCTGCCAATTCGTTTTCCTTAAATTCATTTACTTTGTTTTTCAGGCTATTCTCCTTCCTTCTATTAGAATCCTAAATCCCATCTGTTCATGATCACTCTCAGTGAGGCTGCCTTTCACCTCTATGTTCCCAACCAAGGCCTCTCTGAATATAGACCTAGGAGGTAGGAAACCCTGTATTCTGGTTTGTAGTCTTTGATTCTCATTCCCTCTAGTCCTCATATTTCTTTTGCCTAGATTTGCAGTTGGTGAAAAAAAGGTATTTTTAACACCTATCACAGTACAAGTAATCAAATTCTGTCTTACTAGAATTTAGGTAAGTTTTAGAGGAATCTGAGTCAACACTGTTCATTTTGCAAACCCCAAAGACTTCAGCACACAAATATCTGCTTCAAAATCTGTAGAAAAAAGTTGAAAAAAAATTATAAATGCCTTATCTATGCAAAAGTATTTTAAGTAGTACATTAATTTTTGCTGGGTTCATTAAATATATCCATTTGAAGGAAAAAAAATCTAGATTAACTCTCTAAGACTAAGAGCTTAAGGAAAACCAGTATAGAGTAACAGTTCATAAGATTTTTCCACTAGTAAAAGAGGTTAAAATAATGACTTCAATGAAGCTGCAGATACTGAGGCAAAATATGAGTGTGATGTTTTGCCAACCAGTTACTGAACTGTTTCAGACTTAGTGTCTTGTCTTTCAGCAAATATTTTGTTTTATTCACTTTACTATCTTGAAATGAAATGCAGAGATAATCTAACACATTTCTAAAAGACCACTTCATTCCCTAACTGTTATATAAAGGAGAAATAAGAAGAAAGTAGTTCATAATAAAATGAAATGTATTCTAATATGCTAGTGTTCAAACATAACTATACTAAAAGACAAAATGTAATAATCAGACATGAAAAAAATTGGCTTTAAAATCATTAAGAAGTTGAGAAAACATTCCATATAATCATTGGATAACATGTTAAAGCATGTCTATGGATGGATAAAAAGTAAAAGCCACCTTTGGAGTCAATAATAATTGATTGATTGATTGTACGTGAATTAATGGAAAATAACCAAAATTAAATTATGAATAATGTACTAAGAAAAACTGAGGAGAAATGAGCTGACCTTTACTTTAAAAAAAAAAGATTTATTTATTTATTTATTTATTTATTTACTTGAAAGGCAGAGAGAGAGAGGGAAAGAAAAAATTGTAATATCCAAACTCCCCCATCGTTCTGGGAATCAAGAACAATTCTCTGAATGTCCACTAAGATGAAATACTGCCATAGGTGAGATTATGTTTTCATAGGTGTAGCCAATTCAGTGGTGTTTATTAGTCACAAGGGCAGAGTAGATTAACAGTGTCTTTTTGCCTATTAGCATCATAAATAATCCATTTTAAAAGCTTTTATTTATTTATTTATTTATGTACTTGACTTGCAGAGTGACTGAGAGAGAGAGAGAGAGAGAGAGAGAGAGAATCTTCCATTCACTGGTTCATACTCCAAATGGCCACAACAGTGAAGTCTGGGCCATAAACTCCATCCAAATCTCCTACAATAACCACATTTTTAAACATCTGTATATACATTCTACAACCATAATCCAGTACAGAGAAGGATGATATAAAAAGAGAACTGAAGATGAACTTCAGGGTTTTAAAAATATTGAACTGTATAGTTAAGCTGTGTCACTTGTAATCCTTTGCCAGTGTCCCTGTATATTATTGAATTACCAAAGGAATGAAAAAAACTAACATTAGAATTGAGGAAAAGATAATATCTAAGAAGACTGAAGCCCTATCATATTTTATAATTATAAATATTAAGGCATAGACCTGGAATACAGTCATGGCATACTCTAAAAACAGAAATATTAGGCTATGTTGAAATAGTAAATTAATAGTGGGAGGGGATTCCTATAAAGATCTGATGAATGAGGTTTCTGTGTGAGACTTGCCTGAAGATTAAATTAATTGATGTCACTTTTCACTCTTATTTCTATCATTGTTGAATAAATAGAAAAGAGTGAGAATCTGTGTGAATGACAACACAGGAGTCAGTCTATACTTGGTGAGCCCACTGATAGTCTTCCCTGAGAAGGGCTTGTTTGTCATCAAGGGTATCATTCAGGGAATGAGCATAAATGCAACTCAAGAAGCACACTATTTGTTAAATGAACCAATACTTTATTAAAATTACTCCAAACTTTTATAATGAAGAAACATAAAATTTTCCCTGCAGTAACTGAACAAAATTATGAAGGCTGTTTTCTTAACATTGTATTTATAGACCTGAGATGATTGTTGAAGTCCAAAATATACAATGTGTCCAAGATTATTGTTAAAGTGTTTATACCTTGCTTGATGATTAAAGTATATTTTGGTCTCCAAAATGTATGAATTCCATTAAATGAAAGGGGGAAATAGTAGTCCAAGGCAAAATATTCTAACAAGCAAGTTTATTCACACAGCTTGCAATTTTCTGTTTTTTTTTTTTTTTTTTTTTCAAGAAGCAGAGTGACAGAGTAACAAACAGAGCTCCCAGCCACAGATTCATTCCCCCAAAAGACTGCCACAACCAGCAATGGGCTGGGGCCAGCAGCTCAATTCAGGTCTCCCATGTGGTTAGAAGAGACCCAACTGCCTGAGCCCTGACCCGCTGCCTCCAAGGCTGTGCATTTGCAGCAAGCTGAAATCAGAAGCTGGAGTCGAGAACTGAACCCAAGCACCATGTTATGGGATGTGGGAGCCTTAATCACTAGACTCAACGCTCACCCCAGTTTGTGTATTAGAATCATTCTCTCCGGCACAACAGAGAATGGCTGTGTAACACTATCGGGTTCTTTCTATGTTCATCTTTAAGAGCTAAATAATGCTATAATTAATAATGCTCATTGCACATAAAACTACTTGTAGTATTTCCTGACACTCTTTAGGCAACAAACAAAAGATTAGTTTCAAAAAGATGTGCTGGGTGGTCTCCTCATCCACAATTCAGGAAGCACAGGTCTTAGCATCTTGCCAAATTATCCATGTAGGAAAGAAATGTGAGAAGTGACCTGTACTAATAAACATGTTCTATAGCCTAGCTATGGCCACTTCTCTTGTAAGCTTTGTTTGCCAGAGCATTCTTCTTGTGTGGTTTTTATAGTGTTTTTGTTTTGTTTTGTTTTGTCTCTCAAAAAGTGATCAGTCTTAAATACAAATGAAGGAAAAAAGAAAGGAAAGTTTTAAAAATCCCATAAAAGATCATAGAAATTTTAATAGAGTACACACTAAAACACACACAAATAGCCTTTTGCCTTTCTTATCCTTATCGCAATTCCCTCATCTGTATTTTAACTGCTTTAGAAACTACACAGATAGTGGAAGCATATGATGAATCCTGCAGGCATGTTTATTCTTAGTGACACAGAGAGGGATGTGACACAAATTGGAAAAAGGCAAGCAATTCATTCAGAAATTTCATGATCCGTGTGATTTTAATCATAGAAAAGTCTTTTTAAAAAAAGATTATTGAATTTGAAAATCAGAGTTAGAGATGGGGGGTTGGGGTGGAGAGATCTTCCAACCACTGACTGTTTCATTCCCCAAATGGCCACAACAACTAGGGCTGGGCCAGGACAAAGCCAGGGACCAGAAGCTGCTTCCGGGTCTCCCATATGGGTGGCAGGAATCCAAGCATGTGGGTCATTTTCTGGTGCTTTTCCCAGGCCATTAGCAGGGAGTTGGATTGGAAGAGGAGCAGCCAGGACACACATCAGAGTCCATATGAGATGTGGGCTTTGCAGGTGGTGCCTTAATCTGCTTCGCCACAACACTGCCCCCTTAGGCAAGTGCTTACTTGAATAATCCCCAGATTATAAAACAAAAATAATGAGAAACCTTGAAGATAGAATTTCATCAATAACAAGGAGTAGAGTGCTTCTTTTATTTCAGACTTTAATAAAAGTAGTCAGTTTATAGCCTAGGCTGCCATTTTCTCTCTGGGTGCATACCCAAGGCCCAATCTTATCTTTGGACATTCATAAACTGCCACATATGGCAGAAGATGATGCTAAACTCTGTAATTCAGGTATCAGCTGTCTACATTTAATCACACCTGAAGGAGAGTCGCCTTCGTCATGGATCATTACAGTAGAACATTCAAGACCATTTCATTCTTCCATTTCTTTTGATATTATTCTTAAACATATTTTCCAATTTTTTAGGGCCTTTTAATCATATCAAGTCAAGCCTCCTGGGTTCCACATCGGATTCAAACCTCAACAAATACAGCACCATTAACAAGATTCCACAGCTCACTCTGAATTTTTCAGATGTCAAAACTGAAAAAAAGAATACATCACCTCCTTCTTCAGATAAAACCATTATTGCACCCAAGGTTAAAGATCGGACACACAATGTGACAGAGAAAGTTACCCAGGTAGGACATGGTTTTACTATCAGTTTCAATGGTCTCTAAGTTCTTTCTATACTATAAAACATATTCCTTTTCTTATGAATGACTAACAATAGAGGTAGGTCATTTGTTTGTACTCCTATTTACCTTGATTCATATCTTGAGACTTTGGATGACTCCTAATGTAACAGATATATAAAGATACATACTATGATTCTATCTATTACAAGGCAAAGCAAAAATGTGCAAATTTTATATTGTTCCTGTTGTTGTAGAGGTGGGAAACCTGCTATTCATCATGTTTGGATATTTATTGTTTTGCTGCCAACACTTGCATTATTAAAGCATGATTTTTTTTAAAGATAATGGATGTGTCTATTGAAGCCTTGAGGACTAATTGGGATTTAGTCTTGGCTGTGGCCTCCTTTTTTGTGCTTATTCTACTCCACAGAGCGAGATCTAAGTTGCCTTGGGAAGAAGAGCTGTCTGAGATGATGAAAAGTCAGAGTGAAACAATACATTTTGCAGGGATGATATTTTACTAATTTCAAGATTTTTGGACTAGGGTAAAAAGATACTGTCTAAGAGGAGTCCTGCTTCAAAGAATAGATAAAGATGATTTGTACTTATTATATCAAATACCAAACCAAGCAATACCAAGATTTTGCTTACAATGCACATACATTGTTTAGAATTAGTGACTAAAATTTATCAAGTAGGCAGTTCTTTACAAATAATTTACTTATTGTATTTGCTTAGCAAATCTTTGCATAAACTACTCACTAGATAAAGGAAAATGACGCCAATCTCTAAGCCACACTTTGAAGATTTTGAATTAACAAAATTTTTCTATAAATGTAAATACTACCAACAGCACGGTACTGCTGTTTGTAAATAACTTCTTATGTGTGAACAGAAATAGCCACTAAAAGACCATTGGATTATTTATAAATAAATATAAGCAGTCTATATTTATTTGAGGTGAGAAATTATACATGCTATTTCTGAGATTTAACATTTAAAATTTATGCAGTAATGAGGCCTTCTTCTCTTGGTATCTTGTTTTTCTTAAATTTAGTAAAATACATATTTAGTATAATAGGTATGATAATAGCAAATTAGCAGTCTACTGTAATGTATTTTGTATTGTCATCATTCTGATACCATTAAATTTTACTTGCAAGTGTTTTTCCTTTTAAAATCTATTGTTTACGAAAAGTGACAATTATATGTATGCATAGAAATAAGTTTCTTGAGAAGAAAGACGGGAATTATTAGGATCAGAGCCTGCAAGTAGCATAGGTGAATAAAGCAGATGGCAGAGAGCAGCAGGAATCAAAGAGACTGCAGTGAACTGCCGAGGACACGCTGCCACTCAGCACTAGCCACTTGTGGTCAGGGAGGAATATTTAACCAATGATGCTTCCAAATCTTCTAATAAAAAACTTGAAATTTAAAATAGGCCGGCGCCATGGCTCAACAGGCAATCCTCCGCCTTGCGGCGCCGGCACACCGGGTTCTAGACCCGGTCGGGGCACCGATCCTGTCCTGGTTGCCCCTCTTCCAGGCCAGCTCTCTGCTATGGCCCAGGAAGGCAGTGGAGGATGGCCCAAGTGCTTGGGCCCTGCACCCGCATGGGAGACCAGGAGAAGCACCTGGCTCCTGGCTTCGGATCATCGCGGTGCGCCAGCTGCAGAGGCCATTGGAGGGTGAACCAACGGCAAAAAGGAAGACCTTTCTCTCTGTCTCTCTCTCTCACTATCCACTCTGCCTGTCAAAAATAAAAAAAATTAAAAAAAATAAAATAAAATTTAAAATAAGCTCTTAATTTCCATAATTGACAAATTAATTAAAATTTTTCAGAACAAAACACAAGGTAAGAACTATAGACAACCAGGTGTGATGTGGTAAAGCTTTCATAGTCCACCATGGAAGCACCCTAACCCACAGTATTCAGCACATCCTCGTGTCAATAAAGAGCGATACACGCACACATCAGAGATACCTTTGCTCTGGGAACTTGGTTGGCCCCATGCGACAGGAAACACATATGTAAACAGTCACAATGAAATACATCTTAATGAAGAATATAGGACCACATGCTAAGGGGAAAGTATGCATTAAAAGCAGCATTTTCAGAGAAGAAAAATATATAGTATAGTACATATTACCTGGACCTAGAGGGTTACCTAGAGAAGGGTGTAGTAATTAGTGTTTAAGAGTGTAAATCAGAGTCACAGGGAATATAAGTCTGGCTAAGTCATTTATTGTGTGCCATGGAGATAGATGGCATTTATTTTGTGACATTGAAGCAGGTTTTAGGGCTAGCAAAAGTCATATTTTGCCATCTTGATATAAAAATCAAGTAGAACAATGGTTGGAAAGTGCTCATCACAATGCTAAGTACATAATAAGCAATATCAACCTTTATTATGGTTTTTATGTTCTTGTGTGACTTCACAAGCTCCCAAACTCTCCTCATCTTCTCTTTTCATCATTTTATTCTTGCATCCCCAGGGCTTCATAAAACATTTGGCAAAGGAGAGTTCATCAAATATTTGCTGAATGAATGATGGAATTTCCAAGGAAAAGGATGTGGATTTCACATAGAAAAAGCTGGAAGAACAGAGATATATAGGCACAGATTCACATATCTTATAACAGTGGTTTCCTGGGCCATTGTGAGGCTAGGCTGGGAACTTTCCCCTCTAGATGATTCTATCCCATTTTTTTTTTTCACATAAATGCCTTAGCACTTTCAGGAAAATGCATCAGCTTCCATCAGAAGCTTGACATTCTCTTAATGCCTGATGCTTACCTTTAAAGAAATCACTGTGTGTTTTATATTTAGCCCCATGATATTAGGATATTTATGTTAACATTTTAAGAAAGGTTATAAATTTTTATGGTAGACCACATGTCCCTCCAAAAGACATACATTGAAACCTAATCCCCAGGGAGATGAGAACTTTGAAGGGTTGTTAGGTCAGGAATGGGATGAGTGCCCTAGTAGAAGAGGAGCCAAAGAACTTTCCATTTCCCTTCTGCCAAGTAGGACGCAGTGAAATGATGGGCGTCAGTCAAAAGGGAAGCAACTGAAAAGTGGAGAGGCAGGCTGCATTCATTGTTTGTACAACTGACAGCATTGCCTCTGCTCTTGGCCATGCTTTCTTCCTGGCTGACTTCACACTCCAAGTAATTGCGGCAAATTCCTCAGGTTCTCCTGTCTCAGGATGCTCACAGCTAATGATCTGGTGAATAGGGCTTTACCTCCTTCAACATCCAAATCATTCCCATCCAAAAAAGACTCTGGCTGGCTAACTCTGGTCCTGTGACCATTCCCATACTGCAAGGTGAAGCCCTTTGACTGACATCAGAAAAATGAGTAGGGAAGGGGAACTTCTAAGGAAATAGAACCAAACAATGGTGGCCCATTGCAAAAGTGAAGATAGGAATTCATATCAATGGCATCAATCATACACACACACACACACTCACAGAATATGTACTGGATAGATTCTAGTAACACAAAAGTATAGAAATTAGTTTCTATTCCTATGTATAAGACATAATAAATTACCTGGAGAATGACTATGTAGCAATAAATAATAGCATTTACAGGTATTTATGTAGTAAATGCTACAAGATTCTATCATGTGAGTAAATTTAGTTTTCATTCCCTTTAAACCCAGTATTGGTTAAATTATGACCAAATAGTTTCACAAATTGGCCTCTATTACTTAAGAGAATATTTGGTGAATTCAGTGGGAATCCACATCATCAGAAAATAAGATGCATGAAGGGAACTAAATGAAGCAGTATATTTTCATCTAGCAAACAGAAGAGAAAAAGCAATTTACTGTTAGTACACAGTGTAATTTTCACATAGCTTTATCAAGAATAAGAAAATTAGTTTAAACTGTAAACACAAAATGACTTAGGTTATAGAAAGAAAAGTCTGTATGTTTCAAAAGTCATATAATCTGTAAATCTATGTAGAATTTTAAAGTCAAAATTGGTCCCAGTGTTTCATGAAAATACATCATTGACATGAAGACATAATCATGGTAAATTTAATAATAGCTGACATTGATCGAACATTTATTATGTACCAGGCTCTGTGATAAGTGGCTTGGTGGATTATCAATTTTAATCTACATGACAGTTGGTACTATTATTACCATCTGCATCTCATAGAAAAGTTAAGTTTGGAGAGATGAAGTAACTTGTCTAGGACACGTAGTAAATGGTGGAACAGCCTTCAAACCAAGGTCATCTGACTCTGAAAGTGAAGTTATTAGTTCTTCATCTGTCCCCTTAAAGAAGCCATTTTATTTCTCTGTCTCTTAAATCTTCTCAGAAGTTATCATGACAGTTGGACCTGCCTGTAGTAATTGGCTGTAGGGTCAAAAGTCATAATTTGAATGTTCCGTAACAGCTAATCAGAGAAGGAAAGCCAAAGAAATAGGGAGGAGAATATGGCAGATTTTCTCCAAAGCAGTTCACACTCATCACAAAGACCATGGAAACCATCCATGACATGAAGCTTAAATCAGAATTACCCCTTGTTTAAATTTACATCTCATCTACTTTATGTTAATTTTACATTAACATAATGACATTTGTTTTGTTTTTGCTTTCGTTCATTTGTCACACAGTTGCAGGAAAAGTAAAATTACATCGATATTACTGACATAAAGAAGAGCTCAATGATTATAGCTTTTTACTTTCTATTGATCTTTATCTATTTTAAATATATTCATTCTGTACTCATTGTGATCTAATGCCTCTCAATTTATACTTAGTCCTGATGGAAAACATATAACTATAATTCAGTATCTCTAGGAATAGAAAGTCAGGTCAATATAGAACATCTATTTATTCTTATTACTTAATATTTAAAATTATTTATCACCTCAGCCTTAATAATATAAAATATTTTTTCATGTTCTGTAATTTCTACAAATCTGATAAATTCAGGCCTCAACATTTTCAATGACAGAAACTGAAAAAGTCTTATAGACACAGCTATAAATTCAAAGCGGTTTTCTTATATAGTGATGCTTTCCAATAATAATATCTCAGGTTAAAAATTATACTTAACTAATTTTCAAAACCTATTTTTATAAAGATTCATTGTTTCTTCATTCAAAATTATAGAAACAAAATTCACAATGTTTCTACAGTATGATTGGTATGTTTTCCTTAACTGTATTTCAAATCTAAAATAATTTAACTACCATGCAAACCTCAATAAATCTGTACAGAATATCTGCCAGAAATAGTGATAATCGCAAAGTTCCATATTAAAGTGAAATATAGTGCAGGAATACAAAACTGATTCTGAATATTTTAATTCAATATGACATTATTTCTGCATCCATTCTCTTGCTATCATTTATAGAACATCATCAAACTTGGTTCAGCAAAACAGAAATTCCATCCTTTTTTTTCTCTGTATTCTCGGTTTAATCTATAAATTATGTGTATAAAGGCAGATTGAAATAAAGAGCAATGTACTTGAATGCTATGAGATGCAGAAAGCCCAATCGTCAGAGTAATTTTGGATTCAGTGTTTGTGAGGACTTGCTAAATGCTATGTGTATTATCACTGATACAAGAATATGAAAATCAAGGTTATTGCCATCAATCATCTTTGAATAAAAAGCTTTGAGCTTTAGGAACCTAGACTATGTTTTCTAGTCTTCTCTGCTCAATAACGTAATGCTTTATAATCTAGTCAGTGAAGAGGAAGAGATAAAAAGTGACACTGCGTATGTGAGTAGTAAGTGATTAGTGCAAGCAAAATGAATGCTATAAATATTAAATATACAATAAAAGTTTTTATTATTTCAAAAAAGAAAGTGTAGAATTTTTAGAAAGAAACTAGTTATTTTTCTACTTTGACTAAATGCTATGTGCATATTAATACTTGCAGTCACTTGCAAGTGACTGTATTTTCTAAATTTTAAAACTTCATTTCATTCTAAATATCTTAATTAGTTCAAGAATCACACATCCATATTCCAGATGATAAATAATATATCCTTATGAAACACTGGTAGCTGCTGATAAAAGTCATAACTTATAGGTAAAGCATTTATGTATGATTGCATCTTTTTAAGATTTATTTTATTTATTTGAAAGATAGAGTTACAGAGAGAGGTAGAGACAGAGAGAGAGAGGTCTTCCATTCACTGCCTCACTCCCCAGATAGCCGCAATGGCCAGAACTGCGCCAATCCGAAGCCAGGAGCCAGGTGCCAGGAGTTTCCTTCAGGTCTCTCACTTGGGTGCATTGGCCTATGGACATAGGCCATCTTCCACTGCTTTCCCAGGCCATAGCAGAGAGCTGGATTGGAAGAGGAGCAGCCAGGACTAGAACTGGCACCCACATGGGAAGCCAGTGCTTCAGGCCAGGGCCTTAACCCACTGCACCACAGCACCGGCCCCTGTATGATTGCATCTTAAAAGCACCTATTTGATTTTTGTGTGTTCATTCCACATTTTTAAAGAAAGGAAAAAAATTCTTCCTTTAAAAGCTTTTCAGCAAAATAAATCAGGTTGAAAATAGATGCTTGAAGTAAAGGAACTAAAACATGAGTGGTCATAAGAGACAGGTAAAAATAATTTAGCTAGGAGTCCATAGCAATAGCCTGGTTGCTACAGCAACAGAGATGCAAGAAGATTGTGTATATCTGTTGCCAAGATGGTTCAGCACTCACCTCCCACCTTACCAGATAGTGTGATCCTGGAAATAAAAAAACAGATCCCAGGTCAGAAAGGAAGCACAGAAAGGCATTCATGGGCTCAGTTGCCCTCATAGCCTAGTGTCTCAGACAAACACCTAGTTCAAGGTGGATTGTCTGATGAGAGTGGGTGGAAGAAATAAATTATTTTTGTTTCATAGCATGAGATTTAAACAGAAGATTTTTATCAGATCACTACACTGGAGTGGTCACTGTATTTTCACATAGCCAAGAAGCCCAAGACTTTGTAATGTTAAGTGATGGTGAGCTATTCCTTGCATTAGGAAGTAAATTCAACCATAGAGTATTACTTAGAAGGAAATTCAAAACAAGTAAAACGAATAAAAATGTCTCATTGATTATCTTGGTGGTGAGTGCGTAGATAACATATTTTCCATTCTACCTCTACTTCTCTATATTTTGAAGATCTCATTTATAGTGGGAAATACACAGTTAGATAATAAACCCCCTAAAACTCAAGTATTTCTAAAGAGTTCATTTAAAGATTAGTTAATGTTGACAGAAATTTAAAATTCAAAGGGAATCCCCATGATTTCAGTTCTTTGAATTGATGGAATTATCTGGAACAAATCTCTCATATATCTCACTCTTATTTCTCTCTCTCTATTTCCTACCACCTCAGAAATTAAATGTTTTGGGGGGCTTAAGATTTTGAATTTTTAACAAACCCCATCCCGTTTTTAACCTCTATTCTCACATTATTAAGATCAGGCAAACGTGGGAAACATGAACATGGCCCAATCCTTTCACTTTGTGGTTCAAAAAGCTGGAAAAGGGATCCAGTGTAGACCTAAGCTCTCTATTACTACAACGGTTATTATAAATTGTATCTCTTTCTATAGATTTCTTGAGCAGTTACATGGCTCAGCATTATTACCATCTAGTGATGTTTTAATTATAATATTTTTATAAATATTAAAAGCCATTTAAATAATCATATTGGAGAAAGATTTATTTGTTTAATTTCAATTTATCTGAAAGGCATAGAGACAGAGAGAGAGAGATACAGAAAGATATCTTCCTTCTGCTGGTTCACATCCCAAATGCCAGAAACCACTAAGGATAGGCCAGTCCAAAGTGGCACCTGGGAACCCAGTCTTGGTCTCACACATGGGGCCCATGGACCCAAGTACTTGAACCAGCACTGCTGGCTCCCAGGATGCACATTCACAGAAAACTAAATCAGATGCAGAGACAAACATGTAATCAGACACTGTGACTTGAGACACAGTAATCTCAAGTGATATCTTAACTGCTAGACCCAGTGCCTACCTCCAGTGATGGAACCCATTTTTAATTGTTCATTTGTTTACATATAATACCTCTAGATATCCTAAGGAATTTCTGTGGGAGGGAAGGTATTTGGGATACTGGCATACAAAAAATTGCAATAGATGATGGTAAGCATTGCATATTCAACTCAAACATGATGGGAGGGGGAAGCCATTGTAATCCATAAGCTGTACACTGGAAATTTATCTTCATAAAATAAATGTTAAAAAAAAGAAATTATGAAACTTTTTCAAAGAAAGAAGATTGGGACATGGGGTAATTGTGGCTAGGAAGGGATTGAATGTGTAATAGGAACAGGTTTTTTGTCCTTTTCTCAATGAAGTGAACTAATGCTTCTTTTCAAACTATGTACCAAACATAGAATACACCTTGAAGGAACTGAAGAAAATACATTTATGTCTTAAATAATACCAGTTACAAGTACACCTGTGTTATAAAACCTACTTCTTGGTCATCACTTACGTAGAAAGGCAAAAAAGTGAAATGCGAGTAATGGAGAAAATAATTAGTCTAACTCTTTACCCTGAGAAGACCATGGTTAAAGTTGACCCTGTGTTATATTTTAGTGAACAAATAGTCAAGAAAGAGATTTTTTTTTCTGCCCCTTTGTCCCAGTGATGTGAGGTTGGTGATATTAATGAATGTTGTTTTGATGACCTGGACAGAAGTGAAGTGATCTGTTGTTTGAGGAGATCCAGTTCACATGACCATGTTATTTCCATACTTCTTAGTCCCTCTGTTGGTCTCCTAGTTCCTTACCAATGTGGCAATAAAAAAAAAAAAAATAGAGGCTGGTGCTGTGGCACAGCAGTTTAATCTACTGTCTGCCATGCTGTCATCCCAGATGGGCCCAGTTCAAATCCCAGCTGCTCCATTTCCAATTCAGCTCCCTGCTAAAGTACCTGGGGAGCCAACAGAAGATGATTCAAGACCCTGGACCTCTACAGCCACCTGGGAGACACAGAAGAAGCTCCAGTCTTCTGGCTTTGACCTGGTCCAACCCTGGCCATTGTGGCCATTTGGGGAGTGAACCAGAAGATGGAAGATGTCTCTCCCTCTCTTTCTCTCTCTCTGTTACTCTGCCTTTAACTCTCTGTAACTCAGGCAGAGTTACAGACAGTGTGAGAGGGAGAGACAGAGGCAGGTCTTCCTTCTGCTGGTTCACACCACAAGTGGCCACTATGGCCAGAGCTGCATCGATCCGAAGCCAGGAGCCAGGTGTTTCTTCCTGGTATCCCCTACGGTTTCAGGGGCCCAAGCACTTGAGCCATCCTCCATTGCTTTCCCAGGCCACAGCAGAGAGCTGGACTGGAAGAGTAGCAACCAGGGCTAGAACCGACGCCCATATAGGATGACGGCGCCACAGGCAGAAGATTAACCTAGTGTGCCACAATGCCAGCCCAGAGATAAAATCTTTCAAAAAATTGAAAACAATCTCCTACCAGGTCAAAATCCTGGTCCCTGTTGATTCTTCTCACATTTGAAGTAGAGTCAAGCTGATAAACCCTAATACCATCATTAGGAACACAACTTTAATTTTTGGGTCATGGAAATACAGCTCAGTAAGACTGAGTGAATTGAGTCAAAATGTAAAAGGAGCATGAAGCAGATACTCTTTTTAACTCTTTGGTTGATGGCCAGCCATCAATTCAGTAGTATAAACCTACGGGTGATAAACTGTCATTTGTAAATGATACCCATAGTTATGTCATTATGCATGGGTTTATATTGGAAAATTGTGATTTAAGGTCCTTAAATTGTTCTACCTGCAGAAATCTGAATTACCACAAAAGTTTATTACTATATTACCTCTCATGCCCTCTTGTTCTGCTTTTTTTTTTCTAAAATCACAGATATCACCAACCATTTTAGGTTTCCAATAAAGAAAGAATTCTGTTCCCTTATTCCATTTCCTTCCAGAGAAATGAATGAATAACTCTTGGTGAACAGAGAACTTTATTTAATTCTAGTAAATACGCAGTGCAAGTATGAGAGTTCTATTTAAATTTAACTGGAGAAAAGAGTTATTTTCCAAAGGACCAGTGTTGTTTCCATTTTATACAACCTACTATTTATAGTACCTACTGAGTACTATAAATAGATAAATCATTTATATATTTTATAGTTGGATATCTATAATGAATAGAAGAGGCAGAGTTACAGAGAGAGAGGGAAAGACAGAAAGAGAGGTCTTCCATCTACTGATTCACTCCCCAAATGGCTGCAACAGCCAAAGCTGGGCTGATCTGAAGCCAGGAGCCTGGAACTCCTTCCAGTTCTTGGGCCATCTTCCACTGCTTTCCCAGACTGTTAGCAGAGGGCTGGATCTGAAGTGGAGCAGCTGGGACTCACACCAATGCCCCTATGAGATGCAGGTGCTTCAGGAAAGACATAACCTGTGACACCACAGTGCTGACCCAACATTTTGAATGTGTTTCTTACACAGATTTCCCCAAACCTGTCTGCATTTTAAAACAAAACTCCTCCTTCAGAATCACTAAAGTAGAGCAAAGGAAATTGACAGCGAGGAAAGGTGGTAGAATATACCTCTGTGAGGCAGCTTTATTCTATCCTGAAGCTTCAGATATTTTTTTTCATTTGTTTAGGTTCAGGGAAAACAGCAGAGACCCAGATTCCTGAATTCCTATTTCCTTTCCATGCAGTGATTTACTCTAACAGCCATGAAAAGAACTGTTGCACAGTGTACCGTTACAGTAAAGTTTATCCAGGCAATTGTAGTCTCTTTGGTTTCTTCCCTTTGTTATTGCTGTAGTGATTTTGGAGGAAATCCCCTTTACAAAAAATGAAGTTGTTTTAATGCAATTGTTCAAATTGTTGTGAAAATTACACTCTTTATACTACTGGGTGATAACAAAGAAGATGTGATCCAAGCAAATGGAGCAATGTGAACTTCACACTACCCCAGGTTCTGCTTCATTTTGAATGGTTTTGTTTACTGACTTCCTCCTTACCTTGTGTGTATGTGTGGTGGATGTGTCTGTTGTTGAAAGTCTTGATTTATTTAAATCACACACCATAAATAAATTTGTGCCAGTTATGCTATTTATTTTGTTTTCTTTCATCAAAACTGTTCAGACTTTTTTTCATTGTTTCTGGTCATCAAATCCTTGTTTTATGGTCAATTTTGAATTAAATGAATTATCATCTCCCAAATAATTAGCTGCACACCAAAGGTAGAATCCTAATTTCCGCACTCTGCATTCAGTGCATTTTCTACTTGGCATTTCAATTCAGAAGCAAGATTGTTTAAATTCCTGTGTTCTCTATGTTCTATCAAAGCTGACATAGTGAGAAAAAAAACCCAGCATCCTCCACCTTGACTTCTCCTAGTCCCAATCACCTTCCCTACAAGATAAATGCCTGAAGAAGTAGAGTCACTAACAGAAGTGAGTTTTCATAACTAATTAAAGCAAGGTGTCCAACATGATAGTTCACAGAAGATGGACATTTTACTGTCACATCAATAGGAAAGAAAATTAACTCTATGGGAGAGCAAACTTAATCTTTTAAAAAATATACATAAAACTTTGACAACTTTCTTATTTGTTTGAAGAATGTTCTCAGAAAAAAGTATCTGATACCAATTTTGTGCCAACAGGTTCAGATGTAGACTTGATATTGTCACAAGGACTCACAATATTTAAGAATATACAAAACAAAGCACCAGAGTTATGGTACAGCAGAAAAGCTGCTTTTTGCATCCCAAGCACCCCATATTAGAGTACTGGTTTGAGTCCCAGATTCTCCACATCCAATCCAGCACCCTGCTAATGTGACTGGAAAGGAGTTGGAAGATGGCCCAAGTACTTGGGCCCCTGCCACCCAGGTGGGAGGTCTGGATGGAATTCTAGGCTCCAGGCTTTGGCCTGGCCCATTCCTAGCCATTGTGCCCATTTAAGGACTGAAATAACAGATAGAAGATTCTCTATCTCTCTCCCTCTCTCCTTACCACCCCTCCCTTTGTAACTGTGGCTTCAAATAAATGAATATTTTTAAATGACAACAAAGAAAACACTCAACTGCCCAGAAAATTTGTTTAAAGATTTATTTATTTGAAAGAATTACATAGAGAGAGGGTGAGAAAAAGGGAGAGGGGGGTAGAGGGGCCCAAGTACTTGGGTCATCTGCTGCTGCTTTTCCCAGGTCATTAGCAGGGAGGTGGTTCAGAAGTGAAGCATCCAGGACACAAACTGGTGCCTATTTGGTATGCTGACACCTTAGGCGGCAGCTTTATCTGCTATGTCACAACACTGGCCCATAAAATTATTCTTATATTGAAAAATAGTTTCCTGAATATTGCCAAGGATGCCAATCCCATACTGCAGAATCTCTCTTCAGTCTATGTTAAATTGAAATCTACATCAAAAGACCATTAAGCAAAATACAACAATGCATGTCCATTATGGGGGATTAGCCTGAAACTTGATTTATCTGCAATGGTCCCTTGACAATAAAGAGATTATTAAAATGTCAAAATTAATAGTTTAGAGTAAGATTTTTAAAATATTTACATTAAGATATACATTTTTGCTTCCTACTAAATGGAATATTAGTTATTTGAAAATTCTTGGGCTCTGGTGTTGTGGCCCAGGTAAAGCTGCTACCTGTGACATCATAATTCCATCTGAAGGCCTGTTCAAGTCCCAGCTGTTCCAATTCCAATCCAGCTCCCTGCTAATGCATTTGGGGAAGCAGCCAAAAATAGCCAATGTACTTGGGTCTCTGCCACCCATGTGGGAGATGCAGATGGATGCCTGAACACTGCAGCCATTTGGGGAGTGAGCCAGAATGGAAGATCTCCCTCTCTCTATCTTTCTCTTTCTACCCCTGGTCTCTGTAACTCTGCATTTAAAATAAATTAATAATATTAAAAATAAAATGAAATTAAAGATTGTAACTTCTAAATATATTAAGACCATAAACATACTTAGCAATTTATTCTGCATTTTACTTTTAGTTTGTTAGATTATGAAAGTTGACTCCTTATTAATAGGAGTCTTTCTCCATCCTCAGCCCTTGAGAATAAATCCAGACACAATAATCATAACAGTTCCAGAAATCTTCAGTTACAACAGGTGAAAAGTACCTTACTAATAGCTGGGGTGTAATTATATTTGTTTAGCACTTGAAATTTAGTTTGTGTTCTAGGAAACACCAAAAATAGACTTTAAAGACTAGCAGAACCTGCTTCTGCAACATTTTCAGTTTCCCAAAGTTCCATGGCCATCAGAAGCATTAGACATCAGTAATATCATTCTCTTCCTTTGCTTCAGTTCAATGCTTAATTGAAGTGACCTGTTGCATCCCATGGTTCTTGTTCAACCGGTAAACTTAATGTAGCTGTTTAATGGTGCTGGCATTATTTGCAACAGTTACTCCCAACATTTAGAGAGATTATTGTTTATTTTAGTAGGCTAATTCCTTGGTTGCACTGGAGCCCACATGAACTCACTTTTAGATATCCTTTGAAATCAATTCTTACAATCTTCCAAGAAAACACATGTATACACTACAGAAGACATCTGGGTATTTCCTCATCCCTCAACCCTCTTACTCTGTGCATGTTTTCAATCTTCTCACTCTTCACCAGCGCATGATTCCCTCTCTGGCTAGTCTCCTTTAAACTGCCCTGGTCCAACTCCTAACACCATCTGGAAGTTTACTTGCAGTGAGTTCTGGTCTAGCAATATCATCATCTTCTATGTATCAGATCCTTCCCATTTCTGAGACCCAGGTCATCTCTGGGTAAATTTATCAGGCTTAGCATCTTGCACTGAAAATTCTAAGGACAGTTTGTCTATTTTTCCTAGCTAAACAATTTATTCCCATGCTGCTTTGCTGGTCTTGGTTGATGGCTAGAGGATAATGAGGAAGAGAAGGAGGAAGAGGAGCAGAAGAAATTTAGGAGAGAGAAAGTGTGTGTGTGTGTGTGTGAGAGAGACAGAGAGAGATATTTTTTATTTCTGGGAGTATTATGGGATTCTAATGTCTAAAATATGGCCCAAAGAACCTAACTCAATGCTCAATTACCAATCGATAAACTAATCGAAATGTCATTTAACTTAGTACATTCTTGACGTTCAGAAGAGAAGATTCTAACCTCTGATAATTCGTTTTTGGTAAGAACTCACGTATCCATTCATGTAGCATTCATTGAAGTCATTCTAAGTTGCAAGCATCTCAGGTAAGAAACATGCAGAGATGGGTGTTTGTCCTAGCAGTGAAAACAGTGGTAAAGACACCTGTGTCCCTTGTCCCAGTGCCTGCCTGGGTCCACTCCCAATTCTAGCTTCCTCTTAACACACACCCTGGAAGGCAATAGATGGTGGATCCATTAATTAGGTCCCTGCCACACACTTGGGAGACTCAGGCTGTTTTCCCAGCTCTTGCTGCAGCTTTGCCCAGGCCTGCTGTTGGGGGCATTTCAGGCGTGAAGCAGCAGATGGAGGCATGCACTCTCTCTCACTTTCTCTCTCTGTCTCAACAACAACAAAAACAAACAACAAAATATGGAAATTAATTAATTATACTCCCCTTTAGTGTATTCTGCCTTTATACTCTCAATTTTACAAATAAGGAAAAAGTGGGAAATGGTGAGGAGACACTGTTCTGGACAGATCACTTTGACAGGTTCAGCCTGGACTGTAAAAAGCTGAGACACTGATTCCATTAACTTCCAAATGGGAAGATAAGAGAACATAGCCTGAACTCAAATGCCAGTCCCTGTACATTATTAACCACAAAGTTCTTGGCTGTGTTGTTTGATTCTTCTTTGTCCTAGTTTCCTAATTTGTAAAGTAGACAAAAATCTTTCTTGTGGATACTCAATAAATGTTTAGTGTCAGTCCCAAGGCAGAACAACAAATGATTCGCTCATTCTCCAGGTATTTTTGGAGTGTCTACTCTGAACAAGACTGTATTAGAAACTCAGGCTACAGTGATGGCACATCCCTGCCATCCAGTTGGGTGAACAAAGAGAATAACACAACATATTTCAAAGTGTGACAAAAGTTACAGAAAGGGGCAGCTGGAGGAGTCACAGGCAACAATATCTGCCTTAAAACATGAAGGCTGTGAGAAAGCAGAGGATGTTATCCAGGGAGACACTGGCTGTGGGGATCCAGGCAGGCAGAGATGGCGATGTGTACTTTCAAGCTGAGTGAAGAGGAGAGGCAAACTTGCAGGGGTGGACATCTGAAAAGAAGCACAAGACAACTTCCATTTCTGAACCACTTCCCTACTGGTTGTCGCTTTTCATTTTTCTTCCTCCTCTTAACACTTAGTAAATCCTTGCTTTGTAAAGTAGACCATACTTCCAGATCCATTTTCTACTGCAAAATGTCTTTATCCCTTATAATAGGTGACCATACAAGCTGATAAATTATCCAACTGTTCTAAAGTAGTATACAGAATTGTAAATAGTTTATTTAAAATAAATCCCCTCAGTTCCTCCCACTGTAATACAAATCCATTTTTCCAAATTCTGCTAATTTGATTAGAATATCTCATATTAAAAAGCTGTGTGAAACACTGAGAGTTGTGTTCTCACTGGGATATATTTGCATCTTGAGGTAGAAACTCATTAACTCGAAAGAATCTTTTATTGATGGAAATCCAGGGGAGAGAGGTAAAGGGATGACATGCAAAAGGAAAGATATTTTTAGAAGTAGGCTTTCTCATTCTATTTGCAGCCTCCCAAATTCCCTGCCACTCCACCTTCTTCAGATATAACCAACCCCATTACCATAAATATTTCCCTTTTTTCACCTTCAGAAAAAGCTAAGGGCTTGGTTAAACAGGCTTCCCTGAAGAAGGAACAGCTAGTTGCAATTCAAAATAAATTACAAATGTGGTAGGCTTATTGTGTTTGTTGTAAGCCAAGCCACTTGCAATATGGCAGTTGCTCAGAAAAATCAAGAAAAATATAAACACATAGATGTCCATTTTAAATAGTATTATTTGAACAAATCATTGATTTAAAATATATACTTTATATATGAACTTTATATATGAACTAATCTGAACTTCATTGTTAAAGCTTAATCCAACTAGGAATTTTCTTTCCATTCATAAATAAAAATAGCTTCATTAAAATCTTGAGACATTATAGTCTCCTTGGAAAAAGATTCTTCACAGAATATCAGATTATATTTGCAATACCTTCAAATAAAATCTAAGATGAAATTGTCATGAAATATAAATTGAAATAAATTCAATTGCTTATCTTCAGAACCGGGCTGCGGTTAAATCCATTCTAAAAAAAAAAAGACTAAAAGTCCAGGATTAATGACTAAAAAAACAGCCATTACTAGGGATTTTACACCAAGCCTCTACAAAGATATCCATCTGCAGGTGGGTAAAGATGTAATTCTTCTTCAGCTCTTCACACTGATTCTACTCTATGCTTCAATGCTATAGTCATGACCACACACACATACACACACACACACACGCTATTTCCTTAATGTTATACCTTGAGTTTAATCCCATTGGCTTTATTTTAAGAAACATTACTTATCACGTTTCTTCAAATAAATACTCCTTGACTGCTTATTTATCCTCTAAGTATGAATATAATTTTAATTTTTAATCTGAAATAAAAAATTGGACAAGGAGCAAAATATATATTATTACTTGATTGATGCTTAAATTGCGAAAGCTCACTGCTCATTCAGTTAAAATTTGAGTTGTGCTTGGACACTGATCAACAAATAAATATGCTTGCTTGGAACACACAAGAATATATAAAATTCACAAGCTTTCCATTACACCAAAAATCTAAACTCTGATATTCTTGTAAAATAAATAAAAACTGATCAACACATGAAGCTATGTTTTTGGTAATAAACGATTATGTTTACTATTAAAAAATAAATAATGGGGAGGCAGGTTCTTACCCTAGCAGTTAAGATGCCACTTTGCATCCATGAATCCTATTGGAGTGTTTAGGTTCATACCTGACTCCATTCCCAATTCCAGGATCCTTCTAATTCCCTACCCCCTGAGAGTAGCAGGTAATGGCTCAAGCTGTTGGGTCCCTCACACTGATATGGGAAACCTGGACTGAGTTTTTAGTTTTGGCCTGGACCATTCTCAGCCATTGTAGAATTTCACAGAGTGACCATCAGACAAAATGTCTCTCATTTATTGTCTCTCTACGTTTTGAATAAATATATTTATTTTTTAATTTAGAAAGATGAGAGGCAGGCCCTGTGACATAATAGGCTAAGCCTCTGTCTGCAGTGTCAGCATCCCATATGGGCACCAGTTTGTGTCTCTGTTTATGGCCTGGGAAAGCAGCAGAAGATGGCCCAACTGCTGGGGCCCCAGCGTCCCTGCAGGAAATTCAGAAGAAGCTCCTGGTTCCTGGCTTCAGATTGGTTCAGCTCTGGCCATTGTGGCCACCTGGGGAGTGAACCAGTCAATGGAAAATTTCTCTCTGTCTGTAACTCTTTCTGTCTGTAACTGTATCTCTCAAATAAATAAATAAAATCCTTTTTTTAAAAAAATGAGCAAATTACGTTCAACTTATCTATAACCATAAGACATAAATTCAATATATTGAAACACTTTTATATATATTCAAAAAAGCCTCTGAAGACCCTTTTTCCCCATTCTCATTAGAGGACTCAATTCTGTCAGGTAGGAGAATTTTTGATAATTGAGTCATCCCCACTTACCTAAATTTAGACTGCAGCACAGCTCTTCCCTCCCTCGTGGTTTCTGAGAACTGATCTGAAGCTTTCACAATAAAAATTCCCCACATGTTTTATTTGTATCAGTTCTGCTTCCTTCTCAAAAGCACCGGGAAAACCCAGGGAGTCACAGTGATTAATGACTTGTTCTGGAGTTTAACCTGTTCTGTAAAATGTGATACATTCCAGACCACAAAAGAAACTCAGAAATAGGTCAGGAGCTTAAACTGCCCAAGGGCCTACCTTGCACCAAAAGCAAGCAGGAGATTTGAAATTAAATTAGTGCCAGAAACTTCACTGAATCAGGGTTCAGTGGCTTAATATCAGACTGGAAGATGGGGAAATACCACGTAGAATAAGCCTTAAAAACCATATGCAGTCCGATTGCTGTGATTTCGAGCTTGCATTAATTCAGATGATGATGTCATTTAAGTATTTTAGTCAGTTCCCTGAAATGGGTTGACACAAGGTGGAGGAGAGAATTTATAAAATGAATAAGGGAAATATTTTGCCTATGAGATTAGAGACCATGATTACTTTGGAGACGTCAGAGTGAATGAACTAATTACAAGTCACTCTAATTAAACTTAAGACTTTTTGTACCAAACAAGTGAATTCCATTACAAGATGCTCACCACCAAGGTAGGATGTGATGATCTTCAACCTTTAGCAAATCACACACTCTGGCTGAATTATCTGGTGGCCCACCTCCATCTCCCCCAGTTTTTTGTACTATAAAGAATAATTGAGTGGGCAAAGATGGAGTATTTGAAATTGACAATGGAAGATAGACATAACTTCTTGCAGGAGAAGCATGGGTTTCTAGATGAAGGAAATTACTGGGAGTCTTAAGACAGTTATTCCAGGTCTTACTGTGAATGAGTCTTACTGTATCTTAATTCTGAGGGCCAGCACTATACCAAACACCCTTGAGCTTAAATACCACTTTTTCAAAGAAGCCTGCCTTAGGCTAACTAAATTCTTCTAGTATTACACTCTCATAGCACATCCTTTATCGTATTACACTTATTACAGTTGTAATGAAATCTTGACATGTCTATATATTTGTGTCATGCCTGTATTCCCATGAATAGTCTGTAAGCGCCATAAGGATGATGACTATGTCTTTTATTTCACATGGTTTTCCCAGTGTCTGGGATTTGGGAGGTGCCCAAGATGGATAGTTGGATGGAAGGATAGATGGGTGAATGGCTACATTGTAAAAGTAGACAGTTTTAGGAGGCGAGGTAGAACTAGAATTCTACCAAGTTTCCTCCTGAATTGATTATAGCATTTGGCTTTAAAGGGTAGAATAGTATTTCATCTAGCAACACAAAATGACTGAAAAGAAGAAGCATTAGAATGAGATATTTTTGTAGAGTTGATCACATTTTTACTTCTCACAAATATCTGTGTTATTCTTCATGAAGACTGAAGTGGCAGCCCACTTTTTAAAGAGCCTATCTGCTGCAGGAAAGTAAAAAATGCCTTTCTTTTAATATTCATTCTCCATTCAATCTCAGATACCTACAGGAAAGACTGTCTTGGCTTTTTTTATGAGACTGTTTGTTAGGGTAACAGACCTGGAAAGAAACCTAAAGGAATAAGAAGGCAGCTTCTTATCTTCCCTGAAGATCCCAGGGAGCTTTGCGCTCCACAAGCCCTGGCTCCTTGCTTTGCCTCTTGCATACTCTGCCCTTTGAGATTTCAGAACCCTCTTGAGCTCCGAGCACTTGTGATACCTTGGTGCAGGGCCTTGGGTTCATCCAGGGTGAGTCCATGATAGCTGGTAAAGAGATATCACAGCACAAAAATCTACAGAATGTCAGGAATTCTCATAAGCCCTTAAGGTTTTAAAGTACTGTGCTTAATTGTTCCTTAGTGCCAGACAAGAATGTCATACTTCTCTTCACTTGTATTCTTCTACAGCAGTTCAGAAACTTGTCCTTAAAAATCCATTTTAATAGGTGTCATGGAATGATAAAGTTTATGTGACCAGATTAAGGCTTAGATGTCTTATTTCCAACCCAAAACATAAGTAAATCTGATCCCTTTTATGCTCCTGACCACTACCCGTTGTTATTTCTATAATAAAATCTTATACTGCAAACATGGAGGTTAATCATGTGCATATCTACTGTTCATATCTGAGAAACTGTATTTCTACTACATTGGAATCTTGTTTTTTGGAGATTCAAATTTGCCAACATTCCCTGGAAAGGTATTCTTTCTTCAACTCATTAGGAAGTGACCTAAGGTGTTTTCTGCAATTATTACTTACTAAAGATAGAATTAGGGTTAGCCTTTGTTCCATCAGTTTTTCAAGATTTGACATGTGTAAAGATGCTCTAAAATATCTTTAATAAGTACACTGCTGTACCTATAATATAATATAAAAGATGCAGAGTAAATGCTATATTGATAAGTAAAATGGAAGTAATTTAAAATGAACTGGCAAGCAAATTAATTAGTTGGAGATTCATAATCTTTATGTCAAATATACATTATGTTAAATGTATAAAACCTTCTATAAATTCACCTCATTTCAGCATCTGTCTTCATATTAAGGTAAATGATAGCTTCAAGATAATGAGTTTTTCCAAATCACTGAATATATGAAGGAGCTCTGAGGTATTCTTATCTGATAGTAACTCCAGGCAAATATTAATATTTTGATACAGCCTCTGGGAAAATTAATGTCTTAGAAGATTAATACTAGAAATTTGTTTGAGTATAAATTTCCAGGGTACTCTTTAAAAGGATTTATTTATTTATTTGAAAGGCAGATAGAGAGAGAGAGAGAAATATCTTTCACTCCTTGAATGGCTGTGACAACCAGGTCTGGACCAGGCCAAAGCCAGGAGCCAGGATTCCAACTGGGTCTCCCACATGGGTGGCAGGCAGGAGACCAGTATAGTGGTGTCTTCCACTACCCTCCCACATATATTAGCAGGAAGATAGATGGGAAGCAGAGTAGCTAGGACATCAACTGACACTTCAAAACTCAATGCCAGCATTACAAGCGGCAGCTTAACCTCTGTGCCAAAATGCCAGCCCCTCCAGTGCACTTTTGACCCAGAAGTTCAAGGATATTATTTTAGCAAGTTACCCGAAGACAGCTGAATTGATAAATTGAATTTTATTAATGGACACCAGGCTTATTTAATGAGGTGCCAGGCTTCAGGAGGCTTCATAGTAGATCTAGATGTTCAGGACAAGACCTGCCAGTTTGCTTTGCTGAGAGCACAGAGTGCCCCCCACAAAAGGGTCTTCTCCCATTTCAGTTTTCTGGGTTAATGTATTCTGCATTGACTGATCTCACCCATTGATTGCTGCCCTGGGAATTTCAGTGTTCGTAGAAGCTAACAAACGTCCACCAGACAAGCATCAGCAATGCCCAGCTGGCTCTTTGTCCCCCATGGGAAATTTTCTCAGTTAGAGCCTGGTAATTGTTCAGCACAGCTGCTGCAGTTTCAAGGGTGCCAGCTCATCTGAGCCAACTGTATGCACACAGCCAATGACTCAGAGGCTGAGAAAGTACACATCGCGCGCCTTCAAGGACTCCATTTTAAATTCGCCTTCTTTTGTCAACTATTTGGGGGATAATACTTGGTGAAAGGCAGTTATTTAAGGGGTATAAATATCCTAAATACTCATGAAATTCAGCTATAAGAGTGAATAAGAATTGCATTTCTATCAAAAAGTGTTTGCTGCATGTATTTCAGTTGCCACTTACTTGGCTGTACTGTATGCACTACAATAACAACTATATTTAAAACTTGTAGTTTTTCAAATATACCCAGATATGGAGTAGAGAGTTGGCATAGCATCTAAGGGGGCAGATAGGCTGGGTGGAGGCAGGGCATGCCAAGTTGGTTATCTGACCTCATGATACACGAGGTTCACTACCAGATCTTCAAAATTATTCTACAAACACCAGAAATACATTTTGTGAGAAAGCAGATTATTATCATGAGGCAATTTGAACTCATTATGGCTTTCTAATCAATTAGAGATAGTAATAATCTCCTGGAAAAAATCTTCTAAATAGTAGTGAAAAAAGCATTATTAAACAAGGTCAACCTGCCACAAATATTCTAAGTGACTCCACAGCTTGTAGTACAAAATAATAATAGGGTGAGAATTTTTGGCATATTAGTCATCTATTGCTGAGTAACAAATTAACCTAAATCTTACATATGAAAACAGCAAGCACTTATTTTCTCCCAGCTCTGTAGGTTAGAAATTAAGGAGAGGCTCAGCCTAGGGGCTTTTGGGTCAGGGTCTTCCACACACTTCAACAAGTTACCTGTCAATCACGACTGCAGTCATCTCAAGGCTAAACAAAAAGGGATCTTTTTCCAAGTTCACTTGTGAGGCTGTTGGCTTCACTCAGAAGATCCTTGTGTGGGCTTCCTACAGGGCTGTCTCCCTCTGCAGCCACTGGCTTCCTCCAGACCAACAGTTTGAGAGGGAGTGAGAGAGTGCACAAACGACAAGCCACAGCTTTTTTATAACTTGATGTGGGGAGTGATCGATGGTCCGTCACGTCTTCTATATTCCATTCACTAGATGCTAGTGTAAGTCCAGCCTACATTTGAAGGGCATGGATTACATGGGACATAAATACAGCAAGCAGAAATCATCAGGAACAGCCTAGAGACCGCCTCTCATGCTAAGTCAAGGCCTCAGCATTTCTCTCTGGAATTGTAACAGCCACCTCTAATTAGCTTTAGAGCCTCCAATTGTGATCCATCCTTATCAAACTCTCTCTGTTATGAAAAAAGTGGACTTTGGGGCTGGCGCTGTGATGTAGCAGGTAAAGCCTCTAGCTGCAGTCCTGTCATCCCATATGGGCTCTAGTTCGAGTCCTGGCTGAACCACTTCCAATCCTGCTCTCTGCTATGGCCTGGGAAAGCAGTGGGAGATGGCCTACGTGCTTGGGCCCCTGCACCTACATGGGAGATCAGGAAGAAGCTCCTGGCTCCTGGCTTAGGATCAGTCCAGCTCTGGTGGTTGTGGTCATTTGGGGAGAGAGCCAGTGAATGGAAGATCTCTGTTTCTCTCTGCCTCTGCCTCTCTATAACTATGCGTTTCAAATAAATAAATAAATCTTAAAAAAAAAGTGGTCTTTAAAAACTGCAAACTTTAACAACTGCTAACTGGTCCAGGAGAGTGTCCAATCTTACTTTTAGCATTTAAAAGACTTGAATATGCACTATATGAGGCCATTGAATCTATTTTCGAAGTCTTGGACTCTAAGGGCAACCTGCTTGTGTTATAAACTTGGTTGCCCAATGTACCAGCTCTAAGTCCCTGGGAAAAATTTGTTAATCTTGTGGGGCTTCAATTTCCTCACTGAGTCCAGAAAACATAATACTCATCTGGTAGGATTATTGAGATCAATGAGAACCTCTGTGTAGTCCCTAGCAGAGTACCTAGTACACAAAAAGACTCCAAGAAAAGGTTGTTATTTTGTTCTTTGTAAAGATATAGCTCATGTTTTTTAAAGGCAGAGGGACTGAGAGACAAATAGACTTTGTCTATTTGGCCAGGGCTGGACTACACCAAATCCAACATCCAGGAGCTCCATCCAACTCTCCCAGGTGTGTAGCAGGGGTCCAAGCACTGGGGCTATCTCTCACTTCTTTACCACCAGCAAGGAGCCAGGTCAAAAGTGGAGCAGCTGAAATTGGAACCTGAACTCATATATGGGATACTGGTATCATAAGTGGTGGCTCAAACTGGCTGTGCCATAATGCTGGCCCCAAATGCTGTTATATTAACTTAATCATTTTGTCTGGGTCCATTCACTCCATATCACACAATCACAACAACCTACAAGGCTGAGCCAGTTTTGAGCTCTTAAGAGATTGTTTTCTTTGCCTCTAAAGCCCTTCTGTCATACTCTTTTATCTAACGAACTTCCAATGATTCTAACAATTGAACTTGGAGCATGAAATGTCCCTACAAGGAATCGTCAGACACACACACACGCACACACACACAATTTCTTTCTCTTCGTTGCTGTTTCTCTCTCACACACACACACATACATGCACACACACATACACAGAGTTCTGGACTAGGAGGCTCTTCTCTGTACTCCTTCAATTCCCATGTCTAACATTATCATGGTACCCCTTGTACTGTATTGTCATTATTTTTTCCTATGGCCCCCATTCAAATATGAGCTGCTCATGAAAAATAGTGAGTTTTTAATTTTTCTACAGAGCCTGGCTCAGTGCCTACCATATAGCATTCCTCAAAAAATGTGGAATTGCTTATTTATTTATTTCAGAGGTGGAGAGTGAGACTGATAGAAATCCCATCCACTAATTAATTCTCCCCAGGCCTGCAATATCCAGGGCTGGGCCAGGGTACAGCTGGGAGCAGGGAACTTAATCCAGGCCTCTCACAAGGGTGGCAGGGGCTCAGTTGCTTGAGTCATCATCAGTGCCTCTCATGATCTGCATTAACAGGAAGCTGCAATCAGGAGCCAGAACCAGAGCTGGCTTTTGAATCCAGGCATTCCAACATGGAACACAGGTGTCTTAGCCAGTATTTAACCCTCAGGCCAAACATGGGCCACTCGTCTCCATTTCTTAATCCTACTTCCTACATTCACTTGTCCTTCACCCCAGGTCCTCGCTCCGTGAGCATGTTTTAACTGTGCCTTTGAAGAGATGGCTGCTCAGACAAGAGGTTTTCTGATCAAAGAACATACTTCTCTTCACTTGCAGTTCTTTTTTTTTTTTTTTTTTTTTTTTTTGACAGGCAGAGTGGACAGTGAGAGAGAGAGACAGAGAGAAAGGTCTTCCTTTTGCCCTTGGTTCACCCTCCAATGGCCGCCGCGGTAGCGCGCTGCGGCCGGCGCACAACGCTGATCCAATGGCAGGAGCCAGGTGCTTCTCCTGGTCTCCCATGGGGTGCAGGGCCCAAGCACTTGGGCCATCCTCCACTGCACTCCCGGGCCACTGCAGAGAGCTGGCCTGGAAGAGGGGCAACCGGGACAGAATCTGTCGCCCCGACCGGGACTAGAACCCGGTGTGCCGGTGCCACAAGGCGGAGGATTAGCCTAGTGAGCCGCGGTGCCAGCCCACTTGCAGTTCTTAAGACACGGTTTAGATAAAAGTCAAAGTTTCTTTCACCGACTTATTGTTATTTGAGGTTGTGAAGTTTTCAGCTTTGTAAAACCAGCACCATTTCACAAATCAAACTCCAAAGGCAGGCATTTAAAACTAGATGGATCTGCTCTCCACAGACTTCTTCACCATCTCCCAGCGCCCTTCTTCTATACCTGTGCTCAAACACATGCACACACACACACACACACCCTCAGTGCGCATACACACATGAATGTGCACACACAAAATATATGGGCACCACACAGCATTGGATTCACTTTAGATGCTCATTTAAATTCCAACTCATGAACCTCACCTAGTTTCAAAGAAAAGACAGAAAATCAGCTTTCAGTCAAACTTCCTAGGTAGTCCTTATGCATTGAAAATATTTGATGACCTTGGTCCTTGATCTCGGATTTGCCTTAACTCCAGAACTGTGAGAAACACATCCTAATGTTTATAAACTGCCTAGTCTATGGAACTATGTTATAGCAGACCCAAAAGACTGAGAGAATCGGGCCTAACATAAATATATAGTTTCATCAGCTGATTACACATGACAGATTTCAACTTCAGTTGACACTGATTTCACAATCTTTGATAAAAAAGAATCACTTCCAGCTTCTCAGCAACATGATAACTTCTTCTGCTGACTAAACTCTTCACAAAAGACAGGCAATTACCCCAGTTTTCCAGCCTCAGTCAGTGTGAAATCCTTTAGGCTACATGGTTTTTCTTTCAATATTGTGCATTCTCAGAACAAGGGCTCCCACTCTCATAGGACGGAGCTAAAATCCATCCTGAAGTCAAACAGAATTATGTGGTAATGATGTGCAGGCTATGGTAATCCATCTCTCTCTATTAGGAGCAGATATGAGAATAGGTTGACTAAAATGACACATCTATTCACTTGTGGTGGAATCTTTCTCCTGTAACCATTTGCAATTGTTCTATCTATATAACATTTGGTAGATTTGAATCACCTTTCCTCGTTTCATCATATATTTATCATGGTAGTTTCCAATTGTTTCAAAATTTATTGGCATTTAGATAATTTTGAGTGTTTTAGCTGAGTGACATTCATTTAGAACTCATTATCTATACTCAGATGAAATGAGAGACCAAACCGTGTCGGCCTGAGTTGGCACTTGCTTTACTAGAGAGCTAATCATTCTGAATCTACACATCTAATAAATTACAAGAATATGTTATTGATATCTTTGAAGTGCTCTTTCATGCCAGGGAAGAATACCCTAACACATTTAACATACGATTTCCCTTTTCTCCTATTTTCAGGCCCTAGCCAGCAGACCAGTATGGAAATAAGTATTCAATTCTTCTACTTATATTCTTTTTATAAAAGCTTTATTTATGTATTTGAAAGGGAGACTTAGAGAAAGAGAGGGAGAGAGAAAGAGAGATATCTTCCATCTGCTGTTTCATTCTCCAAATGGCTGCAAGAGCTGGGGCTGGGCCACACTGAAGCCAAGGGCCCAGAACTCTATCCAGATCTCTCATGGGAGTGGCAGGATCCCAAGATTTTGGGTCATCTTCTGCTGCTCTCCTAGGCACATTAGCAGGAAGCTAGAGAGTAAGTGGAGCTGCCATAGCTTGAACTGGTGCTTATATGAGATGCTGGCATCACAGGCAGCAGCTTCTTAATCCACTTTGCCACAACATCAGCCCCCAACTCAAATATACTCATTTCCAATATATATTTCAAAATATATTTATTTTCAATGCAGTTATCAGTTGATCTCCTAACACCTTGCTACTTACAGTATCAAGATAGCAGATGCACTCAAACACAGAGATTTGTACACTACTAATACAATTTAATTTTGAAAAACACAGTGAATCCTACTGATTGTCAAAAGTTGAATTTAGTTCAAAAGAACATTCTGTAAAATGAAATATTAGTAATGTATTTGAAAAATAATTAATGGTAATCAATCTATCATTTAGGATGCTTTGGATCCACAGCTACTTAAAAATTAAGAGAAGAAAATAGGAGAAGGGAACATATGACCACAGGATAGGATATACATTTGCATGACACTTAGTGGATTTTTTTTTGTTGAATGTATAACATTAATACCCACAGGAAACTGTAGCTAGATTCTGCTCATCCTTTCAACAGAAATACAATGCAGCTTGTTTTCACCATGACTCGTTTAATTATCCCTGCATGGAACAATATGCTCATAACCAAAATTATTATTGATATGAAGCACCTTTCACTCTAGCTCAGTTGGGTAAACACAAAAAAAACACACAGGTAGAAACTTATGTATTCAGGTGTCTGCAACTATGTCTTGTACAGCATTTGATTTCATAGTGCATACATAGTATATATGTTTATGCTTTTCAAAACTATTTACATATTAGATGCATTAGTAAATTTAGATTATTTTTATAATAAATTCCTTTTCATTGTAGATCTCGTGTACACTATCATCAATACAGTATCCACTCTTGATTAGTAGTTTATAGTACAAAAAGTACAGCAACAATAAAAAAAACTCAGAATATGTTAGAAAGCATTTTAGGGCTGGCGCCGTGGCTCACTTGGCTAATCCTCCACCCGTGGTGCAGGCACCCCGGGTTCTAGTCCCGGTTGGGGTGCTGGGTACTAGTCCCGGTTGCTCCTATTCCAGTCCAGCTCTCTGCTGTGGCCCGGGAGGGCAGTGGAGGATGGCCCAAGTGTTTGGGTTCCTGCACCTGCATGGGAGACAGGGAGGAAGTACCCGGCTCCTGGCTTCGGATCAGTGCACAGCACCAGCCATGGCAGCCATTAGGGGAGTGAACCAATGGAAGGAAGATCTTTCTCTTTGTCTCTCTCTCACTGTCTATAACTCTGTCTCTGTCTCTCACTGTCTAACTCTGCCTGTCAAAAAAAAAAAAAAAAGCAAGCATTTTAGAAGTCACTTAGCTCAACCCACTTATTTTAACAGTGAAATAATTTATTACACAATTCTTCCATCCTCTGAGCTGCTGAGCAGGCTTCTAGTGACACGGGTTATTCTAGCCACCACAACATGAGAAAGATGAAAGCATATGATAAGGTTTTCATAAAGCTTAATTTACTTCTTGATAAATTTCCTTTTATTCTAAATTTTCCTTATCTGAATTTTGATGTTAACTTTCTTTAATGAAGTGATCATGATGGAGAGAATTGCTTTTTTAACATTCATAATTTATTCAAATTAACATGCCCCACTTCATTTTTAATTTTCTGATTATGAAATCCAATAGTTGGGGGAATCTCCATTTTAGATACCAATATAGAATGGAGTCTGTCTACTATTCTTTATATGATAGGCTTAAAGTAGTTTATCAATAAAACAAAATTAATAAGAAAGATTATGATGAAATTAGTTATGTTAAAGAACACTGTTTCTATTTACTATGTAAGATTTTATAAGAGGTCTCAGTATAACTAATATGCATATCTTTTGTTTTTAAGTGTACCTTTGACAGGAGAGTAAATGCAGTAGCTTTTAGCTGCACTTGAAAAAACACTGAGTAAATTTTATCTAACAATTAGATGTAAAAGCCTCCAGAATGAAGACATCAGGGAAATTGAAGAATGGCCATAATTATATTACTACACATTTATTAGGCTAGAGGTTATAAAGACAATGATATCTGTTATCAGGAGGCATAAAGCAGCTTGATTTCCATTTGTTCTTGTCACTTGCATAGCACGTTTTGTTTCAGTAAGATATTCTCAAATACATGTCTTGCCCAGGAGACATGGATGAGAGTCAAAAATCTCGGTAGTTTTGTTCTAAAAATGTGAAAGCTAAAAATCGCTCACAAGATACCAAGCATAATATCAACCCAAATGGAATTCAGGACCACTTAGAATCAAGAGAAATTACCTCCTAGGAAGTTACCCTTGTGAGATGATATACAAAAATAGGAAGCTAATGAAGCTCTGGTACAAAATTATGCTTCTACATCAAGTCTTTTAAATAAGCAAGAATGCTGTATTTATTTCTTTTCATTTATTTTGCATGATTTATGTACCCCATGATACTTAAATATCAAAGGTGATTTTCTTGAATGAATGCCATCAAAATTCCTCTGCCTGACTTTGAAAGAAATTAGCTACTAAAACACTTTGATTGATAGTTGATTTAAAAAGGATAAAGTTATCTCACTGATTCTTCTAACCAACATTATGTATAATTCTTTCTTGACTATGATATAGTCAATCTCAGATTTAATTCCAAGAATCAGTATGGCTTTGAATAGAATACTTGGTTTGTTTTCTCTCTTGTATCAATATAATATATCTATTTTAAGTACAATATTTAGAATGTTTACTATTATTATAAAGGTTTATTTAGTAAATTGTGAAGATAAGATAAACTGTATAACCTGTTTGTTATTTGTTTTGTTTTTGCTATAAATTAAACATGGAAGTGAAATTGAAATTTGGATGATTTGTACCCATACCATATATAAAGAGATTTCTGAATCCAAACAGGACATGTTCAAAAGAATTCTTGAATTTAAAACAACAGAAAGTAATCTCTCACATAACTAGTCTTATTTTTTTAGGAAACTTTTATTTAATAATCTAAATTTCAAAAGTACAACTTTTGGATTGTAGCGGTTGCCCCTCATAAACCACCCTCCCACCCGCAAACCATCCTATCTCCTACTCCCTCTCCTATCCCATTCTTCATTAAGATTCATTTTTAATTATCTTTATATACAGAAGATCAACTTAGTATATACTATATGTGTAAAGATTCAACAGATTGCACCCACACAGACACACAAACTATAAAGTACTGTTTGAATACTAGTTTTACTGTTAACTCACATAGTACAACACATTAAGGACAGAGATCCTACATGGGGAGTAAGTGCACAGTGACTCCTGTTGTTGATTTAACAATTGGCACTCTTATTTATGACGTCAGTAATCACCTGAGGCTCTTGTCATGAGTTGCCAAGGCTATGGAAGCCTCTTGAGTTCACAAACTCCAACTTTATTTAGACAAGGCCATAATCAAAGTCAAAGTTTTCTCCTCCCTTCAGAGAAAGGTACCTCCTTCTCTGATAGCCTGCACATAACCAGTCTTATTTTCTTTAGGTATTTTTACCATTTGCATTACAGTTTATTTATCAAATGGAAAATAGATTTTGACTATTTATTGTATGGGCAATAGATATGGTGTGGTTTAAAATACAGAATACCGCATACATATTTTAAGCCCTTGGGGAGTTTAGAATTTTGTAAATCAGTCTATATCCTAATTCAAAACCCTTCCTTGCATGTGGTAGGCCCCAGCAGTTAAGATACTGTTTAGCAGACACCCATGTCCCACATTGGAATGCATGGATTTGACACATCAAACCCAGCTCCTGATTCCAGCTTCCTGCTAGCTAGTGCAGACCCTGAGAGGCAGGCTCAAGTAATTAGATTCCCCAGTTCTTGCCATCCACCTGGGAGAACTGGATAGAGTCCCCAGCCTCTGGCTTTGATCCTGTTGCCCCACTGCAATTTTGGGCATTTGGAAAGTGAACCAGTAAATGGTTCTATCTCACTTGCTGTCTCCCTATCTCCCCCACCCTGCTCACTCCCTGTCCACTCTCAAATAAATCAATACATCTTTAAAAATTCCTACTTGCATAAGTTTGCCTTCTGTTAAAATTTTTCTTATGGGTGGAATTAAACAAAGGAAAGGGGAGAAGGAGAAGGAAGGAAAGGCAAAAAGTAAATATAGGTGTATGATTTAACATGTGATTCTGTAGAAGTCATCTCATTTTACTTATGTGATTCTTATGATTGTATTGAGTTGGCCTATAGATATTCTGACACTATCTGTTCCTTGCTTTCCTGGTTCCCTAATGAAACTTGTCAAACTTTCCAAAGGAACAAGTCTAGGAGGAAAACGATAACCTTCCAAGTCCTAGCTTTTAAAGAAAATGATTAGTGTAGATTTTTGCATCTGAGTCAGACTTCACAAACTGCTTACTCTTAACCATCAAACATGGTTCAACCAAGTAAGACTTCAAATTTGATATGAATATCACACTGGCTAAGGCTGCTTGGTAACTGAATTTACTTTGTCCCTGATGGGAAGGCGTTTGGAGATTAAGGAAGAAAAGAGACAATTCTTCTCTCTTTCTGTCTAATTTTATTTTGACTGAAAAATAATATTGCATGTATGATGTACAGCATGGTATTTTGACACATGTATGTACTGTGGTATGATCAAATCAAGCTAGATACATATCTGTCAGGAAAACAAGTCATGAAAAAGTAAAGCACAGGTCTGAGAACCAACATACTCTTCACCTTATAATACTCAGAAAATCTCTGTCAGTGATGGAGAACCATCTAACCAGACTTAGGCAGGACGCCATCCTCCACTTCACTGTGACTGTTTCCTGCTACTCCTCCCTCCACTGCTTCACAATCCATCCTCTCTACATAGTTTCTATTCCTACTCTTTTGTTTCTCTCCTGGTGATTTTAATTGGGTTTTTAGTACTAAATGATTTAGAGTTTCATAGAAGTACATGACACAGATTAGGGTTTTAGCTTTTTGTATATTATGAGAATTTGATAAAGGGTGTAAACATATATCCCCTGAGAACCAAACAATACCACAGACCTTAAATTCTTATAGATAATTTCAGGAAGTTCACTAAACTCCACCCATACTCCCTGGGACTGTGATGGTAGTTCATTTTGGGCTTGATCACGTACATAGACACATATGTACTTTCTGCCATTATCCTGAATTCAATAGATAGTGTTTTTGATTTGTTTCCTTAAAACACATGTATTTTTTCACCTGTGGATGATGCAAACATGGTAAAATGCTAATTTCATGGGAACATGAAAACAACTTGTATGAGTTGGGGAAAATAATAGAACCACAAAATGTCAGGAATCATCCATATTTATCTTATTTTGCTACATGTATCATTTCTACAGGATCCTCAGAAAATACAGTCAAAATTTTAAAACTGACAAGGCCTCCATAAATACTGGGTACATTTTAAAGAAAAACCATTTCATTACTTGCAGCAAAATAGATACATTTATGCAACCTCCAAAGACTCTTGAATGTAATTTTCTCCAACCTCCCATCAGACATACAATTCTCCTTATGATATAAATTCCAACCAGACCAGCCAAATGATCCTCTGTCCCTGGACAGTTGCTTTGATGAGGGCCTATCCTTCACTCTGCTTAAACTGGTCTTTTCAAAGTGAGCACATTTAAAAAATAATTGATTCCCTAAATTAGTACTTTATACATGGCTCACAGATGAATATACAACTGAGATGTTCACAAATAAGAAATAGATTTATCTTGCCAGAAACACACACAACCAATAGGCTTAACCATCTGTCTTCTGCATCTCTATCTTTACATAATTGACTTTAAGAGTCACACTATACAGATTCAGTCATTAATTATAATTGGCATTTAATTTTATTTGTAATTTAATTTTGGGCTTTTCTATTTAAATATGCCTCAATTTATAATTATGATAGCAATAAGCACTCTGAATAGTAAGGCAGGGACTATATGTATAACTTTACATGTTTGTTATTTTAGGTCACTTTTGGGTATGAGGTAAGTTTAAAAAAAATTTTATAAACAAAACAGATTTCACGTATTTTTTATATACAGTTCTACAAAGATATCTATACTTCCCTCAATCTCCCCTCCTTCCTTTTTTTCCTTTAGTTTTTGCAATAATATACTTTCATTTATCTTATAAACACAGGCTTAATGAACTGCTAATCATAAGGTTCAGCAAATAAAGAATAGAAATACCACTGTTCCACAGAAATATATACTAGGGCTAGAAACAGTAATCAAACTATAAGATATCAGTTTCATTATTATATAGTATTTTATTCTATGTTAACTACCACATATCAGAGAAAACATGATATCTGTCTTTGGGGACTGACATTTCACTAAGCCTAATTGTCACTAGTTGCATCTATTTTGTTGCAAAAGAATGGACTTCATTCTTTTCTGTGGCTGAGTAGCATTCCATAATGTATAAATACCACATTTTCTTTATCCAATAATTAGCTGATGGACATTTGGGTTGATTCCATATCCTAGTTATTGTGAATTGAGCCTTTATAAACATGGAGGTACAAATAATTCTTTCATATCCTGATTTCATTTCTTTTGGGTAAATTCCCAGTAGTGGGATGACTGGGTCATAAGATAGATCTAATACCAGATTTCCAAGCAATCTCTATACCGTCTTCCATAAATGTTGTACTAGTTTACATTCCTACCAACAGTGTTTGCTGTCTTCATTTAGCTAGTAGGAAAACTGATACTCAGGGAGATTTTTTAAATGGCCTGGGAAAGCTGTGGTAGGTAACATGTTCTATTTCAGTCCAGAGCTTGATCTATTCAACAGTATTTGACATATTATGGATCTAATATGTGTAAATTATATTTAAAGTTTTATGTATTTATCTGAAATGTAGTGTGGGTGAGGAAGACTAAGAGGAAGAAGGAGATGGGAGAGGAGAGAGAGATTTTCTAGATCTTCCATCCACTAGTTCACTGACAAAATGCCTTCAACAGCTGAGGGTAGGCCAGGCTGAATCCAGGAGATGGGAAGTACATCTGAGTCTTCAGTATGGGGAAAACTGTGGGGACCCAAATACTTGGATTATTAGCTGCTGCCTCCCAGGAGCAATAGCAAGAAGCTGGATCAGAAGCATGGAGTAGTTGGGACTTTGTCCTCCAATTTGGGATCTAGGTTTTCCAAGCAACAGCTTAACCAGTTGTGTCACAACACTTGCCCCTGTATGGATTTTTTGAGGCCCACCCACAGCCATAAAACATCTTCATTTTGTCCCTCACATTTAGGTTCTTGGCAAGAAATGGATCTACATATTTCTCTTTATTTTCCATTTTGCCACAGGTAATTAGGACCTTATTAAAAGCATTTTTAAAGTGTTCACATTGACCCTTATAAAACAAAATAATGTGTTCTTTTCCTGGAAATAGTATGTGTAGTAGAAAATTCAGCTTTTATCCTTACAAATAAATGAGTTAAATATTGGAAAGCAATTGTATAAGAAATCAAACAGTTTGGGAAAATTAACTTATCTTGTTTTTCATATTTGTAAGTGTGGATAAGCAATAACATTGTGCTGGTTTCTGGAGACTACTAAAACAAATCAGTGAAACTTGATCACTTGAAATGATATTTTTTTCACAGTTCTAGAGATTAAAATTCCAAACTTAATGTGTCAGCAGATTCTCTTTCTCTCTCTCTTCCTCCTATCCCCCT